>NC_043716.1:48728477-48759861 GCF_006229205.1 Suricata suricatta | reverse complement strand
AAAATTTAAAAGTTTTTGTAAAAATATGCATAAGATAGTATTTACCATTTTACCCATGTTTAAGTATGAAGTTCAGTGGCATGAAGTACATTCATCTTATTTTGCAACCATTTCCATCATCCATCTCTAGAACTTTGTCATCATCCTCAACTGAAATTCTGTATCCATTAAATATGAACCTCCCATTGCTTCCTCCCCCATCCTCTGGCAAGCGGCATTTTGCTTTCTGTCTCTATGACTCTGACTACTCCAGGTACCTCATATAAGTGGACCGATTCAATGTTTGTCCTTTTGTGAGTTGCTGATCTCATTGAGCATAATATCCTCAAGGTTAATCCAAGTTATAACATGTATCAGGATTTCTTTCTTTGTTAAGGCTGAAAAATACTGATTGTAGATACATGCCATTTTTGTGTCTTTATTTATCCATCAGTAGACACTTGGCTAGTTTTTCTCTTTGAATACTGTAAATAATGCTGCTATGAACATGAGTGCATGAATATCTGTTTGAGTCCCTACTTTTATTTCTTTTGGAGTATATCCAAAAGTGGCATGCTAGATCCCAAGATAATTCTATATTTAATGTTTGGAAGAATCAAGAACACTGATCTTTTATTCTGCAGTGTCTAACCAGCTATGCAATCTACCCAGTGCTTTTTCATTCCAATATTCTACTTTATACTTCTACAATTCCCATGTTTCTTTTTTATATAATTTTCATTTTGCTATTGAGACTCTAATTTTTTCCTTTGTTGTTTCCATATTTTCTTTAACCTCTTTAATATGTGTGTGTTTATTCTTTTAAATGTCTTGTTTTCTAATTCCATTATCTTATTTCTCTTTCTATAGTTATTAATTTTTTATCTTGCTTAGGGTCACATTTATCTGCTCTTCTGCAGGTCTAGTTCTTTTTATTATGATGTTCCTTGTTGTGGTTTTCTTTTTGATTATTAGGCCTATATCTTACTGAGCTTCTTGGATCTGTTAGTTTATAATTTTCAGCAAACTTGGGAACTTTTTTTTTACCATTAATGTATAATGAAGACATGGATGTCAAGTTTTTCAGCATTTGGATTTTATTCCCTCTTTGTTGAGTTTTGTTCTGGTAAGGAGTTAATTTCCTTTCATATAAGTATGAGAATTTTTAAAAATATTTTAATTTTTTAAATGTTTATTTATTTGAGAGAGAGAGAGTGCAAGCAGGAGAGGGGCAGAGAGAGAGAGGGAGACAAAGAATCCCAAGCTGTCAGCACAGAGCCTAGCATGAGGCTCGAACTCACATGACCTGAGTCAATGTCAGACAATTAACTGATTGACACACCCAGGTGCCCTTCAGGTTGAGAATTTTGAAATGTGTTTTCAGATTTTGTTAGGGTGTATCTAGCTATGCCCTTCTCTTATGTGTGGACTCAAATCTACTGAACATTAATGCCTTTGAACAAGATTCCTTCATTCTTGATGGTAGGAAATTAAAGGTTCCCCAGACCCACCCAAGCTCTGATCATTGCCTAGCTCACATCTCCACAGAGACTTGTCTTTATTCAGGACTCATCTTTTGCAGAGGCTCATGGACTAGCATCTTACACATATATAGCTTAGTGTTCACCAAATCTTCAGTGGGATCCCATTGGTTTTAATTTTTTAATGTTTATTTATTTTTGAGGGAGAGAGAGAGAAAGAGTGTGAGCATGGGAGGGACAGAGAGAGAGAGAGGCCCAGAATCTGAAGCAGGCTTCAGGCTCTGAGCTGTCAGTACAGAGCCCAACTCAAGCCTCGAACCGTGAGATCATGACCTGAGCTGCTGAAGTCAGACACTTAACTGATTGAGCCACCCAGATGCCCCCCTGTTGATATTAGGAACTCTTTTCCTATGTGAATTTTCTTAATCCTGTGCCCTACAAATTCCATCTATGTGTCTGGAGCCCTGAACTCCATCTCGCTCTTCAACTCAGCAAGACCATCGTCCTCTGAGGGGGTTTCCATCCTGCGCTATAGTGCAGGAAATGTCTCTGTGCAGAAAGCTGGAGCAATCATTCGTTTCCCTTCTGTCAGGGATCGTAGCACTGCACAACATGATCCAACATCGAAAAACAGTAACTTCATATATTTTGTCTGGTTTTATGGTTGTTTATAATGGGAGGATTAATGCAGTGCAGTTATTCCATCATGGCTAGAAGCTGGAATCTCTCCTTTATTTTTTCATCCTTGGTTTCTGTTGTCAGCTTTAGAATTCCACCCTCTTCTCAAATGTTCGTCAGGGTGTTATCTTTGGCCTTCTCTTCATTTGATTCACTCTCTCGGATGATCTCATCTGCTCCATGGCTTCAATTATCATTAATATGCTAAAGACCCCTTAAATCTATATCTTCGGCCAAGCTTCTCTTCCCTAAGGTTCTGAGTATTATATTCAATTTCTTATTGGACCATACCAATTAGAAGGACTAAGACATCGCCAAGCCAATGTCCAAAACTAAATTCATCATCTCTCTCCATAATGGTCTTTCTTCCTGTATTGCCTATTGCAGTGAACTGAGACACACCATCCACCAGGCCCTCAAACCAGAAATCTGGGGTTTATCCCAGCTGCCTGCTTCTCTCTAATCCTTTCATCCGATCAGTTACCAAGTCTCAAGGATTCTACTTCTTAAACGTTTCTCAAAACCATTTCCTTCTCTCTGGTCTCTTGCTGGGTTCTCTAAACCCAGATCCTCCTAATTCCTTCCATACGTCACTGCAAACTTCTCCTAAAAGTTAATTCTTATACAGCATTCACTACATGTTAGACACTGTTTTAAGCATGTTTACCTACATTAATTATGAATCATTATAAAAACAGTATAGAGTAAGTGCTATTATTAATGCAGAAGAAAAAGAGAGAGCTTCCCCAAAGATTGTAAAGCTATATGTGGCAGAGCTGGGATTTAAATATAAGCAATCTACCCCAGAGTCTTTGGTTTAACCACTGGTCTACACTGCTTCTCACACTCATTTCTTACCTCTGCATCCAAAATATATAAGAGACCCACACTTTTCTGAAACAGGAATTTGATCATTTCTTTCCTCTAATTAAACTCTTTCAACATATCTCCAAGGTACAATCCAAACAATAAATTCTCTATGTATTCTACCTGTATCTTATAATAAGAATATCTTCTTTTTTCCATGCATGGTTCTTCCCTACAGTTAACCTCTTTTCATTATAAAGTGATGGCTTAGGTGTCTTCTTTTTTGAGCACATGTTTCCTCACATCTTTTCCCTTACTCATGTCTGGGTTTCAAGCTCACACATCATGTTCCTTTAACACTGTGGTTTTCTTGGTGCCTTACTTTTTATCTCCCTGTTTAAGTCACCTGCTAGACTCAGTTCTCGAAGGGCAGGGACAAGGTCTTTCCCCCTGTGTTCTGTTCCCAATGCCAGCCAAGCATCTGACACAGTCTGAGTGTCCATTAAATACTTGAATGGATGTCTGAGTGAACAGAAAAATGCAAAAACAAACAAACAACAAAAAAAAAACAGCTGCATTAGTCCTAACTCAAACTTCTATGAAGATTTTAATGTTGACACCACGAGAAAGTGAGAAACCATAAAAGGAGACTGCTTTCAATGAAAATAATGAATCTTCCATAGCTGAATTGCTTTTAGATTTGAAAATGCCACCCTCGTGACCTTAAGTGCAGTTGAATGGCATTGTATCATTAATCCTTCATAGAAACACATCTGTAATGACAGAAATCTTAGTGGTAACAATTAAGGTTTTTAGTAACAAATCATCTTTAAACATGGAGGAAGAGGAGTTGATGAGAGATTCCAAAACCAGAGGCTATGTGGCGATTTCTCTGTTTACAGAGAGATTGGGGAAGCAACCACTGAAGTATTTCTAATAACATGTACATTATCTATCTTCACCTATGTCAAAAAGATTTTAAAACTCCAATGTAGAATTCTAAGTCATGATCTAACTATTCAGCCTTAGATAAAAGTTAAATCACTATGATTTAGTTACACGGCTTCTCTCTTCTGTGTGACACCCCGCCCACACTCCTCCCTGCCATCTCACTACTTCAGCCCTGCACCGCTAGCATTTCCATATTCTCTGTCCTTATCTGTGTATTTAGGACAGCTCTGAAATTCATCTGGCTAACTCACGAAGTTTTAAATTAAACCCTTCTTTTCTGCCTTAGAAGATGAAAGAAGAGTCAGGAAGGTAAATCCTATTTAGACATATTGTTTTTATAAGGGAAACTCAGCCAGCAGGTAACAAAAATAACTTTGCCTCTGCTTACCTCTCCTGCATACCCACATTCCTTTCCCACACTTCTTTTGTTTTTTTTTGTGAAGAAACATGGAAGAAGAAAGATATCTGCTAGGCAACTGATTAATCCTCTCTTTTCCCCACAGTGGTATCTATTCCCAACAATTTCCTACCATTTATAATAATTTGTTATTAATACTAATATTGTGATCTTCAGGCTGTGACACCAACTGCATAAGGAGATAAATAGATTTTGTTTCTAAAATTCTATCCCCAGTGTAATTTATTGGCAAAGGTTGTTTCCCCTGAAAATCTTGGTCATCTCTAGCCTGTCTCCACTAACTAGACACAAAGAAGTCGTCCATTGCTCTCTTCCAAGCATTGGCTTTTGCTCTTCCCCGCGCTTGTGGGCACGATGAACTAGTGTAGTAAATAAACTGTTTGGCAGTGTGCCTCACTGTCTGTATTCTCTCCTTTTCTGAGACTGTGTGTGACAATGTGGTGATTACAGGCATGAAACTTCAAATAAGAATAATAATAAACCTTGTCCAATAAAGTAGAGTGAAGGGTGACATTTTACCATCTCTTTATGTTAGGATTCCATAGATATAGTTTTTATTAACTTTAAAGAGGATATCTCCACCGTTACAGTGAAAATATTTTGTGGCATTTTGGGCTTATAGAGAACCTAATGAGTATATACAAGGAAGTAAAAATCTGCCCTTGTTTTTGGCACTGGGCAAATAGTTATTTCACAAGATGAGTAGGTATATCTCCTGTGATTTTTTCATGTAATAATTTTCTCAGAGAATATACTTACTAGCTTTAATAGAGAGAGCATTGTTCTATCAAACATTTTTCACTCTTGTCTTCTTAAAGGAACTCTCCCTTATAGTAATGGAAACAAGTTCCATGTTTAGAAAATTGCTCAGGATTGACTCTCCTCTGTCCTAAGGAGTAAGAACTAGCCTTTATCTTGTAATTTTTTTCAGTGCATTTGTATTTTATTTTCAGAGCAACTGTGAGCAATTCAGAGTTACTTTTGGCCAGTAATTTTAAAACCAAACAAAACCTATCTTCTGTGATTCATACACACAGTATTATATTTTAAATGGTTGTGTGTGTGTGTGTGTGTGTGTGTGTGTGTGTGTGTGTGTGTATCTGTTAAACAAAGGAGTTTTTGCTCAGGGTCAGAAGTGTCCCCATGGGTGTATGTGCCTGAAAGTCAGGGGGTCTGACTGCTCATGACAGCTCTGTTCCCTTCTGGTGTGGTGCTGAGACAGTCTTTTCCACTCCATCTCCTGCAGGTCTGTTCTATAAAGTAAGGGGGTTGGACTCCTACTTCCCTTCCAGCCCCCAAGTTCTTATAGACACAACCCCTCAAACACAACCCTTGTAAAACATTGGCAGATGATATGGTTAAGGCACAGGTATCATGTGATATGCCCAAAGCCTATAACACAGGAACATGATATGTCTTAAGTCATACTCAGTATGTTGCATCAAATCCTTAAAACAAAGTTTATCTAGATTCACCTTACTCCTTCTATTTGAACCCATAATTATAGGATTCTAAGCTGCAGAGTTAACTTACTCCCAGCCCTCATTTTGGTCACAAGGTGTAATCTAACCCTCCCAAACTGTGGAATACTAAAAATCACACGAAGGGTGAAAAATGCCAAAACAAACAGGTTTTTAACAGATTCAGGGAAAGCAGAAATAAAGTGGAGTTTTCCCCAGGAAATTGTCTGCACTGTCCAAAGCCAGTTACAGCAGGTTTTTCTGGCCTGGCCTTTGACCATCGAATGGAACCAAATTACTCAAAAGGCAATTCCGATGTGGCTGGGGGGCTGGGAGCCAGGCGGCCCTTCTCCTGGGCTTGCCTGCTGACGTTCCAATCCCTTTCCCCTCCAAGGAGTCCTTAAACGATGCTTCCTAGTCGACTTGGCCGATTTAATATCTGTTGTTTTAACACCAAACCTCTTCTCCCCAGGGTCAAGTGCCTGGTTGGAAGAAGGGAACACCTACGTAATCTATTTTATTCCCTGGTTCGTTCCTGCGTCAAGTTGGTAAGTGAGCTAAAAGTGATTTGGTGCCTAAATATCCAGGGGTGTTTATATAAGAGACTGTCATCCACACAATGAACAAACCTCAGCCAGAAGATTGTTTTCCATGTGCTTTGGGGGCACAGAACATACAAGTTCTTCTGAGTGTTGGCAGAGCAGATTTAAACATATATATATATATATATACTTGGAAAAATATTTTTGTTTTTTTTAATGTTTATTTATTATTGAGAAAGAAAGAAACAGAGCATAAATGGGGGAGGGGAGGGGCAGAGAGAAAAGGAGATCCAGAATCTGAAGCAGGCTCCAGGCTCTAAGTTGTCAGCACAGAGCCCAACACAGGGCTCAAACCCACAAACTGTGAGATCATGACATGAGCCAAAGTCAGATGCTTAACCAACTGAGCCACCCAGGTGTCCTGGAAAATTATTTTGTAAGAAAAATGCAGTTAAAGAGAAACATAAAGATTTTTAAAAAATGCAATTATATAAGAAAGTTCAATAATGGAGCCCTGGTCCTGCATGTGCTTTATTTACTCTGTGGATAATTCAGAGTACATTTTGTGGCTCAGTCGGTTGAGTATCTGACTTCAGCTCAGGTCATGATCTCATGGTTCATGAGTTCAAGCCCTACATCAGGCTCTGTGCTGACAGCTCGGAGCCTGGAGCCTGCTTCGGATTCTGGGTCTCCCTCTCTCTCTGCCCCTCCCTGCTCATGCTCTTTCTCTCAAAAATAAACATTAAAAAACATTTTTTAATGCTGCTTTGCTTCCCTCTGTTCCCTTGATCATTGGCAAGCTCTTATTCTTCCTCTCCCTGCCCCCATCCAGCTTCTCCTATCACAACATACAGCTGGTACACGCTTAATGAATACAATTCTATTTCAACATTAACATAATTTGGAAGGTAAATCTATAACCCCAAAATATATATTTTGTGGGCATGACCAACTTTTGAATTGTCTTCTGTTTGGCACTTTTCCCCACCCATATTCCTCTCTATTCATATAGGTAAATGACATTTGGTGTATGTACATGTGTACATGTACTTTTTTGGGGTGCATGAGGATGGATTGCATTGTAAAGGAGTCCAGCACTGGGAAAGCACATATTTAGTACTAGACTAAACATTTAAAGCTACCCATAAAAAATAGACCTGGAAATCAGTTCCTCAAAGGAATTTACCCTTTTCTCAATTGTTGCACCAAAAAGGTGTCCCAAAGACATTCAGATAATTGAATGAGAGAATAATTATTCAAATGAATGACTGAATGAATAAATTCTGTAGCAGTTGATGGTAGATTGTTTGGGTGTTCACCTTCCAGAGTCTGCCTACCTAGCTTGGACTCCTTTTGCTATGAATGCTAGTATCTTGGAAAGAGACCTAAGAGATAACAATTTGTGGGCCATTTCACTTGTTCTTGCTATTTGGGATATGGACAGCAGGCAAAGTAAAACAAACCATTCAGTTCCCTTCTGCTAACAGAAGGAAAGGAAAAAGATGAACAAAGGCCATGTGAAGCTTTCTTTGGACACATGCAAAACTCTGAATGAAGTGGAAAAGTGAAGAACTCAGACTTATACTAAGTGTGATTCACTTATCTCAATACAGTTAAGTATCATTGGAAATTTGATTAAACAACCTGTGCGTTGAACTTGAGCTTCGGGGTTATTGAGACATGATTTTGAGTGCAACAGTCTGTGGTTCTATGCTTCTCTTCTTTCTTTCTTTCTTTCTTTCTTTCTTTCTTTCTTTCTTTCTTTCTCTCTCTCTCTCTCTCTCTCTCTCTCTCTTTCTTTCTTTCTTTCTTTCTTTCTTTCTTTCTTTCTTTCCTTTTCTGCCTTCTCTTCTGCCATATCAACTCTCTGCATCAACACACATTGTACTTGCCAAATAGGAAGTTATCAAGACAGAAGCTGCCATTCCCATTAGTTGCAGAATATGCCATTCAAGCTCAGGTCCCCTAAACTGGCCAGGCAGGCTTTCTCTTGGCAGGCTAACAGAATTTACAGTATCCCTCTACCTCTTGGCTTGCTCAGAACTTCCACTCCCAGGAAGGAAATAACTACACTCTTTGTGAAAGATTAAGATGCCCATTTTACTGGGTAAAAAAATACATCTGTGTGTCACAATTGTCATTGTCATAGAAAAATATAATAAGAATAATCAGATTTTCTTTATTTCATGTTCTTGGATGAATCCGGGGAAGACCGTGCAGAAAAGAAAACTAGGTTTATTGGAGAGATGACTGGGGAGGGTGGATTTGTTTTATTTTTATTCTCTTCTAATTTTGGTAAGGAAAGAAGCAATTGTTGTCTGAAACATTAAATGTCATGATGGTTTAATCTCTTTTGGGTTGATAAATAATTTGCTACTGAGGATAAAAGTTGCTGGAAGATGGAATCAGTTCTCTGTTGGCCAAGAACGTGTTGAGTAAGGTCTCAGCCTTAATGTGGGTTGGATCATTTTTTGAGTCTGAAGTTAAATTGCCTTTTTCCTACCTTAAAAAAATACTGATTTAAGGGAACTAATGCTGTGTCATCACTATCCAAGTGCTTAAAATAAGTGGTTAGAAATCCGGAAGAGTGTTTGAGTGTTACCTGTGCTGGTATAATGTCCAAGAAGGAGCCAGTTATAGATTGTACATGTACCTGGAAATAAGAGCAAGGTTTCTCCAAAATCACACCAAACTGAATTGCCCACAGCCCTATTTTCCTAACTAAATAACAGATGTTTTTCTGTTATTATGTTAGTCACGTACTTAATGTTCCTAATAAGTGGAGGATATTTTGGAAACTCCTTTTGGATGAGAAAAATGGAGAACTCTACCTCTTCCTGTTAATAACTAGCCTTTAAAACTTCAGGGTGAGGAAAGATGGTAAATGCATACACACATGGTGTATATAATGCATCCAACGGTATGGAAGAAGGACTGCTAAATTGTTCAAGGGAAAAGACCCTATTTCTCCACACTGATGTCTGTACTGGTCATAATACAGCCAATATCCTCAAGTAGTATCATAATCAAATGCTAATCTTTGCAGATAAATATGGTGCCACCAACTTCAATGGCAGAATGGCCACACAATGAATTAATCTCTGATTAATGATTAGCTTTAGAAGACAAATTCTGACCACCCAAATTGGGCCCAAGTTTACCAAATGACAGGCTTGTTTTTTGGAAGGATGTATTGTGGTTGATTAAACTTTATGCAGTCTGGAATTTTATAAGAAATTAATTGGGACAGAGTGAAAGCATAGACTAGGCTCAAAATAAAGTTTCTTTGTATTTAAAAACACAAACAAGAACACGGCACTATCTATAAATTCATCTTAAGTGGTAGAGTTTCATGTTGGGGAGGGTGTGAATAATATAATATAATGATATTATTCCTGGTTTTACATTTATTCCATTGCTTAAGATATATGCATAGAAAGTATTCATTATGTTGAGCATATTAAAGAATTAGAGTTGTTTCATAGATAGTCAGAACAAATTGTTCCCTTTTCTTCCTGGAGAGTTCTGTGCCTTTATTCTTAGTGATTCTAAGAAATTAGAAAAAAAGTATCAAATCCAGTTTAAGGAAGGTAGATGCACTCAAATAGATGCACTCAAACAGAACAATTGCCTTTGAATTAGTTAGCATTGGCTACTACAGGTTTAAAGAGGCCAACCTTCAAAACCAATAACAAGAGAGCATTCCATTATTCTAATCTCAATTTAAGGAGAAGCAGGAAACCAATGTATTTTAGAACAGTAAGAGTCTTAACATTTTACCAAGGCTGAGCGTAAATGATATGTGATTGTAGTGTCATCATAGTCAATACAAACAAAAATTCACAAGTCACTAATTTACTCCATGAGACTCTTCTGTGATCAATTGAGACCCAATTAGCAAGTGATATTGCATAACATATTTACAAATTTATCTTGACTTGGTTTTATAAGTTGCATTAATTAAATGATTTGTTGTTATATTATTCAGGTATATGAGTTTGAAAACTGCCAGGAAAGAGGGAGAGAGAGAGAGAGTGAGAGAGACAGATGAACACAATAGCACCACACACTGAGAATAGGCACTGAGGGCATATGATAAGGAGTACTGGTTAGGGAAGTGTTCACAGATTTGTGGCCTTCTTTGGTGAACCACAGAAGAGAACAGTAATGCTGTGTTATGTAATCTACAGTGGCTTCAACAAGCAAGTCTACACAATTCATATTAAATGTCCTCAAAGGGACGCCTGTGTGGCTCAGTTAGTGAAGCATCCAACTTCGGCTTAGGTCATGATCTCACAGTTTGTAGATTCAAGCCCCACATCAAGTTCTGTACTGACAGCTCGGAGCTTAAAGCCTGCTTTGGATTCTGTGTGTGTGTTTCTCTCAGCGCCTTCCCCACTTGCTCACTCACTCTCTCTCTCTCTCACTCTCTCTCTCTCCCAAATAAATAAACATTATAAACATTATAAAAAAGAAAAGAAAAGGTTCTCGGATTTTTAGTTTCACTGACTGGCACTCAAAAATTCAGCAGGAACACTACTAACATTGCCAGAGGGAAACATAACTATATTCTGAAACCAAAGATTTAGGTCCACCATGAAAATACCTCATGGTGTAATTAAAGCATGATATTTAGAGTCCTCATGCTTAGGTTCCAATGTCAGCTCTGCACATATTAACTAGAATGGATTTTGGTCAAGTCACCAAATCTTATTGATCTTCCGTTTCTGTATTCGCTAAACAAAGAGAGTCACAGTTCCCGACTCACAGTGTTACCATGAGGGCTGAATGAGATGTGTAAACTACTGAGCAAAGAATCATGTGTACAGTCATCTGTAGCTGTTAGGATTCTTGCTCTGAAGATTCCTGGAATAGAGTGTGGCTCGTTTAAGAAAAAAAAAGTAAGAGGAAAGGTCTCATTCTGTAGAATGGAAAAAAATGAGATTTTAGTTCATGATGACTCATTGACCACCAAGGAACCACTTACAACTTATCTGTATGTTGGCAGTAAAAATCATGTCTGTCTTCTCAACCCCACAAATTGCATTTGGGATAAGCTGATGTAAAAGTAAACAGTGTAACTTCAGGGTAGAAAGTCTTCATTTGCTTTAGGATAAGTCTGAGAAAGCAGATTCATTTAAGAGTCTGTTTTACCACCTAAATGCCAGCTACAAAAATAAATATGCAACCCAAGTATTTCATGTGTGGGCTGTTACCCCCATGTTTAATGACAAGTATATAATGTGTAAGGGGTTATCACTCCCATAGTTTGCTAGTGAACCAAAGAAAATCTCACTGACTTAGTTTATGTTTACTTGCTTTTGTGATCCATTCTTCATTTATTTACTTTTTAATTCTGCTTGATTAAAAATGTAAGTGAATACAACTCAGAAAAGTTTGTGGGTTTATGGTCATGGATATAGCATCGAAATCATTTCTAAGTGAGGGCTGAGATGGTCATCTAATTTAAAAGGAGAAGTGTTTGAGCCAGTCTATGTATAGTTAGCCCCAAGTTTTATGTTCAACAGTAGGTATATTTGTGGAAAGGGACTGCTGAAGTTATTTCCCTTCCCTTCATCCTCCATCCACATCTGACTCTCCATATTGTAAAATGAAGCACATGTTGTGCAAATGATCAGGTCACATTGAAATTCGGTTGTGAAGAAAACTGCCTCATCCAGCTGTCTTTATGGGAAGTATAGAACCAAGAGCCATATGAAAGTTTCTGGGAAACTTGAAGATTCTGTGTGAATTGACATTTCATCTTCAGATACAAAACATTTCTGCATCATCAGTATCATTTTCCTGGAGTAAAGAAGAACTGGAGAAAATTTTCTCAGAAAGTGCCCAAAGGATCAAGAGAGGTGAAGAGAGCCAACAGTGAACCCCAGGGAGCTCCTCTCTGAAGAAGAACACGTATATGAGAGGCTCTCATTTTGAAGTAAACAGTCTGATGTATGGGATATCAGAATGAATGGAAAGAGACTAAGCCAGAGTATATTCATGGAAAGATGTGGTACATTGTGCATCCCAAGCATCTCCCAACATACGATGAAACTCTTGTCTGGAGTGAAGAGGGGTCTGAGCTGGTCTGACGGTGGCATGCATGCAGTAAATTCATGCTAAATCCAATAAATCCTTCACAAAATAATTACAGAAGGCAGAGACGATTTGGTCTGATTTTCTCAACTTAAAACTTTGATCTATGTAATTATGAAATGTGGTTCAATGACATACTATAACTGTGATCTTTTTTACTCTAGCTGAAAGTTAAATATTTTCTGAATTATATGTAAAGGCAAGTAAAAATACATGATGGGAGAGTCTGGAGAGACATTTCTGCCACAGAAGCACACGAGTGGCACTACCTTTAGATTTGGACAGGACTAGCCAGCTGCTGTGCAAACACCATACTTCAGAGCATGCCATTTTGTCCTTGGTCTGGATGCACCATGGAACAAGGGTTGAGTAAAGACATAAGCCCCCATGGAAAAATGTTTCTCTTCTAGACTTTATTCCAGGGCTCCAAAAGCATGGAATTTTCTGTTCAAATAGCCTCCTGAGGCCAGTCCTCTTGAGACCATCAGCCATATGTATACCAGTAGTTCCAAAGAATTGACATAGGTAGCTATTTGGGAAGGCAAAATATGTTGCGGAGTATGAAAGAATCTTATACCTCATGGGTGAATATCCATATACCTTCCTACAAGTTTGTTCATGGTTTGGGTCAGAACCAAAAACAGTGAGAGACATGAGGTGTGGGCCCAGACCCTGAGGGCTGGCTTTTCTTCCATCTTATATGCCTACCAGGAACCCCAAAGCCTCTGAAAATTCTAAGTTTAAACTTAGATCTCCAAGGCTGGAGGAAGCTGTGTTTGTCAAGATAGTTGAATAGAAAATTTTCATTTAATCATTTTTAGGTTAGTTTATAATTTAAGTAGTGAGACATATGGCATGTGGCTCTCTATTTTAACTCTTGCCCTATATCCTGCAAATGTTAAGTAACTGCCTTCTGCTTGTTTTTATTTGTCTCTGATCCAGGTTAATTGGTTGTTGGTGCATTCAGAGGAATGCTAGACCAACCTGACGGCTTAGAGGGGCAAGGGCAAGCCTAATAGCAAAGTACAGTGAAGACTAAGAGACCCTACCTATATCTCTCAAATAAAATGAAAGAGAAAAGACAATTTGTCCTTTGAGGATGCTCCTAGTTACTGGGGCAGCAATATTTTCCAGTCCTGTGTCTCTAACTCAGTATGTCTATAGAATGTAAGAGTATCTATTGATGAGAGGAATCAAACAAATGTACATATTCCCAATGACATTTTTCTCATCTCATCCCTGACAACAAGAGGATGGTATTTTGGCTGGTATAGTCTTCACCAATTTAGTGCCAATGTCCATGGGACCTACTTAATGTTGCAGGTGGCTGAAAATACCTTAAAGAGTTAGGGGATGCTTTCTCTGACTTTTCACACTATACCGAGACATTTCAAAGTGCACTTTATATTTCAGGATGGACATTAACATACTTTCTCCTATAAAAGTCTTGGGGCACCTCGGTGGCTCAGTCAATTAGGCATCCAACTTTGGCTCAGGTCATGATCTCTCAGTGTGTCAGTTCGAGCCCCACGACAGGGTCT
This sequence comes from Suricata suricatta, assembly GCF_006229205.1. NCBI lineage: Eukaryota > Metazoa > Chordata > Mammalia > Carnivora > Herpestidae > Suricata > Suricata suricatta. Next base: position 48,745,905 of record NC_043716.1, on the reverse strand, counting down.
GTGCTGCTGACAGCTTGGAGCCTGGAGCTTGCAGCCTGCTTCTGATTCTGTCTCCTTCTCTCTCTGCCCCTCCCCTGCTCATGCTGTCTCTATTTTTCAAGAATAAATAAATATTGAAAAATTTTCCTTTAAAGTCTTGTGTGTGACACAAGAAATCTGCATGTGTGATGATAATCATCCTTGATTTCACCTTCTGAAATGAAGCAATAGAGTCAAGGAATGCCTTATAACAATACTGATTAATGGTTTTTCCTTTGAGCACTACATATTGCCTTCATATTTGCTCTGGCCAAGAAAGACTTAACTAGCTATCTCCTTTCTCTGGGTGTGTTTTCAGTTTGTAAGTGAAAGGAGCAACCCTGAACTTGTCTGAGCATCTATTAATATTTTCAAACACAGGACCCCCGTTCTTGCTTTTTGTCACATTGTCTGTGCACAGTACACCCCAGCAGGAATTGCTTATGAGGGCAGTGACTTGTTCTGCTCTTGTGTGGCCCCCATACAAGAGGGAGCATTAATTTTGTAGCATGAAGAACAAAATCAATAGTTGCATTGGAAATCTTCCCATCACTTCGCTCGTATTAGATGATAATGGATAATTTTGTGTCTTCTAAAATCACAGTCCATGCATGGCCTGCCTCTGATGACTCTTAGATTCAATAGCAAAGTGCAGCAAGGGAGCAAATGGCTCTCTGACATTTGAGAAAATAGTACTAACTCAGATTCATTTTTGCCTCAAGGAACAAACTCTTGTGTTTATTGATTTGTCAAAAGTGAGATTACTGTCTTCTCCTTTGCCAAAGTGGAAAGGAGTTCTTATCCTTATTCCTCTGTTTGACCCCAAATGATAGCCTTAAAAAAAATTTTTTTAATGTTTATTTTTGAGATTGAGAGAGAGAGAGAGAGAGAGAGAGAGAGAGAGAGAGAATGAGGAGAGGAGGGGCAGAGAGAGAAGGAGACACAGAATTTGAAGCAGGTTCCAGGCTCTGAGCTGTCAGCACAGAGCCAGAGGCAGGGTCACACTCAGGAACTGTGAGATCATGACCTGAGCTAAAGTCAGATGCGTAAATAACTGAGCCACCCAGGTGCCCCAGTGATAGCCTTTTGAAAATGCTCGTATAATAATGTGCAGGGTTATGTGAGTGTCAGGTGTACAATACAACGATTTAACAATTCTGTACATTACTCAGTGTTCATCATAATAATAGTCTGCTGTAACTCCACATGTCACACCTAGGCATATCTTCTAAAACTGAGAACTGAACCTCATTTTGGTTACAATTTTTTTTAATGTTTAATTATTTTTGAGACAGAGAGAGACAGACCATGAGAGGGGGAGGGGCAGAGAGACAGGAAGACACAGAATCGGAAGCAGGCTCCAAGCTCTGAGCTGTCAGCACAGAGCCTGACATGGGGCTCGAACCCACGAACGTGAGATCATGACCTGAGCCGAAGTTGGAGGTTTAACCGACTGAGCCACCCGGGCGCCCCTACAATTTTTTTTACATCAGTTCTTTATGAAAACCGCGAGCTCAGCTATCATTCTTCATTAATTTACTGAGTTTAATAAATCCCTTCAAAGTAATTTGAACATAATAGAGATAAGATATTTACTGATATGTTATTAGTCACTTATCATACTTACCTCAGGAATTTATGTCTTGCCAAGTCAATTGGAAAGTTTGGAAGCCTGACTTTTGCTAGTTTACCCCTTGACAGTTCTTGAACTAATGTTGCATTTCAAGTGCCTTCATCAGAGTGGAAAACTAAGTGCTGAAAGAGACAGAGAGAGAGAGAGAGAAAGAAAGAGAGAGAGAAAGAGAGAGGATGAATGAAGTGGCCAGGCCAAAGCTCTTTTTTCCTTTTTCTCTTTCTTTTTCTCAGCTGGACTCTGAAATATCCACATTGTCCTATTCCTTTCCCCAAATGAACTTCAAAGGTTGACCTTACAAAGAGGGAGAATTACAGACCCCACCCGGAATCAAGGAATAAATCAGACGGTGTCTGAGTGGTGTACACACACTTAAAAGGAACATGTCACAATAGGAAGAAAATAAAGAGCTTTCTTATAGACATTTCTATTTTAAAATAATGCTTCGCTGCACCATATGATGAAAGATCTTCAGAGCACATAAAGTTAGTCATAATGGAAACTCCTTAATTGAATGGCATGGAAAATGGCCTGGGGCTGATAGAGAACAGAAAGGGTGATCACATGCTATCAGAACTACATCGCTGTCAATTTATCTAAAATTCAGGATTCAAAGCTGACTTTAATTCTCATAAACCACAGTTGAAAGCACACCCAAGAATTAGTACAAATCATCTTGTTGAAATAAAAACATACCATTCATAAAAGTAACCAAGTGTGCAACAGTCATAATACAGAAGGGTTTTTTGTTTCTTATTTCTTTTAAGCAGTCAGTTCCTTTGGGGGTGTGTGGGTATTGACCTGAAATCCGTATGAAATTAACATAGGCAAATTTATTTTATAGACTAGGTGCAATTGTGAAACATTCCCAGGACAGTGATGGAAATCTCAGATTTTTGAATTAACAGTTACTGAGATCCAGAAGTTTAAATATTTTTCTAAATGTTTACTGGTTAATTGTAATTCTTTTTATCATCTATCTACAAGTTCTAAGAGGCTGACTGGAAAGAACTGTGTCCTCACCACTGACAAATTCAAGTGATGAGTCCCACTACAAAATTTCATGCTCCAGTTTAAAAAATATGTATATATGTGTATGTGTATATGTGTGTGTGTGCGTGTGTGTATGTGTGCATGTGTATGTGTGTGTGTGTATGTGTGCATGTGTATGTGTGTGTGTGCATGTATTTTAAGACACACACACTCACAAAGTATATTCTACCACATAGACTAAGGAAAATAGAGCATTCTAGTTTGTATGTGTGAAGAGAAATATGTAATGGTACATCCTTAGAAAACTGGACATGACATAACACTAATTATATTTATATTTCAATAATGAAATGTTGCAATATATTGCCTCACCCTGTGAGCAAACATACTGTTTTGAGAGCCCTATATACTGGGTCCCAGGACAACTGAAAGCAGAGATCTGGTCCAGCACAGCACTGAACTGGTCCTCGGACTTCTTCCTTTCATATAAACAAGATAGAGTGACATAAAAGATGAACAGTTGCTCTTTATTGTCACAATGACAAGAAAGACTTTTAAAGAGCAAGTATTGTGTCTGCATTGATGATGGAGTCTTCCAAAGTCTGTCGGCTTTTAAAGTGTGTGCCCAACACTAGGAGTGGGAAGTAGTGTCTGAAATGAATGTGTGCTTCAGGGGGTGGGGGGTGGGGGGCAAGGGGAGGTTAATAGTCATGACATGATTTGAAGAAGGCTTTCAAAATTGTCAGCCCAGAAGCAACGACCTTTTTATTTGCTTGGCCATAGACTATAACACCAATAAATGCTAATCTAACAATTCACCAGTTGTTGAAATCTCACTGCATTCTTACCCTCACGGTGGCCACTGAGGCGATTACTAAATATTTATTTAGATGATTCCATGGCTAATTCAGTAATAAATGAGTCATTACCATTTGGTGCAGCAAAATCCTTAGGAGTCTGGTCTCCAGAGTCAGAGCCATTCCTACAATGCAGCTTACCCCTCATTTGAACTTAATCTCGTGTAAAACATTGAAAATGGTGAGGGGTTTTGTGATGTTGAAAATATTTTAATATCACAATGTCCTGTGTGCAAAGTTGGCCTAACAAAAATAGCTAGTTCAGGGGCCCCTGGGTGGCTCAGTCGGTTAAGCATCCAACTTTGGCTCAGGTCATGATTTCATGGTTTATGGGTTGGAGCCCCACGTCAGGCTCTGTGCTGACAGCTCAGAGCCTGGAGCCTGTCTTCGGATTCTGTGTCTCTCTGACTCTCCCCTGCTCACGCTGTCTCTCTCTCTCTCAAAACTAAATAAAAACATTAGAAAAAAAGACTGCTTGGAGGAATTCGGTGTGATAATGCAGGCAATGTACTTGATGACAGTCGATGCGTGTTAACTGTTCCTTGTTGCTCCATGGTACCATCACCACCATCCTCATCACCATTCAGTGAGGTCAAAGTCGTTCATGTACATCTCTGACTGCAAATACATTTTCTTATTTTGAAATCTGGCTCCTTGAGATTTCTCCCCCAATTCTAATATAGTCCCCATGGTATACATACATGCACACATACATACATACATACAGTAAATTCTCTGCATGGCTGAGTTCAGCTATTAACATGTCCCCAGGACGGCTTCTCTGTTTTTGCTCTCCTCTGAGCCTACCCCCAAACTCAAATGCAGAGGCACCTAGGTGGCTCATTTGGTTAAGCATCCAACTCTTGATTTCAGCTCAGGTCGCGATCTCACAGGTTGGAGGATTGAACCCCAAGTCGGGCTCTGCTCTGACAGCATGGAGCCTGCTTGGGATTCGGTCTCTCCCTCTCTCTCTTTCTGAAAATAAAAAAAAACATTAATAAGTAGATAAATAAGTGCAGAGAGTGACAGAGGGAGAAAGGGAGGGAGGAGAGGGAAGAGAATGAGGGGAGGGAGACCTTCTCTTTTTACTCTGTCGCACTGCCTAAATATGCCTGTATTCTTCAGACGGTCTTTAACTTGTCTGACCCTCTCACTGCTCTGTTCACTCTTTCCTGATGGTGCTATCGTTTTTCTGCATCTTATTAAGAGAGAGTTACCCTGGATGGAAACAGTGATTACAGATATTCGGAAGTGTTTAAAAAATTATTACAGAAGGTGGAAAAGGGTCTAATAAAAAAAATCCATTCTAAACCTTGGTCATTGTCATCTTATCCACGAAAGTGTTTCTTTTTCACCTATTCTCTGTGTATGTGTGTTTAACTTAAATTATTAAACTTATTTGCTATGAAAATTTAATGGGAACTTATGCAAGGGTTTGTTTGTTCATGGGGGAGTTATTTTTAATGTTAGAGGTTCGAGTTCTCAAGGTGGACAGATGTTGAAATGCAAATGCAGATAAGAACATGGGTAATGTGGTTGAATCTGGTGAACACTGAGTTAGGCTGATAGATACATGCGTGTGTTGAAAATAAAGAGGAACAGCAAAGTTCCCATATAATTTATTGGTTCACTTCAGTGGTCAAGAACATTCAGAGAATGATATAAAGGGAAATTAAGGAAATTTTAACTTCTGTTACTTAAGATGGCAAACACTTTTTATGTCAAAAGTTGTTTTAAGTTATTAGAATACAAAACATTTTAGAGATATAAAATTGGGCAACATTGAACAGTCAGATTCTCATTTACAAGAGAAATTATATAATGCAATGCTTCCTGAGTAGTTTACACTCAATAATTACTGCTCAGTTAAAAAGCCAGATTTAAAAATACTATTTATAATAAAATATAATTTTATTTAAAATTCCTGTTAATAATTATAAATATATATGTATATAAATATGTGCTTGTGTGTTAATAATTATAGGAGTGTACCAAACTGTTAGCTACTGTAGCCTCTGAGAAGCGGTTTATAGAAGCTTTTTATATTCTGTGCTATATTTTTCTGTAATGTTTGAATAGTAAGTATATAATGAATGTATTGCTTTTGAAATGATTGCCTTGTAATCAGAAGGAGGCAAAAGAGCGAAAACATGAAATGCATGATTAGCGTAGACTTGTAAAAAATGATTCTTTTTTTCCATTTAACTTAGGATTTATCAAAGCAGTAGTAACCTACATGATGAAATATATTATTACCTACAGGCCAAACCTATTAACCACTAAGCTATTTATACTCATCCAAAATTGTTAACTGTGAAATGGTACCATTCCATCAGAAGAGAAACATACCCCAAAAGATTGTGGTCTGTGTACAGGTTACACATTTTGGAACCTGTTTAACCATCTCAAAGCCAACATGTCCAGGAAATAAAAAGTCACCCCCAAGGCTTGGACTTTCAACTGTTGAGCTCTGCCTCAGGAAATATCCCGGGCAACCGAAAGATAAAAGAACGCCTAGTCTCCAAGCAACTTGAGTTCCATTTAGCACGTAGCTTCATAAAGCTTAATGAGAACTACCTATCCTCTCCACTCTGAGAGACACTAGGCTCATGGAGAACAGGGTGTTCTGGGTTTTGCACTATGTGAATGAAGAGGTCATAAAGCTGTGTGACTCTGAGCAGCTGCCCGAATCAAACATTGTAGTTCGAAGGAAACTTCTGGTTAATGCACTCTATGGCTATATGGTTGAATGAATAATGAGACTGATAACCAAGCAACTCTTCTGAAACAATTTCATTAGTCTGAAATTCTGCCGATATACATATCCCGAAGACGGTCATCCACTGGAAGGATATGGCATAGTGCTGAAGTTGGCAAGGTCATAGACTCAGGAGCTAGACCTTCCAGGTTGAGTTCCTGGTGGCCTGCGTGTGACATTGAGCAAATTACTCAAGTTCTCTATATCTATGTTTTCTCATATATTAATGGGAATAATAACTGTAGCTATTTCATGAGTTGCTTCGAAGATTAAATGAGCTAATATCTGTAAACACCACAGAGCCTGGAACAATATAAGAATGAGATAAGTGTTTGTTCAATTAACGACAGCAACAATACTAACATGCTAACTGTTGTAGGCATTCCTCTGGATCCTGAGAATTAGATCCATCCCTCAATTTTCAAACAGTGCCATCTAAAAAATTCAGATGAGGTTCTGTAGACATACAAATGAGGAAACAATTAGCACTATTAGGAAGAAAGGAAAATCCCTTCAGTAGAGATAGACTGGGTTTCACAGCATGAGTGGGAGATTATTTGGCTCAGAAAAGTAAAGGAGGGGCATTTCAGTCAGAACAATAAACATATACTAACACATGTAAACAACATATACGTGCAGGGACATGTGAAATATCCTATTATACTTCAACAGAGATCTCTGGAACATAGACAAAATGGAGGTGATGAAAGCCATAACTTCATGATAACTTCAGTGGTTGCAATTTATTACATGGTAATGTGCGGCCACTGAAGGCTTTCTTAAGTAGAAGAATGGCGGACGCAGATTTGTGTTAAAGAAAAATAATTTTGACAGCCACACACACATTAAAAAAAAAGTGTGCTAGTCGGTATGGACAAGAGTCAAGAAGAACGTGGTTCTGGTGAGATGGGAGAGCCTGTTCTAACACAGAGACAGAGAGAGGGAATGCTAGGAAAAGATTCTTGAAGCAATTTGGAGGTAGAGCTGATGAAACATTGTGAGTGACTGTCAAACATAACGTTCCATTTTCTAGCATAGGCAATTGGGAGATGAGGCATTAGGGAGCAGGGCAGAAATGGGACAGAAAGAGAGGCAAGAATTACCTTCACTTTCGATGTTGACCTGGGGTTGCCTAGACAAGCTTATCTATTGGAGAGGTCAAACAGAAAGGAGGGGGGAGGTCATTTTAAACTGAAGAGAAAGGTCAAGTGAAGAAACATAGATTCAAGAGCCATTGTACACAAGGTTGATGGAAGCCATAAGAAGAAATGAAATGAATCAGGGAAATGAATGAATCAATCACTCAATCAAGAATGAAATGAATCTGCCCAAATTCTACCCATTTGGGTAGAATGTGAAGAGACATGGATGAACTTATTGGAAAACCATCTAAGGAGTTGACCAAAGTTGCTAAAAGAAACTAAAAAAAAAGCTACAGGTTAGCAGGAAGTTCAAAATAAAGGGTATTCCTATTTATCTATTTTTGCATTTATTCAATCCATTTATTCATTCACCCAATAAGTATTTATTGACCACCCTTTATGTTCTAAGACATGGGAATGCAGGGAGGGGAGATGCTGTGTAAGAGAAACATACTGACTTCTTGTTAGCATGGAATTTTAAGCCGATTATTAAAGACAGTACAATTATTACACAAAAACATCACATGAATATACTTAGAAAATTCCCATTTTTTTCTAAGAAGGGAAAATATTAGTGCTATGAAAACACAGTTTGGGGGATCAAGAGAAGTCTTCCTGATGGTTGAGTTGAGATATGAGAGGGGTGGGTCCTCCACTTTGGGTTGCTGGGGGAGGTAGCATGTTCCAGACAAAGAACTCAGTGTGTGTGAGGCTCCTCCCTCTGACTATAAAAGAAATGGAAAACAGGTATAAGCTGCCTCTATTTCTCATGTCTTTCTCCAATTTCTGGGTTATATGTAAGTTCAGGTCTATATTTTAATTTATGACGATACATTCTGTGCTAAAAAGAGGAAAACACATCAGATGGGTCATTATAAAAGGTAGGCTCTAGTTTTCATGCAGGCTGTACCTCCATTCCACAGAGTAAATTCTGAAGGAAAGCCCTTGAAGTCAGAATTCTCCATTCCAAACCCCAGAGCTAGAATCCTTTGTCTCTAGTTATTAGCAGCCAAGAGCAGCCGCCTTGCTCAGGGCAGCGAGACTGGCACATCTGCTCAGAGGACATCAAAATTCAGACCTGCATCCCCAGCGGTCCCTGGAGATCACAACCTCTGCCTGATGAGTTTGTCACCCAGCTCTTCAAGAAGAGGCAGCTATTCACAAGGCAAATCAGGGAACGCTTAGCACTCAGGTGAAGGTAAAGAGATTCTTTCCACGAGGTGTGTAATTATGTGCCCCTCAAAAACAGAGTTATTCTTCAACATCACGGAGATTCTTTGCAAGAGAACTGAATAAACAACTTGCCCTTTCAAATGGAATAAATAAAATCCTGAAATATCGAATGGTACAAATAAAATTACATATAACAAATGACAAATTCCCCCCTCCATGAACTCTAGCATGGTGGTCATCCAAATCCTCTACAAACATTTATGGCTGTTCTTGTCAATATCAGGCTTTGGAAAGTCTAAGGAATCTTGTTTTGAAGAAAGAATTCAAAGATTGCAAAAGGAGAGCAAGCATTAAAGATCAAAACTAAAACAAATGAATACCATCTCAGAAAATGAAATCAGAAGTATGTAATTAGTATTGACAGAGGCTGGCAAAATTCATTTCCACAAACCGCCTCAATCCTCCACCACAGACTCGGATTTTCTATCAAAACAGCAATCTACCTTCAAGGTCATATCCGTACTTTCAGGGAACACTTCTTAAAAACCTGACTGTAGATTAACACCCTTTTCACCAAACAAAAACACATTTTGCCCAGTGGCTGCAGCTCTTCAAACTGTATCCTGTGTTTATAACTTCCTCCTATTACACTGTTTTGTCTCTTCCTCCTTATTACACATGATGTATTACTTTGTGCTTCTGCTGGTTGAATATTCTTCACTGCTCTGACAAATAATTTGGTGTTCTGATTATGAAATTAAGGGCTGCAGACAGAGAGTAAATGTTAATTTTAGGTCACCAAAGACACCTTATGTCTTTGTTTTGTTCTGATGATGTTAACTTGTTAATCATTATCCAATCTGACAAGTACCTCCAATTTTCATGGTGAGCATAAAATTATTCATAAGCTCATCAGCCAGAGATGAGCACCACAAACATTTAGGTATGCTTTTGGAAGAATTTCATACACACATGCACACACATAGATACATTGTTTTTGTTATTTTAATTATAGCATAACTCAGATCTGTGTTCTCTTTTTGCTGATATGAAGAATTGTGAGGACATTTAAATTGTATTTATCCACCAAACTTAGAGTCTAAAACTGCTGAAATCATTCCCTAAATATAGTTGTTTTGTAAGAGGCAATGCAAGACAGCCAGAATAGATACCTGCATTGCAGCTCTGTCCTATTACTCTTCTTGGAAGCTAGTCTCTATGCTTTTAATGGTAAAAGAGGCCACAAGCAGCAGATAAACTGGAGGTACTGATGCTTTCTAAGGAAGAAGAGTGACTTGGAAGATGTAGAGTTATATAATAACAGTGTGTCTACACAACTCATCCCTGAAGGGAAAATCCCATGTATATTGTCCTATCAACTTAAAGACACATTTTTTTTTAACTGTATGTGACTTATTACAAAAGTCTAACGCACTCAGTCTGGTTGTAAATGTGTAGATGCAGCTAATGTCTTTTTCTGTTAACTATTAAGGATTTTAGGCATTAAAGCTTGAGATTTCAGAGGATATGAAATATGTGATTGGGGCTGAGTAAAAAGGTAAAAAGTGATCACAGTTGACACTTGAAAAGCACAGGGGTGAGTTGAACTCCTCCAAAACAATAAAAACAATTGTGTACAGCTTTTGACTCCCCTAAAACTTAGCTACTAATATCCTCCCATTGACCTACACCCTTACCGAGAGTGTACTTGAGGAGCACATATTTTGTATGTTATATGTATTATATACCATATTCTTGCAGTAAAGTAAACTAGAGAAAAGGAAATGTCATTAGGAAATCTAAAGGAGAAAATACATTTACAGTACTATGCTATGTTTATCGAAAAAATTTTTAAACCCATGTGTAAGTGGACCTGCAGAATTCAGACTGGTGTTCTTCAAGGATTAAGTGTATTTTGTTTTAAATTGAAAATGGTTGACTCCTAGGAAATGGTACTTTCTCTTTCCTTTATGCTATCTTCTCCGCTGGTAATCTAGGATGTTAACAAGTTAATTTTTATTTTGGTACATAGATACCTATGCTCAGAGTTCAAGGAAAGTCTATTTGCTACCAAATTAGAGACTGTGGTAATCATGATTACTTCTGAATCTTATCAGGTAAATAATATGTATGGTCCAAGGGAAAGAGTCGACCCTCTAATATATATGTGTTCACTTAAATAGATATTGTCATTTATTGAACATCTCAGAAATAAGTTATATGAACTATATGGTTGTTCTCAGAACAGCAGCCTCATCCTGGGAGGTATGAGTAGGACAGAGAAAAATGTGGCTGGACACTGAGATGTTTTCAGTTACCCTTGGGGTTTATTCCAAGCTTCTTCTAATGCCCATTCCCTCTTAACTTCTTGTCATTAAGTTAAATAAAAAGCATGCCTGGGCCTGGTTTTCCCAGGTAGACTACATGAAACAACAGGGGGAAGTTTGGATGAGAAACTGTTAAATTTGTGCAACAGCATTAGAAATTTCACAATAAGACTCACATTTTCATGAACCTTTAAGTACTTCTTGTTTCCAGTAAGGCTAGGGCTGTGTTTTCTTGCTACATGTAGGCACGTCCAGTATGACATAAAACCAGGAAGTCTAATTGGATCTGAAAGCCTGGCAAAATAGAAGAAATCTGACAAAAGGAATAAAACTTCTGTCACTGACACAACTTCATCCAGGCATCTAGGTAGATGTATGACAGAGTTCTGACTTTATATGACCCCTTGAACCCAATATCTGCCTTATAATACAAGTATTAAAATACGATGACACACAGAGAATGTGTAACACCAAGAGTGACCATAATGTAAACCATGGACTTTGAGAGATTCTAATGTAGTTTCATCAGTTCTAACAAATGTACCATTCGGGGGAGGGGGTGAAGGTAGGGGCAGAATATTGATAATCATCTATGAGAAATTTTTGTACCTACTTCTCAATTTTGCTCTGAACTTAAAACTGTTCTTAAAAAAAAAAAAGAGGTGCCTGGGTGGCTCAGTTGGTTAAGCATCCAAATTTGGCTCAGGTCATGATCTCATGGTTCGTGGGTTCGAGCCTCGCATCGGGCTCTGTGCTGATAACTCAGAGCCTGAAACCTTCTTCAGATTCTATGTCTCCCTTTCTCTCTGCCCCTACCCCAGTCATGCTCTCTCTGTCTCAAAAATAAATAAAAACATAAAAAAAATTTTTAAAGAGATTTAAAATACTATGAGGTGTATTCCCATCAATGATGGAAAATTTGACTTTGGGGAAGATATGCTTGTATTTGATTTAGAGAAATTTTCCCCTCAAAGAAATAAAGCACTTAATGACATAGGTACTGCTAGAAAAGCATACACTCACTTTTACTTTTATCTTCTGCAAATAACATAAAAATATAAAGATGCATGTGAGCTAAAGTACATAGGATCTAAGGACATTTTTGTTGACTATTGGATCCTGACATAGACCAACACAGAAGATACTCAATTGCTGTAATAGTTATTGTGATAACTAGCAAGCATTTGGTCCACATTCAAACCTTTCTTTCTTCCTCTTAATTCATAGCTTTATACCCCCAGGAAAATATTTCTTTAAAAACTCCACTCTTTTTTTCTTCTTCTTTGATGTCATTTTGGCTGGGAAGAATTAGGCACTGACCCTCAGGATAACCAAAGCCTTTTTGCCCAGGGACCTAGGAAGGCCATTAAAGAAAGTTCTGACCAATGCAGCTCTTAAAAGTAATACCCTATTCTAACCAACATGTTGCCATCTCTCTTTTTCTTGGGATATAATTTCCTTCAGGTCTGCATGAAGTTAGGAAAGACAAGTTGCCACCAAAAATAAGAGTTTGTGTTTCTATAGCATCTGTTTATGACAGTGTATATAAATAAGAAGAGGTTCCACCCCAGTATAGGACAAAAAAAAAAAATACATATCTTTTTATGAGTTGGCTTTCTGAAAATGCAACTAAATGAAAGAATGTGGAGGTGGAACCCAATATAAATGCAATGTCAGAACAAAAAAGAACCACCTACAAAAATCTTTCTTTAAAAAGCATGCATTCCTAAGGAAGATGCATTGCATGTAGGCTCACACACAGATTTACTACCTACCCAAAGTAGCCTTCTGACAATGGCTCTTTGGAAGAGTGATCTTTAAATCCTGAGGTTAGAAAAAATAAGTGAGTTATGATTCTCAGATACCTGTTGAACAGAAGTCAGGTGTGGTAGGGACATGCAATCCTATTTTCTAGAGTTGTACCTTTGGGGAATCATGCGAGAATCAACATTTGGAGGTAGACAAGATTAATCACTAAGTAGCTCAGCTATTAAGAAGTATATGAGTTAGGGGCACCTGGGTGGCTCAGTTGGTTCAGCCTCCGGCTTCGGCTCAGGTCATGATCTCACATTCTTGGGTTCGAGCCCCACGTCTGGCTCAGTACTGAAAGCTCAGAGCCTGGAGCCTGTTTCTGATTCTGTGTCTCCCTCTCTCTCTGTCCCCCTCACTCATGCTCTGTCTCTCTCTGTCTCAAAAATAAATAAAACATTAAAAAAAAATTTTAAAGAAATACATTAGTAATTCTTTGCATTCCTTTATATTAACATCTTGAGATGGATATTGTTTCAGTTCTGCATGTAGATACACATATAATTTATATATTATATAGACCTGTGTGTATAAATGTATGTGTATGTAGTATTATCTTTAAATCCAAGACAATGCAAATTATATGGGATTCTTTTTCATTTGCAGGCTCCTTAGCACAATGCAGGAGGGTAACATCTGTGGCTCTTAGGCATTAAATATTAAAAATATGTTCCAGCTATTGTGAAATACAAAACACCCATATATATTCCCAAATGTGGAACAGCTGCCCTTGCTGAGAACTATTCTATGAACACAAGCTGATAAGCAAGTCTCAGAGTTTTCCCTTTTGAGCTCAGGGTCACCTGATGCCAGCTTTGCTGGTTACAGCAATGTATCTATGCCCAGAGCTTTTTCCAGAGAGCTCTTCCCACCATCAGGGATGGGTTTGGGAAGAAACCACCTTCCAACTTCTTCCAACTCAAGGTTAGGCTTACCCAGTGCCCGAAGCTGATCCATGGTCTTTGAATCTCTGACATTAACAAATGGAAGTACAGGAAGTCAAGAGGAAAAACAAATCAAATTTGGATATTGTTCAAACTGTAAAGAACAAACATGTACTATACCTTCAACCTGATAGACAACCTTTCATTCTTAGGCACTATTTTAATTAATGATTTCAAACATTTTAGAAACATTAGATTTTACTTTCCCTATTTTATAGCTTTCAAGTATGTCCATGAGATTTTAAAAATGGTTCCAAATTATTTAGGGAAAGAGAGACACAGAAAATATTAAATTAGGACCCTGTCTAAAATGAGGGAAATTAGATCTGTACTATGTACCATGCACCATGCTGGATGTTTTGTATAATTCTTTTTCCTTTATATCCTTGTCCAAGCCCTGCATGGTAGATATTATTGTCACCATTTTTATGCATGGGAAAAGTGAGCCAAAGAAAGTTTAAGGAAGTCAAAAAGTATTAAGAAGACATATATCCCTTTTAGAATGCTTGAGTTTAAAACTTAATATGTTTCTAACTTTGATGGCAATACAAATATTAATTTATGACATCAATTAAAATGTAAATACATATTCTTCTATCTCATCCTCATGGAATCCAAAGATAGCCCCCTTGTTGAAATTAAATTTATTTCACCTTTTTAAACAATCGCACTAAGAAGTATGAAAGATAAATTGTATCTGTCAATTTTTCTAGGACTTCTTGGGAGACCCAGACTCCTGCTGTAGGTCCTGTGAGTTAAACACAGAACATAATGGACTTTTCTGGCCCAGATGTAGATAGGCCCAGAATGTCACATGGGCTCTAAATGTTTGGTACAAAACCAAAAAAAGAAACACGGATACAAGGAATGGAAGGTGCCTTCTACTCACTGTCTGTCCATCTATCTGTATGTTTGGATGTCCCCCCTCCCTGTCTTCCTGATGTTTTGTGGCTGAAACGGGGGCTCCACAGAATTGAGTCGTTGGATGGTCTCTCCCCCAGATCAGCTCATGCTCCTACATTTTGCCTTTCCAAGAAAATGGCCATTGGTCAAAGCTTTGATTGCAGCTACATTGCTTAAGAGCTGAAGATACAGCTTCTCCTAATGGTCTTCGTCCATCCATCGTCACTCAGCTTGGCAAATAGTCATCACGGTTACTGTCACAGCTGTGGCCATTTCCTCATTCCATTAAGCAAGATATTTCTTCTTTCTTTTCTTTTTCTTGTTAATTATGTTGTTTGGGGTGGAGTGTCTTTTGTGGAGGGCTGCCAAATAAAAGTGCTTTCTACTGGGTCATCTCTTTCAGAAGTACTGATTTAAGCAGATTAAATGGGTCTGGAATTAGTTATTACATGCACTTAAATGTCACCCAAGGTAACCAACCATTGCTTGGCCCTGCTCACACAATGAAATAAGTCTGATGGCTGGAGTGTCAGTTCATTAATGATGCTGTGAGAATTATAAGTCTAAAGCAAAGGATGCAAGGGTTAATGTATTTTTCCCACAAGTTCAATAGGTCTAGATTAAAGAATACTGAAAAAAGAAAAAGTCATTTAAACTAAAAATTAAAAATGTGCACAAATGATCTAAGACGCATTTCCTAAACATTGTTTTCCTTATGGGTGACCGACATGGCAGTTATTTTCAACTTTATAAACATTAACTTCATAAGAACAGATACACTGCTGGAATTGTCACACACTTGACTTCCACTTAGCCAGTATTTGAGAGTTTGTTTTGAATGTGTCTCCTGATATTGGGCCATTTATTCATTCCTAGGGACCTTTAGATTGACCTCTGACCATCTTCCCCATACTCCCTGTACTTTTTTGATTTAAACAAATGAATGACAGTTGTATAACTCATAAGTTGCCTCCAAGGAACTTGAGGGTCAGAAAAATGCATGTGTGGGAAGTAAGAGTTAACACACAAGTTAAGTAATAAAGAAATTTTTTCACGGAAGCCTGCATGTTGCTGACAAAACAAAACAGTAAGATCAGTGATTCACAACACGCTGAGAAAGAGTAAATATGGATCAATATCAATCCTGAGGAATCTCATATATGGGTATATCACTTCTCCCGTTTGATATAGTCACACAGATAGTAATCCTGTACAGCGTAACATAGCAATTAGTACTGACCAGACACAAAAAGAGCTGGGTAGAAATCTTCGTTCACTCAGGAACAGTACAATTTTGAGAAAGTTTCTTTAAGTCTCTCCAATTCAAAATCTCTCCGATTATGCAGAAATGGTAGCGGCAATGCCTACTGCAAAGAGTTTGTTAAGGATTAATAGAGATCATACACTACATGTCAAATGCTCATAATAGTGTGTGGCGTATCAAAAAGTTGCTTTTATTGTTGTTGTTGGTATTATGTTTTAAAAAGGTGTTTGACTAAATACAACACAAGTGAAAACAAATCTAATTCCAATTACAAACCAACTCAGTAAAAAATATTTTGTTTTGTCTTGTTTAAATCTCCATCTACCTGAACGGCAAGCTAACATTTTTTGGCATTGCACACAAATTTATTGTTGTGGAAACGGGCTGAGAAACAAAGGTGAAGCAGTTCATTTAAGTCCATGAAAGCAATAATTTATGATTTTTTTTCATGATCTTCCTTCAAATTTCAAAATCACCTAAACTCAAGCAGCTATTATAGTTTGACACACCACCGCATGGAATTTCAAGTCGCAATTTCCCGAACACAGCTTTTTCTTCACTCTATCAGTATTCATTTACTGTTTAAGTTGTTTTTATAAAAATACCAAAATGATTCACTTCTCAGAGATTTCACTACTTAACAAAGAGAAAATAGTCAGAACTCCCCAAAACTCAGAAATATTATTGACCAACACACTTCCCCCAAATCACTGTGGTCCTTTTCAAAAGCGGTGTTTTTATGAAAGTATTCACAAGTTTCAAAGGTTGTCCAGAATGATCCAGAACAATTTAAGCTTTCCTGTAATTCTTTAAAAGGAAGACGTAAAGTTAACAACAAGACTGCCAAATGCCGGGTTAGTGGCCTTGAGGACTAATTTTCCTTGCCATTGAAAATATTTATCTTTAGTTACTTACACTAAATCATTGTCTGATGCTTAAAGGAGATGGAGGCTAGTTAGCTCACACAGATCTTTACCCTGAGACACAGTAAGTGGGGACACACCACACAGTTTAGATTCCTTTAGTTTTAATTAGCAGAGACACGGATCTTACTTATAGGGCCTAGACTATTAACCAAAGCACTTTTTTTCTCCCAATTGTCTCTGGATTAATGCAGGGAGCTTAGGAATTGCTTCAAAGGTCTTAGGGTAAATTGTTGACAAATTATGGATTCTACATGATACAGAACTAAGGATTTGTAGAAACCTCAGGTAACTTCACTAACTCTATAGATTTAATGAATCCCTTTTCCACTTGTAGATGAAGGAATATGTGATTGCATGAGTGAAGCCTTTTCATGCAAGGTTGTCACTGAGCAGAGTGGGACAGAGGGAAGTGTTGAAGATAAAACGAAACATAACGCAGGTGTGTGTCTGTGTGAGGTTGCATAAAGAGCTAAACATTGGAAAGCCCAAGTGATGCTCCCCAGAAGGAGTCAGATGAAAATGATTTTTAGGCAGCGATGGGCTTCAGTATCCACCTCAATTCTCATGATCACTTTTGACAGGATCCGAGTAGGGAGTCTCATTGGAACTTTAAAAGCTTGTCATAGAGAAGGACAGAAACCATATGTTTGCACTCATAGGTCTAGCAGAAAAACAAGAGAC
>NC_043716.1:48579881-48728377 GCF_006229205.1 Suricata suricatta | reverse complement strand
GGAGGGAGAGAGAGTTGGGGAGAGAGAGGGATGCAAAACTTGAGAGACTATTGAATGCTGAGAATGAACTGAGGGTTGAGGGGGAAGGGGGAGGGGGGAAAAGAGGTGGTGGTGATGGTGGAGGGCACTTAAGGGGAAGAGCACTGGGTGTTGTATGGAAAACAATTTGACAATAAAATATTATGGGAAAAAAATAAAAATAATAAAAATAAAAAATAAAATAAAAAAAGCTTGCCATAAATCTGAGATATTATTAATGCCATACTTTCCATTTCATCTCTTTAAAATTATATCCTTGCCACCAAAGTTTACAGTCTGAAGACAATAGTTCCTAAAAACTGTTCCAAATTGGTAAAACAAGAGGGAAGAAAGATTATGACAGGCTAGTCCTTATGTGGAATAAAAACGAATTTCTAGGGATGCCTGGCTGGCGCAGTCAGTTAAGCATCCAACTTTTAATCTCAGCCCAGGTTATGATCTTACAGTTCGTGAGTTCAAACCCCATGTCAGGCTATGAGCTATTGGCACAGAGCCTGCTTAGAATTCTGTCTCTCCTTCTTTCTGCCCCTTCCCCACATGTGAGTGTACTCTCTTTCTAAATTAATAAGTAAAACTAAAAAAAAATAAATTCTAAAGGTATATTCTCCTTCCTAGGCCCCTAAGGAACTAGTTTGTCACAAATACTGTTCTAGATGTACCTTCCAGAGCCCCAGGGAGATGTTTGTCTGCCTGGAATTTCAGATGATTAAATAAAACAATCATTTATCCATTTTAATCCTTTAGACAAGAAATCTCAATTCATTCCATAGCTTTTCAAGACTCTATATTTCCTAAGTTTTTTGTCCTTTAAAAAAATTATTCTACTCTTTATTCTTTAGGTCCCTTATCTTCTTCATACTCTGAATTTTCAGACAGACTTCAACTTAAAATAACCAGAGGAGCAGGACTAGTTATACAGAATTGTGAGTTTGGTTAAGCTTTTCTTTGTCTTTCTTTCTTTTAAGTCACCTGCTATGATGCCCTCAGCTTCAAAAGCTGGTATTTGCTGATGATTGTTTTGGATCTTTTGGGATGTAAATATTATAGTTTGGACAGAAAAACATAGAAGTGGCAGGAAAGGAAATCATGGTGGGCACCCAGGCACAAAAAAAAAAAAAAAAAAAAAAAATCTCCAGGAGATAGGTTCTACACTGATGGGGAGGAGATAGAGCCTGGTGAGATGGAAGTTTCTCAGGATCCTGGGTCAGCAAAGGATTACTGTGTCCACCAGAAAAAAGCATTCATGCCAAGCATGGCAGATCAATGGCACTGACCCATTTGTCTGCCTAGAAGTTGTTTCTTCAGTGGCATATGAAAGGTGGTAGACTGGAAGGAAATACCTTCTCTCTGCCTCTTTCAACTCATAGGAAGAGTTTGCCATAGAGACAGCCTCTCAGCAGACTTCACAGTGGATCATCCTGGTATATGTCCATCTTCTTGGTGAGTTTTAACTCTTGGACATGGAGATGAGTAGCTAAAGGGTTTTAGGTACTAAGTCCAGCCCAGTCAATAAAACTCATAAAACATATACACTTTCGCAACTGGGCCAGCACATTGGCAAATCATAGAAACCTCATAGGACATAGACAGAAAGAAATTTTGTAAGTGATCAGAGTTAGTTGCCTTGCATCATGTTTACTCTTTGTATCGTACACTCAAATTGCATGGTGAAAATACTGCTGGAATACACAAAATATGTGGATTCTCACATCGCACGATTCTATGGAGCTGGAAACATGAGGAAATCCTGAAGCGAAAGCGAATGTGCCTTGCATAAGTCAGAACGAATTCAACTGGCCATGCTTCCATCTAATGAATACATCAAAACGCCTGTTTCTGGTTGCTGTGTACATCAGCTGTGAGCAGTGATTAATTCCTGGCCTCCGCTACTTCCACTCATGCCATAGAGGAGGAGGGATAGCATCTCTACCCACTGCAAAGTAAGGCATACATAACAAGGCTAACAAAGCACCATGGGTCAAGTTGCAGCAGGAATTATGGCAAGTACATGGGAATGAGTCAATGCAGGATTAGGACAAAGAATGTAATTCATGGAAACCTCTCAAATGTACATGTCAGGATATGCTGAACAGTTG
The DNA here is from genome assembly GCF_006229205.1 of Suricata suricatta. Lineage (NCBI taxonomy): Eukaryota > Metazoa > Chordata > Mammalia > Carnivora > Herpestidae > Suricata > Suricata suricatta. The sequence continues at coordinate 48,726,242 of NC_043716.1, read as the reverse complement.
ACTTGAGTGGATTTGTAGCAACATGTGAAGATGATTTACATAAATGTGAACTCATGCCCATAAAACAAATGGAACTTGCAAATTTGCAGTCCTGAAAGCATGGAAGGTGTGCCCAGAAGCAGACACCATTTCTAGTAAACAAAAACCATGACTTCTCTTGACTACTGTTAAACATTTAGTGAACGCCAATCATGCATTGCTAAGATAAGACTGGCTGAGCTGGCCTCCCTAATAGAATTGCCGGGGGGTCAAGTCCATGCCCCCTGCCACCTAAGTGAAAAGATTTCACTGTTGCAAATAAGGGTGGTAACTAGTGTCAACTCAACTGGAAGAGTTTTAGGAATGCAGAAATGTTCTTCTGAGTTTATTGCCTCCTAGCAGCCTATTTGATGTGTCCACCTATTAGTGTCTTGCTCACACCTCAAGCTCGGTGAGTATCCCTCACCCATCCAACCAGCCCTCTCTCCTGACTCCTGTTTCCTAATTCGACCATGCTGTGACCAATCTTTGATGCGTCCTGACACCTTCTCCCCTGCCATAATTTAAAAAGCTGCCAAATCATATACATTCTTCTGCAACATCTCTGGAATTGACCATTTCCTTTCCATTCTCAAGTTCAAGCACTCATAACCCGTCACCCAAATATTGCCCTCAGCTCATAACCAGCTCCTATCTTTACCTCTTACTCCTCTAGTCAACTCTATGTATTTGACGTTTCATCTTCCTAAAAGTCTCTATAGCTACACCATTCCCTCACTCAGAAAACTTCAGTGGTCACTCACAGGCTTCTATTTCAAATAAAATCATTTAAAATCCTTAAGCTACTTTCCAATCCTATTCCCCACTAATGCCTCAGAGAAGCTATGCCCTAGAACAAGCCTTCCCAACTTTGCCTTTATTGACATATTGAACTGGATAATTCTTCGTTGTGGGGACTGTTCTGTTTATTGTAGGATGTTTCTCAGCATCTCTGTCTTTTGCCTACTAAGATGTCAGTAGCATTCCCTGCAAAGTTGTAACAACCAAAGTTGTGCAAAGTTCCTGGGGAACAAAATCCCTGCCCCAGACAAAACGGCGCTTGTATGTGTATTTGCAGTGGTTGGGGTGTATGTTGGGATGTCCCCCCTACCATCTTTATTCAACTTGTACCCTTATTTAAGGTTTATCTAGAAAACTCCCTGTTATAAGAGTCTTGTCTCTGTTTTTACCAGGCTCTCCGAATTGAGGTACTTTCCTTCATCTTTGGATGACAGTACCACTTTATGTATTTCTTTTTTTTTTTTCACTTTATGTATTTCTTAAGCCATGTATCTTATTTTGACTATTTTCCTTGAACGTAGCTGCTAACAACAGACACAGAAACATATTTTTGGCCCACTAGCTAAACGTGTAAATATTAATAGCATGACTTATATAAGCTACTCTCCGTTCTGTTGGAACTTTACTTCCCTAGGTGTTGTTGGGTTGTTTGTTTTCTTTGGTGTGTTTTTGGATTTTGTTTTGTTTTGTTTTTGTTTTTGTTTTTGCTTCTAAAATCTATTTGTAGGGGTGCCTGGGTGACTCAGTTGGTTGGATGTCCAACTCTTGATTTCAGCTCTGGTACTGATCCCAGGGTCATGGTATTGACCCCCTGCTGGGCTCCAAACTGAGTACACAGCCTGCTTAGGATTCTCTGTCTCTCTATCTCTCTGCCCCCCTCCCTCAGTTACAACGCACACACATGAATTCTCTCTCTCTAAGCACGCGCACACACACACACACTTAGTGTATCTTTTTGTATGAAAATTTAACCAGTATACAAATACTACAAATAACAATCTTTATGTAATATCTCAACATCACTGATAAATGCATTAATGTGATGATCTCTTAACAAATGAAACAGAAAATAAATCATAGTGTCTTTACAGAGAGAAAAGGAAAAAACAAAACAAAACAAAAAACTAGAGTCACCTGGACCTTAGAAACTATCTGGTCCTTCCTCTGTCCCTTTGCTTGAGGAAACTGGAATCTTGTGTGAGGGTACATGTCCCAAGGTGGGAGAACTGGTTGATTACAGACAAGATAAATACCCAGAGCTCCTGCTCAAAATTTATTGCACTAGATTAGTTGTGCCACATGTGAGGCCTTTGGGGCAGCATCTTGTGAACTACTTAAGAACTTGTTAGAGGGGCGCTTGGGCGGCTCAGTCAGTCGAACTTCAGACTCTTGACTTCAGCTTAGGTCATGATCTCACAGTTCCTGGGATGGAGCCCTGCTGTCAGCACAGAGCCTACTTGGGATTCTCTCTCTCTCTCTCTCTCTCTCTCTCTCTCTTTCTCTCTCTCTCTCTCTCTTTCTCTCTCTCTCTTTGTCTCTCCTCTGCTCTCTCTCCCTCTCAAAATAAATAAATAAACTTAAAAAAAACTTGTTAGGCATGCAAATTCTGGGCTCCACCCCAAGCCTACAGACGTAGAAACTCTGGGGTGGAGCCCATGTTAGGTCTAGTGCATGAGATCTCAAACTCCCATGCATAAGAATGACTCAGAAGATCTGTTTAAATACAAGTGGTCCTTTACCACACGCAATGTTGAATGAAAGGTAAGCTGTTGTGGGTTCTCAAGACAGAACTGTGAAAGGCAGCTGTGCTCAATATCAAATTAACAACTTGACCTATTTCCTGGAATTTACAACTTAATCCAGATTCCTCTATTGACATAGTACAAATTTCATTCTACTTGAATCACTGTAATGTCTGTTTCATCTTCATGAAGAGAGTATGATGAATTTGCATCAAATTTAAGATAAACATCCACTAGAATGCACTCAGCTTTGATTTTTATCATGTTCAATAGGATGCAGAAATTCCAAGCATAGGGATATGAGGGAAGGGAAGTGTAAGCATGTTAAGTTTTTGTCTTATTGAGAAAATTGATATAAATGCAGGCAAATCGTAGGCATTTTTGGAATGGCTTGTTTATTTTTTTAAAGTTTATTTATTTATTTTGAGGGAGACAGAGAGCGTGTGAGAGGCATGAGCGGAGAGAGAGAGAGAGAGAGAGAGAGAACCCCTCTCACTGTAAGTGCAGGGCCGGACATGGGGCTCGAAGCCACAAACCGTGAGATGATGACCTGAACTGAAATCAAGAGTTGGATGCTCAACCATCCCTAGAATGGCTTCTTTAAATACAACTATTGAATATACAAGGACAACCACTAAAACAAAATAACTAGAATATGTATTTATAAGTCAATGGGACAAAAAGACAAATATACCAATACAGGAAAGGACAGGAAAGAGAGAAAAGGAGCAAGGAAAACAGAAAATGTGAGGATACATAATAATGATCTCTTCAAATATGGTATAAAATTCAGACATATTAAAAAATTACATAGAAAAATAGAAAGTGGGGGTGCCTGGGTGGCTCTGTCAGTTAAGCACCTGACTTCCATGCAGGTCATGGTCTCACGGTTGGTGAGCTTAAGCCTTACATCGGGCTCTGCACTGACAGTGTGGAGCGTGTTTTAGATTCTCTTGCTTTCCCACTCTCTCTTTCTCTCTCTGCCCCTCCCCCCCAAATAGATAAATAAACTAAAAAAAAAAAAAAAGAGCAGGGAGAAAAAAACATACACTGGGTAAATAGTAACAAAACATAAAACAAACAAACAAGAAACTAAAACAGCATTGTCATATTAATGTTTGGCAAAAAATAATTCACAGCAAAAAAAGGATTGTTTTATTTGATAAAGTGACAATCCACCAATAAGATTGAACAATCGTTAACATGAATACACCTAACAATATATCACTGAGTCATACAGAGAGCAAGTGTTATTAGAAATACAAGTAGAATAGTCATTCACCAACATTACAGAGACCTAAACACTCTTCTGTCAGTAATCCAGTGATGACACAGATGAAAAGTACTTAAAGGTATGGGATATTTGAATTATATAATCCTTTGAATTATAGAATGATGTAGTTCATAGGCATATAAATGCATAGAATTTGTAACTAACAAAGTACAGATATATTTTCATTTCAAATAATCATGACATATTGGCCATTATACTTAAAATTATGTTTAATGTTTATTTTTGAGACAGGAAGAGAGGGAGACAGTGTCTGAGCAGGGGAGGGGCAGAGAGAGAGAGGGACACTGAATCTGAAGCAGACCCAGGCTCTGAGCTGTCAGCACAGAGCCAGACACAGGGCTCAAACTTACAAACCACGAGATCATGATGAACTGAAGCCAGACACCCAACCAACTGAGCCACCCAGGCGCCCCCTTTTATACTTAAGAGAAAATAAAATGCCAGATGTTTTCTGAACATGGTTCAATAAAATTAGAAATTAAATACAAAAAGAAGAAAGAAGAAAACAATGCAAAAAGATATACAAATATCCAACTGTACATTTAAAAATATTTTTTTATAATCTTTGAGTTAATACAAACCACTTAGAAATTTTTAAAAATACAAGAATGTTCCATATCCAGAAATCTATGAGCTTTGGCAAAAGTGGCATCCAGATGAAATTTTATACACTGATGCATGCATTATAAAACAAAGATAAAAAGAATGGTGAAAAGTGAACCATGTGTTCAACTCAACAATCTTGAGCAAGACTTAAAATGAGGATATGTATTTTCATCCAGAAATTGTGAAATTATAAGAATTAGAAAGCAAAAAGTGAGAATCTCCCATAATCCCACTATTATTATTCTTTCCTTTCTTGTAATTATAACACATATAACAAACAATAAATAACCCAGGCTAACTGATCCAAATTATGGCATATTCTCACAGTTTCTGGGATGGATATCCCCTTTGATCTCAATATCACAAGAGAGACTCTTTAAACGTGACGACTCTGGGAGTAAATGGAGTGCATTCCGTTCTACACGTGCATATGCAGGTGGTGTGTGGGTGTGGGTGTGGGTGTGCGGTGTGCACGTGGTTGGGTGTGGAGGATGGGCAAAATGAGCTCCCTCATAGTCCTTGTCAGGAATACAGCTTTCCTTTTGAAAGAATTCATCTAAGGAAAATAAACGATTCTTTTTTAGCAGATTTTCCAAAAAGGTTTCAGGGACATAAAACTTGTGTGATTTGGCTTGCAAAATGATATGATGAAAGCAGTGAGAGAGAAATATATCTGTAAGGAAGTGATAGAAAAGAATTCCTTGGAATCCCATGAGGGGAAATCACTCTGGACACTGAGATTATGAAGAGGAGGTTTTCTTATACAACCAATCCTGACAGAAATGTCACCAATCCTCTGAAAAAGAGCAAGGCCACTCTAGTTTGACTACAAGTTCCAGGAAGAGCCAACCCCTTTGGCCAGGGACGCCATTTTGTTCAGCAGAAGGCCTCTGGGGCACCTAATTCGGTTCTTGTTTGGGCATTGACCCTACTAGGAGGTATGCCAGGAGACTACACTCTTCTCTCACAAAGAACGAGAGTAAGAAATAACTAGCATGTCCTAACAAGCTGTGAAATCCTATTCTTCTTGCCCCCTGAATAGAGTCCAATGCCCCAAGATAAAGGAAATCCACTCTGTAATCTGATAGGTTTGTTACTGAGCCTTTTGCCAAGAACAACGCCTTCCCTTCATGTAGTGCCAGGGTCCAGGTGCATAAACTCCAACCTTATAAACTCCAGTACAAAAAAAAAAAAAAAACAGAAAAACAAAAACAAAAACAAAAACCAAAATACGTTGGCATTTAGTACATATAATATAACATGACAGGTAATGCCATGGGTGTTCTTAGCAAGAGTGGAGAAGAGCATGCTTATATCTCTTGCATGGATTATTGGAGGTCTTTTGGCTTGATTGCTAAGGTCAGAGCACAAATATAGAAATCTAAAATTAGTGTACTGTAATTGTTGTTCTCATTCTCCCTCACCCCACTGCAAGCTTTTTGAAAAGAGTACCTTTGAGTCTCTAAAACACATCATCGTTTTAGGTGCTGGATGCTTGGTGAATGTTTCCAAAATGAGAAAAGGTGATTTTCTTCTTCTTTTCCTTTCTTTTTTTAGGGGGGGGGAGTTGTGGAGGAAGCATGGGGAGAGATTGACAAATGTTTTGAATTTAGAGTAAAGACTATCTATATTAGAAATTAAAAAAAGAGCACTTGGATGTCTTTCTCAGTTGAATGTCCAACTCTTGATTTTGGCTCAGGTCATGATCCCAGAGATGTGGGATCAAGCCCCAAGTCATCTCTGCACCTAGTATCGAGTCTGCCTTGGATTCTCTCTCTCCTTCCCTTTGCACCTTTCTCTAGCCCACATTCTCTCTCTCAAAAATAAAAAAGGGCTGCCTGCGTAGCTCAGTCAGTTAAGCATCCGATTCCAGATCTCTGCTCAGGTCATATCTCACACAGTTCATGGGTGTGAGTCCTGCCTTGGGCTCAGCCATTTACAGCACAGAGCCTCCTGGGATCCTCTTTCTCCCCCTCTCTCTCTCTCTGACTTCCCTCATACACGTGCATGCTCGCTCTCTCTCTCTCTCTCTCTCTCTCTCTCTCTCTCAAAAATAAATAAATATTTAAGAAATAAAGCAAAATAAATAAAAATAATTAATAATAAAAAGAAAAAAAGAAATAAAAATTGCTACTACAAATATAAAACCAACATATATAGTACCTTAAAAATCATAAAGCACTCTTACAAAAACTATCTCCTTTTAAATCTCACAAAATTCTGTCTTTATTCTTATTTTCCAGTGAGCAAAGCAAAGCTCAAAGCTCAAAAGTGACTTGAATCTAAAATCTAGAATTCCCAGACCTTTGTACCTAGAAGTAGATGACAGCCACTCAGAGGAAGTTCCTCCAACACAGCTTTAAATATTTGTTTGGCTCTGAGTTCCCATGGATTGTTTCTTGTTATTAGTTACTTTTGTTGGTGTTGACTTGTTTTTGTTTTCTCCCACATTAACCCACAACTAGAATTCAACTCTTTGAGTTTTTCCTAAAGAATTGAAAAATCCATTATTAAGCAATGTGGGCTTTGCAGAAAATCTCATATGGGAGGTTAAGTCCAGGTTTTCAGGACACACCGCACAGAAAACAGCATCTAAGTCACCTTTCATGTCCTATTTCTTGAGTATATTTTTTTCTCTTACCTTCCATCCTCCGCCTTCACTGGAAGTGGACTTGACTTTTCTTACCTCCTGAAACCATTAAGATGTTAACCAAAACAAATGACCATGTGGTTAGGAAGACCCTCCGTGTTAGAAATGGGCAACTTTCTAACTGCATAGACTTCTTTTTATTTTACATAATAACTAAGACGTAGTTGTTACGTACCTCTAGGTACAAGAGTCTGGGGATTCCAGATAACTTAAAGTAATCATTTCCAACTTTAGATTCTCAAGCAAGTTCTTCAGCTCCATATTTTTTTTTGCAAGCATGTAACTGGTTTCAGCAGGCATTTATTTATTCATTATTTTTAAAAATATAATTTATTGTTAAATTGGCTGACATATAGTGTGCAAAGTGTGCTCTTGGTTTGGGGGGTAGATTCCCCTGGTTCATCGCTTACATACAACACCCAGTGCTCATCCCAACAAATGCTCTCCTCAATGCCCATCACTCACTTTCCCCTCTCCCCCAAACCCCCATCAACCTTCAGTTTGTTCTCTGTATTTAAGAGTCTCTTATGGTTTGCCTCCCTCCCTCTCTGTTTGTAACTATTTTTCCTCCTTCTCTTCCCCCATGGTCTTCTGTTAAGTTTCTTAAGTTCCGCATCTGAATGAAAATATATGGTATCTGTCTTTCTCTAACTGACTTAATTTCACTTAACGTAATACCTTCAGTTGATCCACTTTGCTGCAAATGGCAGGATTTCATTCTTTCTCATTGCTAAGTAGTATTCCATTGTATATATAAACCACGTCTTCTTTATCCCTCCATCAATTGAACATTTAAGCTCTTTCCATAATTTGGCTATTGTTGAAAGTACTGCTGTGAACATTGGGGTGCATGTGCCCCTGTGCATCACCACTCCTGTATCCTTTGGATAAACTCCTGGTAGTGCTATTGCTGGGTCATAAGGGAGTTCTATTTTTAATTTTTTGAGTAACTTCCACACTGTTTCCCAGAGAGGCTGCACCAGTTTGCATTCCCACCAATAGTGCAAGAGGGAAAACAGACAGTCTCTTTAGCAAATGGTGCTGGGAGAACTAGACAGCAACATACAGAACAATGAAACTAGACCACTTTCTTACACTATGCACAAAAATAAACTCAAAATGGATGAAAGGCCTAAATGTGAAACAGTAAACCATCAAAACCCTAGAGGAGAAAGCAGGCAACAACCTCTTTGACCTCAGCTACAGAAATTTCTTGCTCAACATCATCTCCAAAGGCAAAGAAATTAAAAGCAAAAATAAACTATTGGGACCTCATCAAGATTAAAAGCTTCTACACTGCAAAGGAAACACCAACAAAACTAAAAGGCAACTAATGCAATGGGAAAAGATATTTGCAAATAACATATCGGAAAAAGGGTTAGTATCCAAAATCTATAAAGAACTTACCAAACTGAACACCCAAAAAACAAATAATCTAGCGAAGAAATCAACAGGCATTTACACAGCATGGCCTGCCTGATATTACAAATGGCACTAGCCAAGGGGCAGTTGGGTGGCTCAGTCAGTGGAACATCCGACTTCAGCTCAGGACATGATCTCTCCTGCTCGTGGGTTCAAACTCCACACTGGGCTCTGTGCTGACAGCTCAGAGCCTGGAGCCTGCTTTGGATTCTGTGTCTCCTTTTCTCTCTCTTCCTTCCCCACTCATTTCCTCTCTCTCTCTCTCTCTCTCTCTCTCTCTCTCTCTCTCTCTCAAAAATAAATAAACATTAAAAAGAATTTTAGGAAAAGGCACAAGGTGAGCCTGCCACATGGCTTACCTGTAGTCTGCCATCTCCAAAAAGGAGAAATTCTTTCATAGTTTATTCATATAAAAGACTTATTTGCCTTGCAGATAAGCCTCAGTGTAGGGCCCACACACTATGCAAAATGGTGAGCAGGGGACACACAGAGTCCTGCAAATCAAGAGAACAGACAAGGCATATCCCCAGACAACAAAGAAGGCTGGATTCTTGCTTATGGGACACACCTTGTACCTTTGCATTTTCCTTTTTAAGTAAATCCCATATTGCACACGGCTTCATGCAAATCACCAGCAGGAAATAGCAACCTAAACACTTTTCAAATCATGCCAGCAGGAAGGTTCAGGATGGCTCTGCTTCTGTACAGAAAGAGCAGGGAGGAGAGGGAACTTTTTCTTCCAGCAAATTTACTCCATCGGCCCATTAGAAAGGGTAAAAGGAACAGAGGCTGACTCTAGCTCTGAGCCTCTGTCCTAGGTGAATATTGCAAATAGGACCAACTATCAAGGTGCTTGGATCTCTCTCCTCCACCTCTTCATTGTGAAAGAAGCTGAGTATTGCAAGTAGCAACAGGATTTAAAAAAAAAAAAAAAAGGAAGAAGAGGAAGAAAAAGAAGAATTTCGTTAGAGAGCTTCTCCACTAATTGCTTTTTTGGCATTCTCCCGTCCACTTCTTTTTCTTATCCTACAAAATGATCATAAACTTATAGAATGTTTTAGACTAGTGGACGCCTGAAGGCAGAGCCGTTTCAGTAGGCCCTGGTGAGCCCAGAGGGCCTAACATGCACAGACACTCCAAATGGACCCTCTTTTAAAAGCCTACATTCAAATGTTGAGTTTGAGCCGGGGAAAAACTAGAAATTCAGAAGCAACCCTCATTCCCCTGTCTTGGCAAATCTGGGCTTACTTCAATAGACCTTAAATGAAGATTGCTGTTTGAATAGTCTCGAAATAGAAGAGAGAATTGAGCTATAGACTGAGGCCAAAGTACATACTGTATTTATAATCGAACACAGCCTTTTCAATAATTACATCCTTGTGCACTTTTTATTTTTGGTTCTTGAATAAAGTTACTCAGATGAAATTAAGGAGAAGGTGCTTCGATGCTTCTTTCAGTTTCTATGGCAACTCTAGGGGCATCTTCTGCAGCTGCTTCATTGACTAAGTGTGCCAGAGTGAGGCGGGCTGCACCTTTAGACTGATCCTGGAAAAGGCAGGGAGGAGTGTTGGTATCCAGGCCACCAAAAGAGCTTAAGACAGGACTGAAGAAAATCTCTGAACTGTTGATTCGCCTTTCCCTCAAGGATTGCCATCAGAGAGCGCTTCTGCCAAGAGTGTTTTGTTAGGGATGTGTACACACTTGCCTTTGAAGTCTCGCTATTGGTAAATAATCTGTTTTTATGGGTCTGTGTCTAAACCCCTAATCCAGCCATTTATAGCTTTTGAAAGAAACTCTTCTCTGATATTTAGTGGAACACTCTCCAGGCTCAAATAAAAAGTTGCTTAACTAGGACTTTAGATGTAGAAATATAGTAGCAAAGATGTGAAAACCAAAAGCCAAATTAAACTACACGGCATGACGCTCGTTCATTTGTTTGTTCACCAGGAGTGAACCCAGACACTTGCCCAAGGGATGTTTTCTGCGCATGCATCAGCGTGGAGGCGATGCTAAAGCAGGTGATTCCACAGAGCTACCAATCTCCGTGGAGATTGGGGTTAGATGGGGTTAGAGGGGTCGGTAGGCCTGCAGAAGTGGAAGAATGTTCTTGGGGGCAACGTTTTCACAAGATCAACTTTAGCAATTCTCAGTAAGCTGTTGCAAACATATTTGAATCCATGGCGACGTCCCTGAAAAAATAGCGAAGAAGATCCCTATATGTAGAGGACAAGTAGCATGTCCTTGTCCAGTGCCTAATGCATGGGAAGTTCTCGGTAACATACATTTCTTATGTCTGAAACTCAACTACTTTCCTCACTTGAAGGACAAAATGAATAGAATATGTACTGCCCATTTTCTAAACTACGATCTAATGAAGACAAAGTCCACATAGAAAACTTTGAATAACCAGCACCATATAATAATTCTCCCATAAAGCTTTGGTCAAGTTGAGCAGAATTTTCTAGAAGTCAAAACCTTTCACAGCCTCAACCCCTCAGAACATAATCTCAAACCTGAAATTAAAAAAAAAAAAATCTCTGAAAATTAGGACAGTAACCATAAAATCCCTCCATTCAAGCCAATCTTTTGTGTCCCAACTCACCTTACTGGTTTGCCTGACATTCTGACGTCAGTCATATAGTCTTTATAATAGATTATCTTAGTCCTGGACACAGCGGATGGGAAACAACAGCCTAAAGGACGCGAGGGGACTCTGGCAATGGACAGAGCAGCGGCTGATGACTTAATAGACAAAATAAAAGCACATCCCACCAGGCAGAGCAGCACCTATTAACCTGTGTCTGACACAAGAAAACATTAAATAATACAAATCAATTTTTTAATAAGCAGAGAATTGTATAGTATTTTAGAAAATCATTCCTCCAAAACAATGAATGCCCTGAAGGCAACAACTTGCAGCTATTTGGAGAGAGCCATTTAGGTGTAATTATTCATCATTATTATTCTTATTAGTAACCATCCTGTGTTGAATTTTAAACTCCTCCCCTTTCACATTCTTCTAAACCTTCTCTCTCCTTTCCTTTCCTAACATCCTACTCCACCAGCTTCCTAATGAGATGACTGACTCACCCCAAATTGCCCAGAAAGGTTCCAGTTGTAGCACTGTGATCTCTGCATCAGGGGAAGCCCCTCTGTTCCCCCATCCCCCCTCCAGGAAACCAGGATAATTGGTCACCCAATTGCAGGTACTGTGATAGTATTGTTGCATGCATGGCTTACAGGTGTAACCTTGTAATTATGTAATTTTTAAAGTGATTATAAGCCTCTGTAGTGGCTCAAATCATCAGGTCAGTAGAGTCTGTGACCTGAACTATTTTGGAAAAATAAGAAAGGGAGGAGGGCCCCTGGTTTTATGAAATATGTTGATCATGGAGTTGGTTCTTAAAGTGCATGGAGCTAGCCTTCACCTATATATGTACTTATTTAAATTTGGGAAGCAAATCTGATTGACTTGATCCGCTTTTCCAGCTCTAAATTGGAAATTTCTAGAGGGAAATTTGGTTTCTTCTTTGCAAGTATGATTTGGGGAGCTGCTGCTTTAGGAGGCCAGGATTTGTTTGAGTGTCACTGAGAAGACGGCCTTAGCAGAAAGCCTCTGAAATCCCACTCTGCCTTTTCTTATGGTATATAGATTTAATAAAACAATTGTTTTTTAAAGTAGAGGTGAGGCACATTATAGCATTCAACTCACTGCCTGGAGTAACCATTATATATCCTGCTTAGTGAGGCCAGTCACCAAGAGGGTCATGTTACACCTTTGGCTCCCTGCAGGGGGAAGAAAGCACCAGTGTATGATGTGGTGAAGGTGCTTGTATCTTGGTTAGTACCAGGGCTTTGTGGTTTTGCCTGGAGACAGGACTAAGCAACTCCTAGTTAATGGAAATTAATCTGAAGTTTGAAATATACCCAAATCCCACAACCAAGGCTTCATTTTGCTGTTCCTCTACCCTTTGTGCATTGTACCATCTTTCCAAGAAACTGGATGAGAAATAGAGGAACAGGTTATGAAGGAGCTGGAAATCCTGGGCTAATGTGTCCCGTCGTAGAGAAAAAGAATGCATTTTCATCACCTAGGAAAATAAAAACCAAGAAGCAGAAAGGCTTCGGGTTGAACGTTGAGACTTTTACCAGGAATGCCTCCAAATGGAAGGCATAGCACGGTCCAGTGCTCAACGGCCTCAGTTTAAATCTCAAAACTAAAACTACTTGCTTAAACAAGGTACTTAACTTCCCTGGGCCTGGTTCTTCGTTTCTTAAATGAGGATAGTACCATTGCCTTCTCCACAGATCTGCTGTTAAGATTAAATTATTTCAGGTTTACAAAGAATCTAGAACCATTCTTGAAACACAGTATGTGTTCTATGAGTATATGTTAAAGAAAAAATATTAAGGAGCAACCCCTATGTCAGAAGGCAGACTTCCTCAGTATTTCCAATCATGAAGGGACGGCTAAGTTATTCCAAGCCTGCTAGAAGTGGCATTTTCTCTGAAAATCCCTGGTAACCGTGTGTCCTGAAACAGCATGTAGGTTGAGTGGATTCAACGAAGTTTGGAGGCAGATAAAACCTGAATTCGAATACCCCTACAGTGATTCATCAGCTTTCAATCCAGCCTCAGTGTCCACTATAACAAATGTTGGTTAATTGCAGGCCATGGGCCAAATCGGGCCCGCCAGTTATTAGTCAAGTTTTATTGAAACACATTCATATGATTTGTGATTGCTTTTGCACCCCAAGATCCCAGTAGCGTCGTTGAGACAGATTCTCTGTTCTGCAAGGCCCCAAGTATTTACCGTCTGCCCCCCCCCCAGAACACTTTTACCAACTCCTGATTTATAATACAGGAATACTAATATCTTAATGGAGGAGGGAGGGCAGTGAGACCATAGAGAAGGCACACCCTACGGATAGTTCAGCCTCCGCAAAGGGTAACTATCGTCATTACACAGAGAGTCAAGATCTAAAGCTTATGAATTTGGCAGTTCTGTTTGCTTGCTTGTTTTCTATCCTCTACCTATGCCATTCTGTCCAAAAACAAAATATGAGCTTGACTTCCTCTAACTTGGATTAAGCTAATCTGCCACCCCACCACACCTCCCTGTTTGGGCCATTTCTATGGCTCTATTCATCCCAGAGTTCAGGGTTTATATCCTATTGTTTGAAAACATTTGCTTCCGATCTCAGCAATTCTGCAGGAATCATACAGGAAGCCCACAGACTCTTGCACCAATTTGTCTTCAATTTTTAATTTTTTATTTAGAAATAATAAAATAAGACATAATATATAAAAATATGTACAATCCATGGTTTGTGCAGTACAATAGGAAGACTTTTAGATACAAAAAGACGGCAAATGGGAAAATAATAGCTATCATGATTGTCAAAGGCCGGGATTGTTCCGCTCGCCAGAGCCCAGAGCTAAAACCCAACAGAACTAGAAAAAGAGATTCTAGTCAGGAGTGGGGAGGTGACTATACAACACTTTTATTTTTCACCTTAACATTTATTAGACCCAGAGTGAAAAAGAACTCACTCCGCTTTTCAGAACAAGCTTCTTGCCTTTACTGAGTGGCTTATTATAAAACATGAACTGACATTTCTTAATTGCGAGGGTAACATGATTTGGGGAATGGAGCTCATCAAACAGACATCAAAGTTTGGGATGGAAGTTTATAGGGAAGAAAGAAAACAAGGAGAAAAAAAAATAACACATTAATAGATTTTTTTTTAAAGGTAAAACAGACTTTCTCCGGGAATTTGGAAATGGCTACAGTGCTAAAGTGACATCCTCACAATGTCTGATTCAAGTATACTTCTTAGAGGGATAGAAAACTATTCCATTCTCAATAGTCAAAATAGAATTCACTTTGTCTATCTTTTATTTAAAAATAGGATAACCAGGAATCTATGCCTCCTCCCAAAAATATAATGCCCATCCAGATACGAGCAAAAATTCATTAAAAGGGAGCAATTCCTAAGTAAATTCAACGGGGGTTTGCTTGCCATAGAGAAGCAACACATAGCTGGGGACAGACCCGAGATATTCACGGCGAGTCTCCTCTGTCTTCATTCTAACGACTTATGTGCACTAATTATGGAAAGGAGACCCAGTCAAGAAGGACAAACGTTTTGCAGGTAAAATGCAACCAAAGATGTTGTGCATTACCTGTGTCTTGGCTCTTGACAAAAACAAAAAAAAAAATTGCCATTTAAAGCTTATAACTGTTAAAATACTAATCACTAAAAAAAGCTTTCAAATGAACAGTCCATGCTGAAATAAATAACAGAACGTAGCAATACGAACCTTACGAGGCTGGAATATATTTGCTAAAACCATGCTAACCGGTAGCATATAGGTACTAGCTCTCAGAAATTGCTGCACGGAAATTATACTTTCTATGGCAAATTTTTTTCCCTTTACAGACTTCTATTTACATTTGGCTTTAAATATGAAAATATCTGATAAACTTTATAAAATGTACACTTTAAAAACATAGCTTCTGCAAAATTTTCTTGAAAAAAAAAAAACAAAAACAAAAACAAACCTGTGCACCAGAAATGTTAGATTTTTTTTTTCCTTTTTTCAGAAAGAAGTTGAAAGATTTCCCTCCCTCCTCCTTGCCCCGGGCCCACCCCCTTTCAAATATCTCAAGTGTTTTTAAGTGGCAGCACTGTGTGTTTGGGAGGAACCTTCTCAGTGGTCGCCCCCATTCTCCACTGCATCTTCGTTTCATTTACAGATCACTGAATACTCTTTGGTTTAATTATTTTCCTTTGCAAAATATCGAAATAGCAGCAGCTGAAGCACTCAGTATTCACTCTCTGTCAACAGCCAGATTGTTCCCTCTTCTGTCAGGCGTTTTGTCCTATCAATCCCAATTCCTCCAACTCTCTAAACAACTTTCCAAACCTGCCTTTAAAGTTGGATTTAAAATAGCATCCGTTTGCTTGACATCTCTGTCTTGGTTTCAATGAAAAGAACACCAGTTTTCAAACCCATCGACTTGGAAGGCTGAGAACAGCAGAAACTGCCATCTTATTGCAGGCGTGGCATTCGGCGATGGCTGTTCAAGAACCCGAGACCGTCACACACATCAATTTACAAAAATACAGGATTCCAGAACAAGCTGTTTTTTAATGGCATACAGGGATATAATACCGTTAGAGAGTTGATTTTGAGACTCCAATTAAAAAGAAAAGTCAGCACCCCCCAGAATTCACACATAAGGAACTTTAAGCCAAAAAAGAGTTCCATTATTGAGTTAGAGTAAGAGGGACAAACAAAAAGTTTCGATCAGCCAGGCAGGAGAGACTTCTCGAAAACAAGGTGTCCTTAGTAACCTGCTCTAGGGCTCCACAGGCTAAAAGGATCAGCTCAGATCCAATTCCAAGTGTGCATATGTAAAGGAGATATAAACCTTTTAGTTCATTATCTCCTCTACTTGTGACCGCCTTATATTTTCTATGGCTCTTATTGACCCTAAAATACTGCGACATTTTCATTTCCACCCTCTATCACCAAAAAATGTAACTTTCCTCTCCCTCCTGAATACTTGAGCTGATGTGCTACATCAGAAGTGGCTGGTCCATACCTCCCTGGCTTCCCCTTTGGCATTTGCAGCCTCCCAGACATCTGAGACTTGCTACAGATGGACTGATGGGAAGAACCAGCCTAGAGGCCAGGTGGGGCATCTTCTCAAAGGCAAAGTCAAGCTGGAAGTGTCCTGACAGCTGGGGCAATGAATTCAGTTGCAAGGGTTTAAACTTACTTGTTTTTCATGTTGGATGGCTCAGCTTTGAGGATGCCAAGGAACTCCAACCTAGGTCTTATCTTATGGAATAAATTTTGGAATGTGCAAAAAGGGGAAATCCAGAAAAATCTAAGAGCACATCGCCATCTCTCACCTTATGCATTAACCTGGCCAGCCCTACCTGGCAGGGAATAAAAGATATTTTATATTGTGTATGTGTGTTTTACTTCCCCTTTCTTCTTTCCCCTATCATACACAAGTTACGTGAAAAAACAAAATTGAAAAAGCACTACACTTACTAGACTCTGTGTGTATGATATTCTATTTTCTGAATAAGGTGAAAAAGGAAAGGGCAGTTCAAGGTCTTGCTGAGGTTCAAAGTTACTATCTCTTGATTTCAAGGCAGCCATGGGACTTTCTATCCCTTTTAGTATAAGCTCCACTGTGCAAAAATGTGCATTATCTTTGGTATTTATTTTAGGTAGTCTAACTTAAAATTTGAGATAACCCATTAACATCATGGAAGAAAAAAAAAAACAAACAAACCCAGAGGCTACCATTTGGCTAGTGTTACATAATGCCCTTATGTAACCAAAAAGAGAGAGAGAAAGAGAGAGAGAGAGAGAGAGAGAGAGAGAAATCAATTCTAGCAAACAAATTACTGGCCTCAAAAAATCAGGCTCTCATTTGGCAGCTCAATAGCCAAATACTTGCCACTTTGAAGCACATGTCATGAGCTTTCAACAAAGTTCAACACTGACTTTTAAATTACACGAAAGAAAAACTACACAACAACAAAAGTACAATTTGTGTTCATGTAGTTAGCAGCTTTTCAAAAATTAAGGCAGAGTCTTGCCTTTGTTATGCCATTAAAAACATTCTTGTTCCCTAAAGAGAAGCATTCTGGATTAATCAAATACCCAACCAAGGCTTGCCTGCAAGTTCAAGTTTTGTAAAAACACAAAACAATACATAAAAACCCCATAACTTATTCTACAACATGTATGTGCCATTGGGTCACGGGGGCTGGGGGTGGGGTGGGGACGGGGGAGGCATGTTGAGTGCTTTATGTTCATTTCCGAGCTTACAGTCTTTCTTTGAAACCATTGTGCTAGCCTCAGTCCCTTGTGGCCACTCGCCTTGACCCACCTCTTCACCAGTACCGTCGTCTGAGTAACTGTTTTGGGCCTTTGACCAACAGACTGTATTTTAAAGTAAATATTCCAGAGTAGGAAGCAGTCATATCTCCGACTCTCGCCGTAAGGGCCTGGGCTCTAGAGGTACACTTGCCTGGTTGTGAAGGTCTATGTCAGGGGGTGTGTCTGTACTAGTGCTTTCTGGAACTCCGTTTTCACTGTCATCTTCCTCTTTGCTTGTGAGGGCAACTTCGTTTTCATAGCAAAATGAATTAGCATTTGAGAGGATATATTTCTTTTCTGCTAAGTCTCTGGCACTACAGAGGGGAGTGTTGGGCACTTCGTAAGTCTTGTGGAACCTTGAATAGTCCACTTTGTAATAGTGCTTCTCTTCAAAGAGTACGGGCTCATAGCGGTGGCCCCAAAGGATTTCATTGGCCAGATATGAGCTACGGCACTGTGTTGTCATGGCGGTGGCTTCCACCATGCCTTCCAGTATCACAACAATTTCGAAGTCTGCATTGTCGATGTCCTGCTTACTCAGATCGTATAAAGGACTATCTTCATCTATTTCATGGACTATAGTGATTGGGGACACCAGAAATATACGGTCAATTCCACTGTCAAACCCAACGTTGATATCTATTTGATCCAGGGGGATGTACTCCCCTTCAGAAGTGATTCTGGATTTGAGCAGCTGGGCTCTCACGTGAGCTTCCACCAAGTGGCTTTTCCGAAGGTTGCCCACCCGCCACATCAAACACAGTTTGCCATCTCTCATGGCGATCACAGCATTATGACTGAAGACAAGAGTCTCGTTTCTCTTCTTTGGCTTTGCCATCTTTGCCATGACTGCGCCAATGATAAAGGCATCAATGATGCAGCCCACAATCGACTGGAACACCACCATGAAAACAGCAATCGGGCATTCGTCCGTGACGCACCTGAAGCCATAGCCTATGGTTGTCTGGGTCTCGATGGAGAAAAGGAAGGCCGCTGTGAAGCTATTGACCTCCGACACACAAGCTTTGCTCTCTTTAGATGCATCCAGATCCCCATGGAGCAGAGCTATCAACCAAAACACACAGCCAAAAAATAGCCACGAGAGAACGAAAGCCAGACAGAAAATAACCAGCATCCATCGCCAGCGAATGTCCACACACGTGGTAAAGATGTCTGCAAGGTACCGTTGTCCCTTCTCACCCACATTGATGAACTGAACATTACAGTGGCCGTCTTTCTTCACAAAACGGCTCCTGCACTGTTGTCGCGTGTGGACTTTACTCTTCCCATTCCCAAAGCCATTTGCAACCGCCATGGTGGCCAACTTCATCCCGTCTTCTTCCGAAGAGACAATGCTATAGCGGTTGGTTCGCACACTGCCCATCGCTTCTGCTGTGGACGCCAGTGCTTCTGCTTTGGAAAACAGTCTGAGTTTTTGCAAAACCCTTTGGAGAAACAGTTTTGAATGTTCGGTGAAGACACACACACACAAAAATAAGGAGAGGTGGGGGTCTCCAGGAGCCTTGAGGTTCTACCAAGGTCTGTTTACTGACATGCAGAGCTACCTTAGTAACTCAGCTGACATCCAGGGTACGTGTCCTGCAAACAAACAGACAGACAGACAAAAGACATTATTCATTAGAAAAGAAGTCGCTATTGAAGGGTTCTACTCTCTAAGATAGCATGTCCTAGCAAGATAATGTCAGATATAGAGAAATACACTCTGCATTGAATAAGAGGATTTTTCATTTCTTTGCACCCTAAAAATATTTGTATGATATCAATAAAGTCAACAAACATAGGAGAGTTAGTTGTTTGGAACAGTCTTTCAACTAACATTTCAGGTCCTTTCCCCCCCATTTTTTCCCCAGCAAGCTAGGAGATTCTGTTTTACAGATAACCTCTCTAATTCTCTCTCTTGCCTTCTCTACTTGCTAAGGTCCCAAGTTATTAAGCAGAAGAAAGACTTGTTAAGTCCAAAGTTTGTTGCAAGGCCTCGAGAACTCAAGACATGTCTAGGGAACATTTCCTATAAATGCAGTACATTAATATTAATTTGAGTTGCAGGTGCATTATGGGAGAATATGGGAGCCCTTGATGACATGCTGGAAAGCAGAAGGCGCAGACTAATTTGTTTAAATGATAAAACTGAGTAGACAGCCCTTATGATGATCTGAAATCAGTCCCAATTTCTGGAGACTGTTTGGGCTTGCTGCATCACTCCACACACCGCAAGCAGCCACTTTGCAGAAATGCCCGATAACATCTCTGTTAGTGCAAGTGATTCTGACTTGAAGGCGTAGGTTTGCTCTGGGGGATAAAGAGCGAGTCTGTTGCCTAGCAATGAGTCCTGAAATTCTCCAGAGATAGGACTGCCATGTGTAATGACAGGCTAGGAAGTAAGCACCTTTGTGCCAAAGGACCAGGTCTTTAGCGAATTGAGATAAGGCAGGAACTCATTTCATGTGGGTCCAATTCTGTGTTTTCCCAAACAGAGACAACTTTGTAGGAGCAGAGCATAATTGTCGGTTTACTTTCACTTCGAGTGCTGTTGTTTGCTATATGTTCCCATGGAGAAGGCACTCAACTTTACCTAACGTGAACAAATAGTAGTTTCTTTAATTTTCTCCTCTTGCCTCATCCTAACCTAGGTAACAACTGTCTATTTAACTTCTCATCTTCACTCCAAAGAAAACTATTTTTTTCCTTGAGTGACAAACAGAAGTCTAAAATAAAGTCTAACGTGTTTCTTTCATCGAATAGAAATTAACAAAGCTAATACGGCATATAAAAACCAAAAGTGATCCTCCACTGGGCAAACAACCCAATCGATCTCCTGCAATAAAGGGGGTCAATGAAAAACAGATGGCAAGGAGCAGAGATTTGCTGAAGCCCTGATAGAGAGGACTCCACTTTTTCTTTCTCGCCCCAAACCACATGAAGATTAAGTGGTTAACAGAACCAATTTCAGCCAAGCCAACTGCAAATAAATAAAGCAAGCCATGCATCTTGTTTTGGTGCACCCCCTTGAAGAGAGGCAAGGTGCACTGTCTTTGAAACTGCCTCACTACAAGCTTTTCACTTCTCCCTCCTCATCCAAGTTATTATGCAAGAATGTGCCCCAACACATTTTTCCTGAGATTAGTCATCTGTGAAAATTGCAATGTGTGTTACATTTTGGCAGCTTTTGACACCTAAATGATGCCCGATTTGAAAGTGCCTTTGAATTACTTTATAAAAAGAAGTTACTGTGCCTTCCCAGTCTTCCACCTGCTTCAATGTTTTGTCTGCTTCCCTATGAAGTTTGTACTTGGACAAAAGAAACAAGCCTTCTATTCCTCAGGGTTCTAGGTTCTGGACATGGAAAGGATTTTTTTAACAGTGATTTCAGATGATTGGGTTCATTTGAAATTTCCAAGGATTTCTACACAAAACCAGATAGGGATAATAATATAATACCAGATACAGGTGTATTTTCCAAAAAGCGGGGGAGGGGAAAAGGCTTGCTTAAATAGTGCTTGTATCCTTGAGCTCTGAATGACTTCAGAATCTTATATTATAAGTTGACACCAAGAAATTCCCTTTTCATGATTCAAAACAAGTCTTCCATCTGAGTTACCATTAGGGACCATGAGTAGACAGTGTCAAATTTCTTCTGACTTATTTCTGCACTCTTTCCAGATTAAAGCATAATAACCATATGAAATCTAAAGACTGAATTACGACCTTCCAAAAATCTCGACCCCAGGACATCAGTTCAAATTCCACAAAACACAATACCAGCTTCCTACGAGTAGGTTTCTGTACTTAGAACTTGAAAACAGCCTGTATTGAACGACGATTATTGTCTTATTTCCACTGTTAATGACAGAATTTGTTCCACATGCCAAGAGCATCATTTAGAAATTTTACCCTTCTGCCTGGAAAGGGGAAAAAAAGGTTGTTTTTTTTTTTTTTGGCAAAACGGAAGCTTTGGTCACTTCGAACAGATACACTCCAAAACAGACATATGTGTGTATATATGTGCACACACATTATGTGTATTCAGAGTTTGGGGAAACTGATTACTGATTACGGAACCTGGCACAGTTTGCTAGAGTGATTGTCTTAATACTTCATTATGATGAATGCCCTTCTTAGTGACCTACCCACATGCCCAACTGACTTTACACAAGCAGAAAACTTCCAGGCCTGCTTTTCTCTCACTAAAAATCACCGATTTGTGAGTGTCTAGAGAGAAAACTTTCATTAGGAATGGGGCTTTAATGCCACTTTATTGTAGACATATCCAAAATTACTCTCTGAGAAACATTCAATCAAGAATAGATGAACACTAAGTGACTTGACTGAGGGGTACGATTCGGGAGAATCCATATTTGATTTGATGAACAATGTATAAAGTCCCCTCTCAATCAAAGTATTTCAGGGTCTGATGTAAATTTAATAGATACAAATGATCGCTTTACCCGGGCTATAACCAATGAGGTAGAAAGTATTTCTGGGAAATTGAGAGGCTACATGTGGTGCTGTTCATGTTAAGACTATTTATAGGCTGAGCCAAAATTAAGCATAAGCAATGGAAAAAAATAGTTCAGCTGTTTCAATCTTAGGTAGATGTTAAAGAGAGAGCACTACAGATAAATTCAAGGTCAAGGAGATAACACTGTATAAATGAGTGAATCTGAATCGTTTTTACCATATAGGAAATACTCCCAAGATGGGTTATAAAAACTGGAAAAATATAATTAAGAAGAATAAATGCATCCCATAAATAATATGGTTGTGGTATACGGTGGATAAGAAGGTTTCTAACTAAGGACAGGAAATAAGGATAGGTAAAGAAAGTGCTGGCCTGAAGGAAAGGTCTGCTAATGAGTGTTTAGAGCAGTTATTCCCCAGCTGACGCCATATAGACCAGCCTGAGTGTGCTCAGGGCACATGTTGCTATGTGAGCACAACTGCTGGCAAAGCAGCCTCTTAGAAGCTCAGTAAACAGAAGGGAGGGGGAGGGGCAGGAGAGGAAGAGTAGAGGGCTATGCATTTATCTGCGTGAGCACTCTACCGTTTTTACTCAGCAATGCACGTAGCATCACTCAGCATCTGCCAGTGCTGAGAAACAGACATATTTGGGGAGATAAAACCTGCAACAGTCTATCAGTTCAGGTAAAAATGTGGCTCATCCTTCATGCTCTGGAAAAGTCATACAAGGACTCTACAGCTAACCAGAGATTCTACAACTGGAGCATCTAAAGATAGTTGAAATACTGTGTGTCCTTAAAAAAAAAAAAAAAAGTCAAATTCACCAGCGTTTACAACAACTATTCCTAGGGATACCAATAACAGTAAAGAAAGTGCCACCAAAATATGAGAGAAAGGGGTTAACGCAAAGTGAAATGACCTTGACCCCAACATTGACCCCTCCCCACCATCCTTTAAGTAACATCTCTTACTCCTTAGCCTGGAGATTTTTCCCGATATTGGCACACAGAAATAAACCACTCAGGGATGGGGTGGAAGTGAGCTGGAAAAAGCTGACAAGTGTACAGGTAATATTTAGCAGACACATGGCAGTGGTAAGTGAGAGAATCTGACAGCCTATTGATTATTAATGTGAAGAGAAAGTAAGTGGTAAAAGGCAATATGCATTCTTTCATACCTAGAACACGTTTTCAATGCCTTGTTTCCTAACAGGTAAATTCTGAGCTTATGAAAATACCCAGGATTCACAGCCGTATCCTAGCTACCATCCTACTGGTAGGCTCAGCCAGACACAGACATTAAAACTGCCCATTTCCTATCTCGATTTTTTTTTTCATTTGTCATGACAAGTCTATGTTATGATGCAATCTTTTTGCAGAATCAAGTCATTTTGACCACTGTGCTTTCCTGAAACCACACTGTCTTCAACTTAGGTATTAATACTATTATTACTAAGAATAATACGATGCTTAGGAGAGAGTGACAAACGATGTGAAAGTTTTGCGGTCTTCGGGCTCAAATCCAACTCGGGCTCGCGCTCTCTTTCCCCAGCAAAGCAACTTTGAGACGCTCGCTCTGTTTGGAACTCGACACTACACTTGAAGCAATGACAAAGGGGAAAAAAAGAAAAAGAAAAAGAAAAAAAGACGCCAAGGATCAAGACTACTGCTGAGTCCCAAGTTTGCCAAGGTTTGAGACCAGTGCTCCAGAAGCACTCCCCACCCCCCGCCTTTTTTTCTCTTCTTTCCTTAGAGCAAGAATCGAACACAGGCTCCCTGGCCCATGTCTCCAAACTCAGTATCTCGCTACAGCTGGTGCATTGGAAGTTATGAGCACAAACAGATGCTGCAGAGAAATCTGTTTCTATTGCTCAACTGTTCCAAGCATGTCTCAGTATTTTTAGCTCTGGGGATGTTCTGGTGCGCACACAAACTCTATAGGCATGATCTGGGACGTCGCAGCGTGGGGAAGCGCTACAGCAGCGTGACAGCTGGGCACCTCTGGAGCAGCGGGGCAGGGCAGGGTCGGCGACGGCGGCCCGAGTCCACTCCCCAGGACACACAGGCAGCGGGAGACAAGGAGGCAAGAAAACACACAGCGGCCCTTACCTGTTGCTGGCGCAGGAGCATGGGGACATGGAGTGGAAGTGGGGGGTACAGAGGCATGTAAGATCCAGGAGTTTGTAAAAGCGAGTGAGCCAAAGCAAACCAGAATCCCCAAGACCCAGCTTGCCGGCGCCGGGGAAGGCTGTGCGCTGGCCAGGGCTCTAGTGCGCTCTGCAACATCCTGGGCTCTTTTGAGACACCGGCCCGCCTGGCTCCGCCCCCCGGCCCCTGCCGGCCAATCGCAGCGCGCCTGGCCGCACGGCCGGCCCCGGGAATCGCGGCAGGGAGGGGAGGATGCTACACCCGCGACCCGCGGCGCTGCCAAGCGAGGAGAACCTGCCGCCGCTTCCTCCCCCTGCGCCCTCCGAGCCGGGTCGGGGAGTCCGGCCCCGGCCCGGGAGGAGGAAGTTGCGCCCCAGCTGGGACAGCAGCAGGTGGGCAGCTTCGCGGCCGGGCTTTTGCGGCTGCCTAATTGCAGTCTGGCCTTGGGATCGGCTTCCGTAGCCGTCTCCGAGCCCCACACTTCCCTTTTCTTCGCCTCGGCTGCTTGCTGCGCCCGGCGTGCTCCTCGAGGGGCCCGCGGGGTGCCGGGGCCGGGCGCCGCGTTTGCTGGCGGGGAGGATTGCACTGCGCGGCAGCCCGGGCGCACCTCCCTGCCCCCTTGTTCCCACCTGCAGCCCCTCGTCCCCCTCGTCCCCCGAATTGCCCGGCGGAGGAACCTCGAATGAAATGGGGGAGAGGGGCCGGGACCGGCGCGCGGAACCCGGCTGGATTTAGACGCGCACAACTTTTGCAACTGCAGAGCCGCTCCGCTCTTTTCTGCTCCCGGCTGTTCGTGAATTACTTACAAAGCGCCTAGACTTCTCTGAAGGGTGAACGACTCGTTCCCTTCTCGCACTGTCCGCCCTCAATCTCTTTCTCCACCGCCGCCCGGCACTCTCTCCTGATCTAAAATCAGAGCAATTAGAGTAATGAATTCTCTGGAACAGCAACTCCTACAGACACTCAGCTCTGCCCTCGCATCAGCGCCTCCCAGCCCTCATTCCCAGCAACCAGGCAAGAGCATGCAGACCCTTTAAAAACCCTATGTCAACTTCAATGTTAACCGCGTCTGGATCCTGCAGTTTTACAGACTAGTCCGTGTGTGTACGCGTGTCTGTGTGTCGGTGTGTGTGTGTGTCTGTGTGTCAGTCCAGTAAGTGCATATATCTCTGATTCCTTAGGCGTCATAACGAAGCTTTGCTCTTAAAGGACACAGTATATTTAGGAGTCTTCCTTACGCGGAGTTTGAAATTCCTCTGTGTTTGTGTGTAATGTTTATTTCCTCAAGCGACCAAATGCGTCTTTCGTGCAGGGGATTTAAACCTCTCAAAGGCCTCCTAGGGTCGCCAAACTACTTCCACAGTCTAGCTGGGACTCAAGGCGGCACAGACTGGTGGATTTCTGGGCGTAGGGGAGGAGAAACTGACAATTCAAGGAAAGGGTCTGCGCCGGTACCCACTTTCTAGCCTCATACCCTCACTTGGCCCCTAGGAGGTGCTGGTGAAATATGCTAGGTTTTGCAGATGCGTACTTAACCCTGCCTTAGCAAGGGTGCCGCCAGTCCTGGCTCAGAGCGAGAGACTGAAATGAAGAGTGTGAAATAAGTTGTGCGTGCCGTGTATCTGCTCTGAGAGCCAAACGTATTGCTGTCCCATTCCACGTCCTGAGTTTATACAGTACTCCAAGCCCTGTAACCGGCTTGATTTGTAAAACCCTGTAGGCAGGAATAATGCCTCGCAAGGGGGGGGGAGGGGGCAGGGAGGGAGGAGTCTGTCTACTTTAATATTTATTAAGTAATGTATTACTTTTAAACAGCTTGCATTAACTCTGCAAAATAGATGGGATGTGTAGAAACCCAGGCTGCAGCCCAAAGCTAAAAACGTGGAGATAGACAAGCTATGCGTAGCCAAAGGAGGAACAACCAGCAACACCTCACTCCCCACCGTAATAAGCTGCTTCTGAAATTGTTTCTTCACAGATTTCTTCTAAGAAACAGTTGGGAGGGGTCCAGTTAACCCCTGGAAACATACTAAACCTAAAGGGAAAGAGGAAATTATTCATTTATATATATGTCCTTTATTATGCTTCAATCTGTGCATCTGTAATAGCTAAGAATTTTCCAGCCCATATGAATTCAGAGAAGAGGCAGCATTTTCATTTCCAGGTAATGAGCTCTTTTGACAAATCAGTCACCCAGAAAGGAATGCCATTTTTCTGACATGTGGATTGAAATTGTTTTATTTTCATATTCTACTCTAACTGAAGAAACTGACTACAAACATAGGCCAAGAGAGTTTCATATAATAGAAGAATCGTTAAAGAAATAAACATGAAGTTATAAGATTATGGTTGGTTGTGTAAGTTTTGTTATGGGAGGGGGCAAATAAATAGAGTAACTCCATCTTTCTTGTCAATATCACTCTTACCCACCACAGGCTGACATGCAGCAAGGCTTATTTCTTAAAGTTAAAGAAAAATTTATTACTGCAATACGCAAATTCCCAGCCTGAATAGAAGTCTTACCTCAGTTATTTAGATAAAAAAGGAAACGAGAAGGATTATGTTTTGTAAGTAAGTGACACTTTGTAAATGCATGATAGCATTGATTGACTCCACTGCTTCAGGTTATAAAGGAAAAAATATAAATGTACATTTTAATTAATGAGTGACTTGTCACTATGTCCCTATTAGGAAAATTGTCGTGTTCCAAAGCTTTCAGGACTTTTTGGACTGATGCATGATACAGATTTCTCTAGTCACAATGTATCTGTTTTTGGCTGAATCAGTCCTTATTTAGCAAAAATCCCCATTAGTTTTGGAGACCAGTGCAGTTGGGTGTTGGGATCCATCTGTGGATTAAATTTTTCCAAGGAAATGACAGTTCTGCCCTTACTGATTCCCTCCACAGTAACCACTATAATATTAGAGCCAAATATTAGTCACAATCCAGATCTGCAGTCAGATTATGAACAGTTCTGTGACACAGAAGGGAGGGTTCCACTAGGAGCACAGATCTTTCCTTTGCACTTATATAAATATCTGTAGCAATCAGATACATTGTCAGACTTCTACTGACCAGATACGCAGTCCAATTGTACAATGATGAAAAGTGAAAAACTCCTTTCATTTGCATCCACTGCGTTTTGAGAACCCCTTAGCAATCTTCACAGAAATAACTGAGAGCAAGAAATCGTAAGTGTCAGATGAACTTTACAGCGTAGACAGGATGAGTTTGCAGTCTCCTGAAATGAGGACAAGCCATTGGTGATGACATTTTTTAAAATGTTTATTTATTTATGTTTGAGAATGAGAGAGAGGGCTGCGTGTGAGCTGGAGAGGGGCAGAGAAAGAGTCCCAGGCAGGCTCTGCACTGTCAGCTTAGGACCCAACGTGGGACTCAAAGTCATGAACAGTGAAATCATGACCGGAGCCAAGAGCAAGTGTCAGATGATGGGGCACCTGGGTGGCTCAATCGGTTAAGCATCCGACTTTGGCTCAGGTCATGATCTAGCAGTTCAGGAGTTCAAGCCCAGCGCTGGGCTCTGTGCTGACAGCTCAGAGCCTGGAGCCTGCTTCAGAGTCTGTCTCCCTCTCTCTCTGTCCTTCTTCTGCTTGCTCTCTGTCTCTCAAAAATAAATAAACGTTAAAAATATAAAAATAAAAATAGGGGTCAGATGCTTAACTGACTGAGCCACCCAGATGCTCCTGGCAATCGGTTTTTAAGGCACCAACTGTAAGCTTATCTATGGGAAAACAGCTTTGGCCGTTTCGCTTACTGCTTACCATACTCGTAAGAGTTAATCTTCACATTAAATTTACTAAATGTATTTGTTGAGTATATACTTTGTGTTTTAGCTATATTCTGAGTGATAGGGGAGACTTAAAAGCCCTGGGAGGAACAATTTCTTCCCTCTCAGAATTCAGAACCAGAGTCTCTCATTGAGGACACAAGCAATGCGCAAGTGAAATCAAACGGCCCAGTGACAGGATAAGGCAGCCTATGGTTGAAGTGCTAAAATATATGATGCAAACAAAAAAAATGTTCTGGAGAGTCTGAGGAGTCAAATCAACTAGAATTTGGGGGGAAGTTCAGGATCGAAGACTTCGTATGTATGATATATTACCATGTAGAGCTGTGTCAAGGATGCTAAGAGAATACTAGGCAATAGGATATCTCTTCATTCAGTGTATGTCCTAAAAACGACTGTTATGCTCCCGATCTGTCCGTAGACATGCAATTGTATGTATAAATTATAAGCTGCTTCTAAGAATGCTTCATGTCTCTGCCTACACAGACACTGTTTCTTCTAAAGCAGTGGGATTCATTCCACAAGCCTTATTTGCCATTTGTTACCACTGTAACACCCAGTGATGATGCCTTTTTTTTTTCTGGCATCCCTGGGAATGCGGTATATCACATAATAGCTTTTTTAATTAATGGAAATTTGTCTGTGGTGGGAACTATTTTCTCTGATACACTGTATGCATCTGCTTGCTCCTGTATCCCTCTGTAAATGTTTCCAGTGTAGCAGGTTTTGTTACTCTCCTGCTCTTCCAAATAGTTTTCCCTATACTTTTCTACCGAAGAGCTTTTCAAAATCCACTGCCATGTCTTCTTTATCTTTATATTCTCATTGCCTTGCCCATGACCAAGGAGATAAGTCAGTTTCAATAAACGTCAGTTGAATGATGGAATGAAAGTAACAGTATTTTGGAGTCTACTAACGACTTTTGAATAATGACTCGGTATCATTAGAATCATTTTGAGCTACAACAGAGGGGGACAAGTGGGGTACAGTAAGAACAGTGTCTTCTACATTAAATGACTCTAGACCAAGCGTACTTAAGTCTTCTGCCTGTTTTTCCCCCTCTTCTCCATCAAGGACAGCCTTCACTTCTCATTTTTGCTTCTGTCAAATATATCAGGCCGTCATCATGCTCTATCTAATTTGTTGATTCTAATCTGCACTGTACTGAGAACTTACATAACTGGGGTTGCTTAGAAATATACGCAAAGTGAAAACAAAATATATTCTAAAGGGCCTAAAGTAGATATATATATTTTTTGAAATAGTATAAGCAGATGCCAACTTTGGAGTTACCTTGTTCCGATCAGTTTCCTTTTTGGGTAAAAAAGCTGCAGGATAGGGACTTATGACACCTGCTTCAGCCTCTCAAAATGCTTTATTCCTGGTACTTATTGTGTAATGAATAGTTGAGGAAGACCTTGGGTAAGGGAGGTACGTTTGTGTCTGCAACTATGCACGTTTACACATGTATGTACAACAAAACCATGTAGTCATTTATTGACAAATCATTTGAGTGCTTGCTGTTTCCATTAATATGATCTTTATTTTCCGTCAAATAAGTTAAAACCAACAATACTAAGTAGGCGTGTTTTCAATTTTTTTTACATTTATTTATTTTTGAGAGAGAGAAAGAGAGAGAGAGAGAAAGAGAGAGAGATGGAGTTTGAGCAAGGGAGGGGATAGAGAGACAGGGAGACACAGAATCGGAAGCAGGCTCCAGGCTCTGAGCTGTCGGCAGAGCCTGACGCGGGGCTCGAACTCACAAACTCTGAGATCATGACAGGAGTTGAAGTCGGACCCTTAACCGACTAAGCCACCCAGGCGCCCCTGGAATGTTTGGGTTTTATTGTTTTTAATCACACTTCCAGAGCAGCTGAATTATTATTCAGTAACTTTCTTCTATCACGCTCTGGATGACTTTATGTATTTCATGTGGGTGAGACAGTCACACTCTGAAAATACCACATTCATCTTCAGGCCGGACCCTTACATTGCTGTAGGCTCTTACCGCAGTGATTACAATGACCGTGGCATCTGGTTATCTGACCCATCAGCTCCCTTTAAGGCAATCAGCCTCAAGCCTCAGTTCATTCTCCGTTAACCCGGTCGGCAGCTTCTTAGATCAGGGAGCCGTGCTGTAAGATGCGTGCACCTTGGCTTTTTCCAGAACTAACAACAACAAAAAACAACTTCAGACAACCAAAGTTAGTCACAACTGTAGACATTTAAAGAATATGCCCCAGGCTACAAAGGAAACACAAAACACAGTTTGAGTAAAGTCAACAATACTGTAAATGTTACTTTTGAAAGAAGGGGTATATACCAGAATGTCTAGGTTTGGGGATACGGGCTCTAACAGTTTGTGTGTGTGGTTTCCCGAGTATGTGAATGTTTGTAGGCCTTTCTTTTTCATTGTCAAAGCAATTATGGAAAAGGTATAAGAGAAACACTAAAAATATAGAAGAATATGAGAAAACCTAGAAAATAAATCCATATTGTCACCATTGTAAGTATTTTGGCACATATCTTACCCTTTTTTCCCATTTTCCATTTTTCTATCTTTTAAAAATTTTTTTAATGTTTTATTTATTTTTGATACAGAGAGAGACAGAGCATGAGAGGGGGAGGGGCAGAGAGAGAAGGAGACACAGAACTGGAAGCAGGCTCCAGGCTCTGAGCTAGCTGTCAGCACAGAGCCTGACGCGGGGCTCAAACCCACAAACGTGAGATCTGACCTGAGCCAAAGCCGGAGGCTCAACCAACTGAGCCAACCAGGTGCCCCCATTTTTCTATCTTTTATTTTGATAAATTTAAGATCAATTATGCCCTATACTTAAGTATTTGTCATGCAATTAAAATTCATTGGAAAGCATAGATTTTAATGTTTACATGTATTTCATGTCCATGATATGTATGAACCATACTTAAATAAGTCATCATCCAATCTTATATCTTTATATTCATTTTTGTTTTGTACTCATATAATGATGCACTACCTATTCTCATAGATTGTTTATTTTCATCTTTTACTAGTTTAGGTTTCCAAATGTCGAATTACTAGGTCAAAGGGTATGATCTCTTGAAACATTTTTTTTTTTAATTGCAATTCGTTCAAGTCAAATCCTGATACATTGAATTTCAAGGATGTTCTGAATTATGTGACTTTGATGATGGGGACGGCGTGGCGCGGTGGCAAGAGTTTAGGCTTTGGGTCACCCTGATAGGTGTTTGGAACAATGACCCAGCTAGCCGTTATAAGGATTAAAAATAATACACATAAAATGCTTGACACAATGAACACTTAGGCGAAGGAATTTTTTACACTACCTTTGCTGCAACTGCTACTAATGATGAAAAGGTTAATAAATATAATACATTAATTGGGGGGAATAAGATGTTTTAAAGAGGTATTTAGATATAATACATCTTTCAATACCATGACAATCTGTTGCAATGCCTGATTAAGTGCTAAAATCATAAATGAAGAGAGAAATCGCTGAGGAGTTTAGGAATATTTTATCACTATATTGGTGTATGGGTTGCTATTAGAAGGAGAAAAACAAAGTGGATTTTCTAGGTGATTGATGGTCAGCATTTGAATAAATTAGTGAATAAAGAGATATTAGTATTGAACGTTAAATTCAGACTAGAGTTTAGACCCTTAAGACAGGACCTGACGTTGACTGAACAAAAGGCTAAGAGATGTGAGCAGGACTGTGAGAACGTTATTCAGACTGTCATTTCTTCATCCATTGCCTCTGGCTGCATTCCTGCCATGTGATGTTTTCTTTGGGATTTCTCCTCATATGATTTCCCAAGTCCCTATTTTAATGTATAAGGAAATAGAGATTGAGAAATTATGCTTCAAGGAAGTTCCTCATGTAAATGCAGGCTGTCAATACAGATTCTAGGTCTGCTGATTTCAAATCCAAGGTTTCTTCCTCTGCTTTCTGCAGAACATAACTTTTCATGGTATCTGTGCTCAGACGAATCTAGAAATCACAGAATAATAGGGCTGATAATTTTCACTGCCAATTACTAATTCCCCCCCAAATTATTCCTACACTGACTATAGTATATAAAGTTTGGCATTTCAACTCCTCATACAAGACCAGTTTCCAAAATTTGGGCTCAATTTCTATGTTTCACTGTGGGAAAATGGATCTGAGGATATGACTGATCTTTTCCTCTTTCACTGACCAGTTTGTGTTCTACAGACCTATCTCCTCCATTGATATTTAGTTCCAGGCCCTTGGTAAATGTGTCTTTGAATATTCAAAGCCCTGTGTGTAAGTTACAAATAAGTAACTTGTATCACAACTACGCAAAAATAAAATGTTGTGCTCCACTGTCACCAATAACATTAATGACTAATGACAACAGGAAAAATAATAGTAGCACTATCTGGTTACTAAAACAAAACCCAAGTTACCTTACTGCCCATTTTATAGGTGCTTACTTAGATATTTTAATGTACTAATTAGGATCATATCCAAAGTAGGATCAAATCCATTGAGATTTGAGCTTCATTCGGTCCCTTCTCAATGTTAGAGAAATCCAAATGAATGATCGCTGTAAACGAGCATTTCAGAACATTGTTTCTATGGTGAGTAACAGAGAAACTCTGATTTATTACACAGACTTAAATTCTATCTCAGTGTTGCAGCTTCTGGTCTTATCAGCAAAGAAAATCTCTTTTTAAAACTTGTATTTACACTAAATCTATTCTGTTAAATGGTTTGCATAACTGAATCACCAAGTTTTAGCAGGGCAGGAACCGACACTATAAATAATTCCTTCTTGTAAGCTCCGTCATCTTCCTGCATAAACTGAAATTCGTGAAGACTCCCTGCTATACCTGTTAGGTCAACTTGGGGAAAGAAGATCATTTAAGAAATCACCTTTCTCATTTACTGAGAGTGAATCTCTTATGAATGTTAACGCATGCCATAATGCTTTCCACAAAGAAAAATCCTTGAAAAATCATGATGTATTTCCTACTTGGGCAAAGGTTAAAAACCCAAAGCTATTGTTCAGAATGCATATTATTTTTATATAAAAATGTAGTGCCTCCTTAAGGAGTACTGGATTAAGAGAAAGAAGGAAGGTGCTTAATTAATTTGAAGCAAATTCAAAGTATAGAAACACAAAAACATACACACACTCAGAGTTCTATGCCTTGACCTCATGGTGTCACATCTAAAAACCTCACAAGAGGTTGAAGATGGCTACATTTTGATTTGTGGTACTTTGTTCTGATAAAAGATCTGTAGTCAGCATTGAGATTCCATTTCTGAGTAACTTGCTTTCATGAACCCAATTTTGTGGTGTTTAAGAGTTCAGTTATATTTTATAATTTGCAATTTAAAAAAGTACTCACCATTGCACGCATATTTCTTATGCATTAAAATAAGAAACGTTCAAAGCAGATAGTGGTGACTGGCTCAGTAATTTCCAAAGAAAGAATAATCTATAAAGCTCTGAGGCTAAACAGCTTCAATCTTTTTGCAAAACGCTAGCTAAGGACACATAGCAGAGGCAGTTATTTCCCTCGGAGCAGCGGCAGATGAAAGTGCTATTTGTACGTCCTGGCAGAACTTATCTGAACATCTACTTGGTCAAAGCATCATGTAGCACAAAAGACTGCCGTCAAAGCTTTATCCATAGCATCAAAATGAGGCAGGAGAGTGGAAATGTATGCAAGTCTCCTTAGTCCTGGGCTCACAGAGAATTGACGCTCTTCCCTATGCGAATGAAGCACAGAAATTAATTCACTCCTCTCTATGTTCTATCTTCTTTCCCCATGCATTGCTTGCCTTGGTTCCTTTTTCCTCTCCATGGTCCATGCATTATTTCAAATCCTACAAAAAAGAAAGGGGACCCAGACATAGCCAGTGATCCAGGCAGAGCAGTTAGAATCATATTATTAGCATTATTTTGCATTTGGTTCATCTCTGGACATGCAGTTCAGGATTTAGCTTTGCAGGCTCTATTAAAAAGCATCACCCATCAAAGCAACACGGCAGAAAAGCATCAAGCACACTGCATAGAAAACCAACCCATGCCCTGTAGGTAGAATAGTCCCATCGACCAAAAACAAATATAAAAAATAAAATTAAAATAGTTTTTGAAATTACTTTTTCCATAAGGGAAAGCAATTCTTTGTGAGTCGACTGTTACAAATCATGGACACAAAACCAAAAGGTGAAAGAACAAAAAGAAAATTAAAAAAGGAAGACTCTCCCCCCCCATAGGCATGGACAGGTGTCCTGTTCCTTCTCCTGTCTCCTGAACCCTCTTCTGAGTCTCCATCAGAAGGCTCTGCAGCCCGTTTCAAGCAACATAGGGACTGGAGATCTCCCCTACAAAGTTTGACCTCTAATTCCACTGAAGACCCCCTCAGACCAAGAAAGATTTTTCTCACAGGAGAGTTTGAGAGAGCCTATGAGTTCATGCTTGAAGTGAACTTCATAATTTCCTCTCTGTGCAAATACCAGGGTATTTATTTCTCTTACGTAATTTCCAGGGAGTTCGTTATGTGACCTGACTTCTATTCTGTTGGTCTACTGAGGGACCTTACCGTCAACCAGTCACCCTTGGTGAGAACGTACCCAAGGACTGATATATGACTGCAAAGGAACTTAACAATTCCTGGAAGGAAAAGGGTTAAGAGCCAGTAAAAACAGCATAAATTTACACATGACCTAGTGTAATTACACTTTCATTCTCTTCCTTGCAAGGAACAACAACAATGGCAACATCCATAACTAATGCTTCTGGTCTAAAAAACCTTCTCCCTAAATGAGTGGTTTTCACTCACTGCAGATGATCTCAACATCTGTAGTTAGAAAAGATCTCCAGACAGAGAGATGTACTCGCTGGTGATTTGTCTTTCAAAAGGAGCTAAAAAGTTCATTA
Source organism: Suricata suricatta (assembly GCF_006229205.1). NCBI lineage: Eukaryota > Metazoa > Chordata > Mammalia > Carnivora > Herpestidae > Suricata > Suricata suricatta. The sequence goes on along the minus strand of NC_043716.1, from coordinate 48,691,446 downwards.
CATCATGGAAAAATAATCTCAACTACTGGTCTGAAGGGAAGAGCCTTGCGCGATTGGTTTGTGATGGTCCGATTCTGGCTGACAAGTTTTAGAATTAGAACTGATTTGTCCCAATCTTGACCCACCTGCTAGGAAGGGAGATGGCTGGAATAGCCAAAGGACTTGGCTTTGGACACAATTGTGAGCAGAGAAAAGCCACTGTAGCTGCTTATGTTAAAACAAAAACAAAACAACGACCAAAAAAAAAATGACAAAACTGGTCCTGGAGGAAAACAGAGGACATGGATTTGCTTTCTGTTGTAGATGAGATCAAATGCTCCAAAGAATGACCTAAACAGATGGGATAGTCTTCTCTGTCCCAAGCCTGCAGTGGAAGCTTCTCTAGATGAGCAAACTAGTTGCAAACTGAGCGCTCTGTAGGGGAGCCAGATGGGGCAATAGAAAGTGGGCAGAGCTAAACTGTAGCCCTTCCCTTCCCTACCTCCCCCCAGAATGTGTAATCCGTCCCCCACCCCCAACAGTTGCCTTTCCCTTTTCCCCTTTCTCCTGTAGGAATTTTCCATCAGCTGGAGCACAAGGACATCAGTTGTCACACTGATGGGATAGCTGCACTCTTGCCCTTGACCATGGCTGCCTCTGAGCAGCCTTGCCTTTGCCTGGGGAGCCCTCTGACACTGGAGCAGTGTGCAACAGCTGCTCCATCCAGGTCCTACCCATGTCACCCGGTTCTTTTCCTCCCTTCTCCTCCTCCTTTCTTGCGCTTTGCACACAAATGTGTCAGGGAAAACCTTTATGATGCTTCCTGGCCAACACCTCAAATACGTTAGGTCAGCAGAAATCTGGAAGAGCTGGACTTGGGGACTTTTCAAGACTGCTAATTTTATTAGAGGTGCTCATGAAAGGCTCAATTAAAATGAGAACCTGGGAAAACAGAGACATTTTGAGATAGCTTCACTGGGAGATTTTTTTCCCTTTAATATAAATTAAAGAAAAAAAAACCCCTCAATTCCTTGCATGGAATAACTTCCCTGGCTCCAGATATGGCCAATTCTGAAGTGACTTCTCCCAAATATACCCCTTTTCTTGTTCATGAGACTATAGGGCTGAGCATTCTTGAGGGGAGGATATCCACATCAAGAAAATGAACCAGAGCAAAGGTACGTGATTTATGTACAAATGCCCTGATATTACAAGACCCATAGAAAATACAACCTTTTGGGGCGCCTAGGTGGCTTAGTTGGTTAAGTGTCTGACTTTGGCTGAGGTCATGATCTCGCAGTTTGTGAGTTTGAGCCCCACATTGGGCTCTGTGCTGACAGCTCAGAGCCTGGAATCTGCTTCTGATTCTGTGTCTCCCTCTCTCTCTGCCTCTCTCTCTCTCTCTCTCTCTCTCTCTCTCTCTCTCTCTCAAAAATAAATAAATATTAAAAAAAAGAAAAAAGAAAATACAAACTATTTTTGGGAACCCCGGGCCTTTTTGATATTTAAATCAAGAGTGTCACCCTTTCTACTATTCTAGAACAGGAGATCTCTAAGCTGCAGACCATAGGCCAAATCTGCCTCATCATCCCTACAGCTCCTGAGCTAAGAACGATTGACATTTCATAACTGTAGGGGGAAAAAATCAAAAGAATAATACTATGTGACACTGGAATATTTTTTAAAAATGCAAATTCCTATATCCATAAGTAAAGTTGTATTGGATCATAGCCAAAATTGTTTGCTTAGAGATTGTCTCTGACTGCTGCTTTTGTGCCACCAAGGCAGAGTTGAGTGGAAGAGACAGAGCCCACATGTGGCCCGCGAACCCTGGCCCCTTACGGAAAAATGTGTGCTGACCACTGGTCCAGAATAATGTTTCGGGATGTCAGCCATATTGAGTAAAATGGGTGTCTCAGCTCCAGTACCAGTAGGCTGACGATGTTAATTTGTAGGATTTCTTTAACTGTGGGTGCTCCTTGTTAACATGGAGAGAAAATGCTCATAGATTTATTTTTAGGATCAACATATATGTATTGTAAAATATGTATTCGAACAATAAATATTTTTGGCTTAACCTAATGATAGTTGACAAACTGACATTCATGTCAAAAATTAGTGTCTTCCAAGTAGGCTCATAAAATAAAATTAAGGTTACTGTTAGTATCAATCCTTTAAAAATCAATGAATGTCAGGGTGCCTGCGGGACTCAGACAGTAAAGCATCTGACTTCAGCTCAGGTCATGATTTCCCAGTTCCTGAGTTGGAGCACCGCGTCAGGCTCTGTGCTGACAGCTTGGAGCCTGGAGCCTGTTTTGGATTCTCTGTCTCCTTCTCTCTCTGTTCCTCCCCTGCTTGCACTCTGCTTTGCTCTCTCTCTCACAAAAATACATAAAGATTTTAAAAAATGTTTTTTAAGTCAATAAATGTCAAAACTGCCTCCGTGGAGATTGATTTTTGCAAATCTATCACTAACTTGTTTTATGTTTGCTGATCCATAGGGGACCTGAGAATGTGTGAAAGTATCAGACAAGTATTTCCCTTTGGGTTGTTCCGATTAAACAAATCTTGAATTTGATCTTGTTAGCAATCACGAAGTGTTATGTTTAAGAGTATTTAGCAATGGGCACCTGGGTGGCTCAGTTGCTTGAACATCTGACTCTCAATTTTGGCCCCGGTCATGATCTCACGGTTCATGGGTTCAAGTCCTGCATCAGGCTCTGTGATGACAGCATGGAACCTGTTTGAGATTCTCTCTCACCCTCTCTCTCTCTCTCTCTGCCCCTGCCCCACTCATGCTCTCTCTCTCATTCTTTCTCTCAACAAATAAATAAACTTAAAAAAAGAGTATTTAGTGACTGAAAAATACAAAGAACAATGAATAATAGATGAAAATGGATTATTTGCAAAAAAGTTATGTCATGGAAAATGTTTGAAGACTTTGAGTTTTAGTTGCAGATTAGATCACAGGATTCCAAATGCTTAAGGAAAGAAAATTTTTATGTTTAAATCAGCTTCTAGATCTACACCTCTTTCTATATTTGTCTTCAGTGCCAGGATTGGATGTGGTAAGGAAGGCACTATACACATCAAGAGTGAACTTTAAGAGACACAACAAAAAGTCATCAAGATAAGTTAATAGCTTAATTCATAATTTTTTAAAAATAAGAAATAATGCGGAGCGCCTGGGTGGCTCAGTCGGTTAAGCATCCGGCTTCGGCTCAGGTCAGATCTCACGGTTTGTGGGTTCAAGCCCTGCGTCGGGCTCTGTGCTGACAGCTAGCTCAGAGCCTGGAGCCTGTTTCAGATTCTGTATCTCCCTCTCTCTCTGACCCTCCCCTGCTCCAGCTGTCTCTCTCTGTCTCTCAAAAATAAATAAAAAGCAATAAAAAAATTTTAAAAAATAAAAAATAAAAATAAGAAATAATGCAAAATAACCCATAATGAACAAAATAGGCCAAAATTGTAGATTTGCTGGAGTTGCCTGCAATAGAAGAAAATCAAAATATCAATACATTGAAAAATGGAGACCCATTTCTCTCTCATGTAAATTCATCTGGAGATAGGTACCCCACAGATGGTATGCTCAGGCCCCATGCCATTTTTGATGGGTCAGGCTCCCATATCTCAGCTTTAACATCATATATATATATACACATATATATATATACACACACATCATATATATATAAGATAATATAGTTAACATAATATTATACATATGTAAAATTGAACAATGACCTAGTAGAAATGATTATCATTTATTTTTATTTTCTTCTATTAGTGTCTTGGCATTTTTTCATTTTTGCCTAAATATTTGTTATTTCATAATCAAGAACAAAACCTAAAGCACTGTATAATTTTGAAACTAAAAAGAAGATGCCATTCCTTTTTTATTAAAAGTTTGTCTTCTTTATTAAGTTCAAGATGTCAATTTGATCTTTCATTTGCTGGGCTGACTACAAAGAATATTGGGTAAATGCTCTTCCAATGCACAGAGACTTTGAAATAAGATTTCTATACTCATTAAGGAAAAAATAATTTTGTCTGTCTAGAAACACAACTATATCAGCCATTCTTATCATATTTTGTTTGTTAGCTGTTAAATGGGTGACTGCAGCAATAGTTCTAAACAAAACCAATATAAGTTCGCTTGTGAGGCAAGGTGAAATTTTCTTCCTGGGTTTAGCAAGAAAAAACTAAAAAGCAGAATGCGTGTTTTCAATATAATTCAAAGTGCACCTTTTACCCACTGAGCCTCACAGAATGCAAATCCTGGTAAATTCCTTTGAGGAAATGAAGGACAAAGTCACCAAGACTTGTTCCTACTAAAACTTTCTACGAATGAAAAGAAATTTGGTCTTTTTTCCCTGAACACCAGTAGACATGCCTATAAGCCTAATTTGATCTTATTTTCCAAGAGACACATTGTCTGTTTATTTTAACATCAGAAGCTTGTATTAAATAAATAAGGCTTTAGACTTCCGCCCATTTGAATACTTCCTTTAAAAAGGAGAGAGGTGGGAACACAGCCTATCATTAACTCTCCTGACTCTGTTTGACATCACATTATTAATAATATAAATATGTTATAAAATATAAAAATAATATAAAATGCTAACCCCTGATTGACCCTGAAAGCCAGATTTTAATATATGAAAATCTTCCTAAAAATATTGATTTTCAGGTAGCTTGTTGCTGATAGACTTGTCATCTGACATTAATTTTTCTTAACACAACTAGATAGTAGCCTAATGGCTATGCTTCCATAGAGAACAATTAGCCATTCAAAGCATGTGGTGTGGCTAAAAATTTCAGAATTGCCTCCAGGAATCAATTAAAGAAAAACACAACAGGGAGAAAAATCAATTATGATAATGATGGGATTTAAAAACTAATAAATTATTGCATTTCCTAGGAAATTATAGGAAGAAAATTAAAAAAGAAATAAACCCAGCCCATTGATTTCAATGGAATTTTGAGCTCAGAATCTATTGTAATGAAATGGTAATGATCATACCAACCAGGATTCCCTAATATCCCTTATTTTTAGTTTAAATATTTTTTATTAAAAAAAAAAAGATTCTAGTGATCTTTGGGGTCAAATATTGTTCACCAAAAATTTGTAAGTAAAAATCAATTATCTTATTTTATCCTGTTTTTACTCTACAAACTTGGAAGAGGGGGGTTGCACAGATTTTCCCGAATGTTCTGTCCCAAATTATTTTTCTGTGATCTCTTTGGCCAAACTAAAATGGCAGACACTGTATCTTATGTTATTGGCCCTTTTAACTTTGTCTACTAGAAATTATAACAATAAAATTGTTATAATCTGTTTGCAAAACTTCCAGTTGAATGTAAGTTGTCAGAAAGTCATATAGTCTAAGTGATTAAGATGTAAACACAGTTAAATATGAGTTATTACCTTAGTTCTCCATGACCTGGGTGGTTTCAGTCTATATCATTCAAGATGACATCATGGCATATTTCTTCTGCTTGTTTTTGTATAGTTGCTTTAATCTAATGACCTCTGAAGGTTAATAGAAAGTGCTGTTAATGTTACTACTATTGTTATCATCATTATCATTGTAATTTCCATTTTGGGCAATGCTAAGCTAAAGATCACCCCTTTCTTTCTTCATAGCCAGTAATTGTATGTGAGTTTAAAAACAATAATGTCCTATGTTGTCAACACAATACTCTTGGGGCACCTGGGTGGCTTAGCTGGTTAAGCATCTGACTTTTTTTCTTTTATTTTTTCCTTTTTTAAAAAAATTTAAATTGAAGTTAATTAACATACAGTGTAGTCTTGGCTTCAGGAGTAGAACTCAGTGACTCACTTCTTACATGTAACACCCAGTGCTCATCCGAAAAGTGCCCTTCTTAGTGCCATCGCCCATTTAACTCTTCCCTCCCCACACATCCCTTCCAGCAACCCTGTTTGTTCTCTTTATTTAAGAATCTCATGTGATTTGCCTGTATCTGACTCTTGATCTCAGCTCAGGTCCTGATCTCAGGGTCAATATAATGTTCTTATAGGATTATGAATTTCCTTCATCTAGGCTCCTGGAAAAATTGACTAGATGGCAGCTATCACTGCAAAGATACAAAAACTTAATATAGTGCATTTGATGCTTTTAAGAGTTTTTCTTTGTAATTATTTGTAGATAAGCATACTAACACGTTTTTATGAACCTCTCTTTTATTTATATGTTGATAGTCAACAAATGTACTATAGCTACCTGATAAACAGCAACTTTACTATAAACTAAACATAAATACAATGCTCATGCAACTTTTACAATTGAACTTACAATGATGGCCACAAAATACCAGAGTTTTGTTTACATCATAAATGCCTCTTTTTCAATACTTTTAAGAATATACATTAAACATTTTTCATTAATCAATATAATAATGCATGTCCTAATATACACCCAAACATAGCTTCACAAATGTTAATACGTTCACTGAAAAACCATTATCAGACTTGAATCCATCACCCTCTTTCTTTACACTTTTAGTGAAAAGTGAAATTCTCTAGTTTTTATATTCTATTGACTGATTGAAAATCACCATATTAGATTTTAGCATCACTCCACTACATGCTCTGGAATAGCAAATTTAAAAAACAGGAAAAGTAAAATTAAAGATCAAACTTAGGGATGCCTGGGTGGCTCAGTCAGTCGGTTAAGCTAAGCATCCGACTTCGGCTCAGGTCATGATCTCATGGTTTGTAAGTTCGAGCCCCATCTCAGGCTCTGTACTGACAGCTCAGAGACTGGAGCCTTCTTTGGATTTTGTGTCTCCCTCTCTCTCTGCCCTTCCTCTGCTCACACTCTCTCGCTCTCTCTCCCTAAAAAAAAAACATTAAAAAATCAAATTTAAAAGGATTTTGTTGTAAAAAAATATCAAAGAATATTTCAAACCACAGTGGCACCAAATCCATGAAGATCTGTCCTGTCCTCCCCAAAAAAGAGTGGACATGGAGAGAGTCCATTGAAAAGGAAATCAATAGTAATCGAGAGTGGATACAAGGGATAGGGCTGACTTCAACTGAAAAGACCAGTTTTAACATTATACCCAAATACAGAAGAAAAAAAAATCAAATCCATGGGTGGAAAAAACTATCCATGCAAGCAAACCAACGTTTGATTAAAAATTGGGTTCCTCAGTGGATTGCTATTTAGCTCCGGCACAAACCCAACAGCAGCCAGGTGGCCCCAGCTCTAAAAAAACCTCAGCTTTAAACAGACCCTGGTTCTCTAGCTCAAGTGCTCAACAGCCTATTTTACCGCACACTAATAATGCATCCTAAAAAGCTTGTGAAATAGTATACAGGCCCAGGGGCCGGGACGGAGTCCCAGGGCACTTTACACATTTCCTTCCACAGTTGGTTGTAATCTGGGACCAAATAGAGAGGGAGGGAGAGAGAGCTAGCATACTGAGTCCTGGGGTTTCTTCTCTTTGGTATCTTTATGTGATCAGACATTCTTCCTGAGCCAGAATGGTGGTCTAGTCACTTATTTCTTTTCTAGACCTTCACAATTCATGTTTCCATGGCAGATAAAATTAGTTATCTCTTTTATTAAACTGTGTGAGTGCAAGTGCCACTTACAAAAATAAGATGTGTTCATTTGGAAAGGTAGGTTGTTGGTGGGTTTGGGGGGATGAGAGGGGGGTACTGGAGTTTCTAAAAACTGGTTAATTCTTGGGAATTCAATTTTATGGCAAATGTTATGGATGACAAAAAGCACACATGCTGGCTGTTGTGACTTTAAACGTATGGTCACAAGACTCCAAGGGACTTTGGACGGGCCTGACAACCCCATTATATTTTCCTGGTCCATCACATGCTCGGGCTCCCAGGGTAGGGCTGGAGCCGTTTTCAGCTCCCCCTCAAACCTCACATACACACTTCACTGTCTGCGGATTCCCTTGCTTGTGATCACAGGGAAGAAATGGAAGCAGAGAGAAGGGAACGTCTTCAGCCTTCAGGTCCCTGCCTGAAATCTGTGTCTCCATCTCCACCTGCACGTGCATTTTCCCTCCTGTGAATGTGGCCAGGATGCCCCCTTCCCTCGGCTTGTAGCCTGGGCGCCTCCCCTCCTCATCTATTCCAGGCCTCTTCTTCTTTATTTATCCCCTCTCTCCTACAGTGCCTATTTTTTCCTCTCGATGGGACCGTGGGATCGTCCCCATCTGCTCACAAACATGCTGAACTACCTCCCACTAACAAAAGAAAGAAAAACACAAAGAAGAAAATTGGGGAGAAAAAAACCCCAGAAAGCTTCCCTTGACCTTGGGTCTTTCTCCAGTCAGTACTTCATGTATCTCCTCCTCTTTTTAACAAAACTTTTTGAAAGGTGTCCCTGTGTTCTCAGCCCAAAATTCTCCGTTGAATCTCCCTGAGTCTCCATTCAGTCTTCATTGAATCACCCCCCAGGCGTTCTTTCCCAGGTCAACTCTGTTTTCTCACACTTCCTCTGAGTAGTACTTCACGGTCCATCACTTGCTCACTTGTTCCACTTGGCTAAGTAACCACTCAGCTCTGTCGTTCCTCCTACCTCACCGACAGCTCCTTCTCGTCTCCCTTTAATGATTTTCTTGTGTGTCTCAATCCCCTGAGGTTGCAGCGCCCCGCCTTCCTCTTCACTCAGTTCCTGGGGGACCTCATGCAAGCCTGTACCTTTAAACACTTATCCAAGCAGAGGGCTTCCAAATTTCCCCCCTCAGGCCTTGACCTTCTTCTTCTTCCACAGCTCCAAAGCCACATACACACGCCTTACTGTTCTCTGCACTCGGGTATATCCAGTAAGGTATTTGAAACACACTGTGGTCAAAACGGAGCTCTTTAAGTTTTGCTTTTCCCCTAGATTCTCAAACTTGTTTCTGCTGCAGGGCCTCTGCTCTGACTTGTAACTCTGCTTCCCCAGGCATCTACGTGCTTTACTTTCTCTCTTCTAGATTTCTGAGCACACGTGACCGCCACGGAGAGGCCTTCCCTGACTACCCCCGCTAAAATGGCACCTATCCGTGTCTGCATGAAGATACGCTTTTACTTTCTTTTCATAGCAACTTAAGTGTGCCTGGCATTGAATATTGTTTTTTTTTTTGTTTGTTTCTTTGTTCATTTGTTTGTTTTACCTTCTGTCTCTCTAGATTGTAAGCTCCTAGAAATATATTTTTTTCTGTTTAGTTCGTCATTACTTTTACAATGTCTAGGAAGGACCAGACATGAGATAGATGTTTAATATGTGAATATATGAATTAATGAATGTTAAAAAAATGACATACTGCAAATGAAAATTTTTATCTCACTAACAGCATTAATTCTAGTCCTAGAGAATAAAAAAACAGATGATAGATGATAGATAGATATATGATTGATAGATAATGATCGATGATAGATAGGTGATACACAGATAGACTGATAATGATAGATATTGATAGATCAATTGATAGATGATAGATAGATAGATAGATAGATTAAACAGAGAAAGGGAGGCAAAGAGAGAGAGGAAAAGTAAAATTAGTCAAAAAATAAGGCCATGGTTTAGAAGGAGAATTATTGTCCGTTACAATGAACTCTGGGTAAGATGTACAAATAAAAGATAAGGATCATGTGTGGGTTCTTCTATTTAATAATCACATGATTGTAGGTAAGATATTTCATTTAGCATTTCAGTGATAAAGTTGTGAGAAGAGGTACATGGAAGATTTTTCTGTTTCAAAATTCTGTGTGCTACATCTGTCATTTAGAGTGACATTATAGCTCTAAGTGAGGCAGTGTCAGAATGTCTTATGGTGACATGGATTTGACTATGAAGAATGGATACATTTTTTAGACAATAAAAATAGAGGTGGGGACCATGTACTGGCCATTTACTCCATGCTATGTATTACGTTAGGCACTTTTGCATGCAATGAATCATTAACTGTCACAACGCTTGTAGGAAATGAGTACTTCTACCCCTATTTAACAGATAAGAAAACTGAGGTTGAGTACTAGGAGCAAGGGCACTCTGCCAGAAATCCACGGAGCTGGGACTCAAATCCAAACCTGTCAACCTCCTGGATTTCAGTCTAAGTTAACTGAAAGAGTGAAATAAATAAAGTGAGATGCAGAGAGACTACCTTACAGAGAACAGAGATAGAGATAGGGACAGAGAAATTAATAGGTGTAAAGACAAAGAAATAAGAGACCAAGAGACAGATGAGGAAAAAACCAATATGAGCACAGCAATGCATCTGTGAGAATTTGTTAAACTCTCTCTCTCTCTCTCTCTCTCTCATTCTCCACACACACACACACACACACACACACACACACACACACACAACTTATAATGAGAGATTTTTGGAACTTCATTTATTTCTAATACCTTCATCCTTGATAAAAGCTTGTAGCCTTGGTCAGACAAACACTGATAATATAAATCAGTGGCCATAGAATTTCTGAATTTGTCATTCAGAAATTCTAAATATATTATTTAGCCCCATGTAGACAGCACTCTGAGGGAAGATGGTCAGTACTGTCTTACTCTGATCTTCATATCAGGACGGTGATATAACAAAATTTAGAAATTAAAAAAATCATTTAAACAAAAATCACAACTCTTTGAAAAGCATAAAACCTGTGAGATTATAACACACATTTACAAAGCAAATCTTTACTCATTATAAAAAATTCTGTTTATTATTTTCTTTCTATATATGCATTAATGTGATTATTCTAATATAGTATTGGTGATCGATACCTAATTTCTGGTTGCTTTCCATTACTGTAAATAGAGTACTGAGTTAACAATTAGATCATCAATGGACATGATCCAGGCTTCCATATCTATATTTGTAGATCAAGAATGGCAACCTAAATGAGCTTCAATTTCGTCTTCTAAATACCTTTGGATTTTGTTACCTAATTCCCACTGAGGTAACAAAAGGATAATCTAGTACACGGGATTTATACCTAGACCAATGCCATATGTTGTTTTTCAGTGTATGTTAGTTTCTGATGTGAGTGGTTCTCATTGCATTTTGCTTATAACTTTAATTGGCAAGGCACTCCCAACTTATTCTTCAAAATATCCATCCATAGTCATGGGGAGATATAAAAACTTAATAGATTTACTTCATGGAAAAAAAAAACATGTGTTCTCTTGTGACCACAAGGTGGCACAATGGTGACCAAGAATATCCAACATCCTAATAGAACTGCAATTACTAGAGGCTTTTACATAATTGCTATTATTAATACTATGTCTCCTTATCATTATGGTATTTCGGAAGACCAACGTATCACCTTAGCCTTTGGTGAAAAGATAAAGTGCTTTTATTTATTTTTTTATCATCCTCCTTCTGCCCATGAAATCATTAATATTTTGCTTTCTCCCAACCCCCAGCCCCAGAAAAGACAAGTAGGTATGTAGATCATTCATTTAAAATGGTCCAGAGCTTTAAAACAAGAATAATGACTTAGATAATAAGGCACACACCTGGGGAAGGACAAACCAAACTATAAACTGTTTGACGTATTTGATATTTTCCATATTTAAGTCATTCTATGACCATTCTAATATTTATTTGTAATACAAGAATACAAAAGCCGTCTAGAAACTTCAGTATATGGTGGAAGTTCAGATTTGTTGTTTGCAAATGGCTTTTTCTCTGGTCTGACACCAGACATGATGTTGGGAAGAGCATCCAGAATAGTCCAATGTGCTGTCCACTTATTTTATGATTGTTTGGTATTTAGATTAGACCATCTCTCCTCATGCTCAGGGGACCCAGAGACCACTGGTTCCTGGAAATTGAGATGCTGCCCTCATACAATTCAATACTCAAACAATTATATTTATGTCGTTGTATATATATATATACAGTTATCTACTATAATCAAACAGTTATAGTTATCAAGAGGATATAAAAGAGCAGCCACTTTTTCCCAACTGGAAACAACACAGGCTGGGCAGATACAGTTGTTCGGTTGTTCACTGCATAAATCACCAATCTGAAGAAGAGCCTTAGCAGTGATACAAAGGGTTCGCAGCATCCTTCACTGAAAAATTTTTTCTCAACTTCCATAGCTCACATGTTCTGGCATTTCACAAAATTTAATAGCATATTAGATGCCCTTTATGAGTTTGTCATAAATTTAGGTGTTCCTCATGAGAATTTTAGGGCTCTACTTCAGTTATCACATTTTTCATGCTGCTACTTGCTTCTTGCCGTTGTAATTGTGAAGCAGTATTTTGCCTTAAAAAAACCTCAGACTTGTAACATTTTTAAATGTCTTAAATTTTGCTGCTTAAAAGAGATCCAGTTTCAGAGAAAGACAGTAGTATCAGACCCGGAAATGAAGTTCAACAAATATTATTTTTTCTTTAATGTTTATATTTATTTTTGAGAGAGAGAGCGAGAGAGACAGCGTGAGCTGGGAAGGGTCAGAGAGAGAGGGAGATAAGGAATCCGAAGACAGGCTCCAAGCTCTGAGCTGTCAGCACAGAGCCCGACGCAGGACGTGAACCCACGAACTGTGAGATCATGACCTGAGCTGAAGCTGGATGCTCAACCGACTGAGCCCCCCAGGCTCGACAAATTTCCCTCGACACTGAGTTGTCGGTGTATTATCATGGGAAATAAAAAGGCATGTCACAGTTACACATTCAAGCAGGATTTTATAAGAAGCAGAAAATAACACAAAAAATAGACCTTGCATATAAAATTCAGTTAGTACAGTAATCATGAGAATAGGAAAGTTTGCAGTAAATTACTTATACTAATAAAAAAAAGCATAAAAAGCCAACAAGAAATTTAAAAAGAATCAGGGTTACACAAGAAATTAAAAAGCATCATGGTGACAGGGCACCTGGGTGGTGCAGCCCATTAAGTGTCTGACTTTGGCTCAGGTCATGATCTCACAGTTCCTGGGTTCGAGCCCTGAGTTGGCTCTGGTCTGACAGCTCAGAGCCTGGAGCCTGCTTCAGATTCTGTGTTCCCTCTCTCTCTGCACTCCCCCATCCCCGCTCATGCTCTGTCTCTGTCTCAAAAATAAATAAGCATTAAAAAAAAAAGAAAAAAAAATCAGGTTGAGAAGTAGAGGGAGGGAAAATCATCACCTTTCAAGGTGCAAGGAGTCATGGGGTAACATAAAGCAACATCCCTATCATTAGTGCTGAGAAACAGTGGACCAGAGAGGTTGAGTAACACCCTCAAGTCCCACAGCTAATCAGTGGCGATGCTGGGACTAAAATCAAGTACGCCTGGAGGCAGGGAGAGAATATATCTAGAATGTTGACTTTTTGTTTATTTATTTATTTATTTATTTTAGTGTTTTTTATTTATTTTTGAGAGACAGAGACAGCTTGAGCAGTGAAGGGTCAGAGAGAGAGGGAGACACAGAATCTAAAGCAGGCTCCAGGCTCTGAGCTAGCTGTCAGCACAGAGCCTGACATGGGGCTCGAACCCACAAACCATGAGATCATGACCTGAGCTGAAGCTGGACGCTCAACTGGCTGAGCGCCCCTAGAATGTGGACTTTAGACATCAAAAGGAAAGAATGGCTGTTTCAAAAAGTAATTTTGGGGCAATATAGCATTATTATCCTACAGCTAATGATGCTTTTGCTTTCAAGTCCCTTTGAAAGATGCTATTACTACTGATTTATATGAAGGAAAACAGAGAATATTAGTTTACTGAGCACCTCTTCTGTGTCAGAGGGTTATGTCTATGCTTGTATGTGCACCTGTACATATTTACGTACATGCGTGCATGTGTGTGTGAATATCCCAGTACTGACTTCACAATTGGTTCACAAGGCAAATATTATTATCTGTGTTTATTTTTTTAATGTTTTTAAATTTATTTTTGATACAGAGAGAGACAGAGCATGAGAGGGGGAGGGTCAGAGAGAGAAGGAGACACAGAACCAGAAGCAGGCTCCAGGCTCTGAGCTAGTTGTCAGCCCAGAGCCTGATGCGGGGCTCGAACCCATAAACATGAGATGTGACCTGAGCCGAAGTTGGAGGCTTAACCAACTGAGCCACTCAGGTGCCCCTATCTGTGTTTATACTCATGAAGAAACTGAGGTTCGGTGACAGCTAAGAAATTGTGCAAGCTCACATGGCTAGCAAGCAGGGGTTTAAATGCTTATTTATTTTTGAGAGAGAGAGAAAGAGAGAGAGAGCACGTGAGCAGGGGGAGGGGTAGAGAGAGAGAAGGGGACAGAGATTCCGAAGCGAGCTCTGTGCTGACAGCAGAACCCAGTGCAGGGCTGAAACTCGCAAACCGTGAGATCATGACCTGAGCTGAAGTCAGACGCTCCCCCAACTGAGCCAACCAGGCGCCCCTGGACACACTTGTAATTTGAACCCACTTTTGTCTGACATAAAGTCTATGACCATCTTCCGACTGTATGTCATACCTTAAAGAAAAAGGATGGCTTCCCTCCCAGAAGAGTTAGTTGGACACAAGTCTGTTCTGGCCCGTGAAGCGTGCCTCTCGGCCTTCAGGGTGCTTTGCGGACTCCTGGGGCCCCGCCCACTGTAAGCCAGCAGTTTCTCCAGGCTCACTTAGCGGCAGCTTGATTGGATTGTGATGGCTCATTGTTGGTTTATGACCCTGCCTCTCTTAGAGCCCCTTTAATTTGCTGGAACATGTTGAGGAGTTTGAATACAATCATGATGTTATGTTCTCAAGTGGTTAAGCGGGACTTGAAGCTGCTTAAATGCAACACAGCTCAGTATCCTGGGCCGTATGCAGTCTGGTTCTTCCTTCCTTTGGTGCTGTCACTAAGCCTTCCGAGTGTATGCGTGCGGTGGTGTTTTTATTCTCAGAGCACCATTTTACTGAATCCTGATGCCCTACACAACGGATAGGAACATGGTTTACATAATCCAAAGTAGTTTTGGTAAGATAGTACACAAATCATTTATATTTGGATGAGAACAATTTAGATTCCCTCCACCAAACACCAAATGATACTTTTAATTATTTTTCCTTTTGGCTCAAGTCAGTGTCAAAGGTCAGGAAATCTAAATTAATTGACAAAACACTAAAAGAGAACGGAGGTTTGCTGCTGGCCACAAAAGCACGCATTTCACTAGCACTCATTAAGGGCCAGAGACTACTGTAAGCATTTTACAAACGTTACTGCGCTTAATCCTTGCAACGGCGGTGAGGCAGTTTCTGCTATTTTCCTCACTTCACAGCTGAGAAAACTGGGGCACAGAGAGATTATGTAAATTGCCCAAAGTCACACAGCAAGAAAATAGTAGAAATGAGATCTAAGCCTAGGGAGTCTGTTTCTGAAGCCTGTGTTATTAATGACAGCTTAATACGGCAGGAAAAACTCCAGGTAGGGCAATGAAGAATCAGAAACACTGTATATTGCTGCAAGTTGCACAATAACTAAGATTGAGAAACTGATGTCAGCTCAGATCTATGCTATCAGCCCGGATCTATGCAACCCTCTCAAGTTGGTCCCCTTTCCTTGAAGGGCCTGCCTCAAATACCACAGTGTCCAGGGGCAGCTGGGTGGCTCAGTCCGATAAGCATCAGGCTTTTAACCTCACAGTTCTGAGATCCAGACCCGCTTTGGACTCCTCACTGACAGCACGGAGCCTGCTTGGGATTTTCTTTCTCCCTCTCTCTCTGCCCCTCACCCATTCACTCTCTCTCAAAAATAAACCAAATTTAAAAAAAAAAAAAACAGTGTCCATTTAATGGACTATAAATCCCATGCACATTGTATTTGTTTATTCCCTAAGGACCGCCTCACGAGAGGACTAACTAAATATTCCTGCTTCCAAGGCAAAAGGCTTAGAGACTGTGGATTAGTGCACAGGGAGGTGCATTAGCATTGCCCTGAAAAGGCATAAGCCCTTTTAATGCAATCATTTTCTTTACATCTTGGAGAAGATCATCCTTACTCATCGTGGCTCTTATCAGCTGTTTCCCACATAATTTTTTTCCTTGCTCACTCTCTTGTCTCTCTAAATAATCAATGACCAAGTAACAGTTCAGTTCAGGAGTCCTTCTAGAAAATAACGGGCTTCTTTTTTAACGAAAGATCTTGAAATGATCACTTTTCCCATTTAATGATTACAGAATGTAAACAGCTCAACCTCAGACAGCATCAGAACTGCTCATGGTCTATTCAGAAGAGCCCTGGGCTTTCATAGCTGTGTCGCCTTCCTCTTCTGCCTCTCCATGGCTGTGTCTCTTTGGGCAGATAACCTCTCTGAAGTTGGAAGCTATGTAAAATAGAATTTGATTAAATGAGCTAATATCTCTCCGATGCCCAAAAAGTCTGTTTGTTTTTTAATGTTTTTTTTTTTTAATTTATTTTTGAGAAAGAGAGAGAGAGAGAGAGAGAGAGAGAGCGAGCGAGCAGGGGAGGGTCAGAGAGAGGGGGAGACACAGAATCCGAAGACAGGCTCCAGGCTCTGAGGTGGTTGGCAGCACAGAGCCCGAGGTGCAGCTGAACCCACAAACCGTGAGATCATGACCTGAGCTAAAGTCAGATGCTTAACTGATTGAGCCCCCCCCAGGCGCCCCTCCAAAAAGTCTTTGATTATGGAACTGGAAGCTGGGAAAAAGCTAGCTGTGTCCTTACCCTGTCCTCTATAGCTGGCCTCCGTTTCCCTCACAACCAACAGTTACCAGAATGAATAATTGATCTCTAACATGTGTTTTGAATTCAAGTAAAGAGCCTTTATGCACAGAGAACAGTGCATGTGACTCAAGTATTTTATGTGGAAATTTGTAAGTTTCTGATCACTTTCTGTAAAGACGTTTTCACAGGGTCTAAACCTCTTGGGCCTTTGTCTGTCTCAAGTTCAAGTTACTCAGATAGTGATTAAGTATGTTTTATAGGCCCCTGTGGTAAATGATAGCATAGAGAAAAAGCATTCCTTGGCCATGTAATTTAGCAAGACTTAATCTGTTTGGATTTTCATCCACTGGGCTTGTTGAAAACTTTAAATTATTAATCTGTTTCTCTGCAGCCTACGGAGGCTCCAAAGTTTGCATTGAGGGCCTGAGTTTAGTGATTACCCAGCTCAGGTTGCCTTTTTTTTTTTTTTTTTTTTTAGAAGACCCTTAATTTCAGTCCAGCTGCTTTTTCTTGGGATGACAGATAGACTCTAGATGTTGTATTCTTTTATTATGCTGTATTTATAAAATAGCATAAATCAATGAGACCAAACAACAAAAGGGCAATACTTTATTCAGCTCAGTTTATCTAAAAGTATCTGCCAGATATTCAGCAACTAAGAGTCCGTTGAGCTTCAAAATGTTTAGCCCTGTGAACTTCAACCTTCAGACTCTGCACAAAAGATCCCGAACCACAGGCATGGCCATTCCGAGGAAAGGCGGCAGCACAGGGTGATGTGATAGGACAGATAATGCTTGCCCGCGGCCAAATGTCGTAACCTAAGTCCTAAAAAGGATTGTGTTAAGTTGCTTAAGAAAAGTAGGGTTGTGCGAGATGAACTTGGATAGCCACTTGGTCCTAAGAGGTTTCTTACCAAAGGATGAAAACCTCCAAAGCAATGCAGACCAATGATAGTTTCCTGGCAACAGTGATTTTTTTTGCCTGTTTGGGAAAATGGAGGCCCTTGCTTGCTCTCTGCCTTCAGATTTATCAGAACTGAGTCTCGGTTACTAGCTTTCATGTTCAAAGACCTTGTATCCGGGAGAATTTCTGCAGAGAATTTGCCAAGCATCTCCCTGCTGCTTAATCGGTCTGGTGTGTCCGTGTCATTGTCCATCCTTGTATTCTGTATGTGGTATCCCAAGTTCTTTTTTCTGGAATGTAGGTCACGCTGCTGACTTAAAAATGAAAGTGAGAGAGGAAAGAGAAGCTGCACCAAATTTAGAATTGAGGGAGGGCTTTGTGATTTATGGGGCACCAAGGGTGTGGAGAGTGTTTTCCTGGAATCTACAGGTGAAACTTACCTTAAAAAAAAACAGAGGGGTTTAGACACATACCTTGCAGAACATTCACACAGAAGAATCAGTGCTTGTACTGAATGGAGCTAATAGAATATTTTAAGCCAAGTAAAATTTGTTGCCTCATTATCTAGACTCGGAGAGTGGCCCAGAGAATCTACTTGACACATATCCTGGCCAACTGAGAAGTCATGAAATACAAAGACTGAGACTCCTTTATATATATTTAGAGTCCACTTGAATAAATCAAAGCAGTTTGGGCTCCCTGGGGATCTGAGCAGAGTTATTAGCAGAGTTTTGCTTTTTTTTTTTTTTTTTTTTTTTACCCCAAGCTGTACAGTGCTTGCTTGCTTGAGTCTTCGTGGATTTCGGGCACTTGCCCTTCCTACTGATGGAAGTCCAGGGGAGGGAAGGAAGGAGATAAAGTGCAGCCCCACAGCAGTCCTACAGTCCTAGTCAATCTTCTGACCAAGGTCACTCAGCCGTCAGCATCTCTCTCAGAGGGCTTTCCAGGCCCAAAGTAATTCTTTTGTGTTTGTTTTACAATATACTGCCATTTCCTCAACTGCCCAGAAAATAAGTGCTTTCCACAGAGCCCGACTCCATCAAATGGAGTACACATTGGATTCCATCAAGTTCAAGTACAAGTTGGACCCAACCAATCCTTTTATCCTTTCTGTCCGATGTTTCCCTCTCACCGTTCAGGTAGAAATTATTTATTTTCACTTATGCAGAAGAAGTCCAGGGATCTGCAGTCTCGGACTGCCTGTTTCCTTCTTTCCTGACGTCCCTTATAAGGGGTGTCTGTGGTTCCCATTCCCTCCTGCTGGTTGCAAGAGCTTCCTTCAGCTACAGAATTGGAGGTCTAGGGGAGAAGGATTGATACAGGGAGGAAAAGGGCATGGCCCAGCAAGCCCAGACCCAGCGAAAGAGCTTTTTCAAAGGTCACATCTGGGGGGCTCTACTGCTGTCTCATGGGCCAGATCTAAGCCACGTAAGGGTCCCCTTCCCCCCACCCCCCACCTGCAAGGGAAACTGGGAGGCATAGTTGTAATAATTTTCTTTTTTTTTTTAGACTGGCACATTGCTGTCCCATTTGGGAACTGGCTAGTTAGGAGGAAGCAGAAAATGAGATATTTGATGCTGTCTTGTTGTGGGGACTATGTGTATGAGTGCAAAGCACAAGGACGCTTGATAAACTGGTGGTACGAGAAATAGCATGTCCTTCTCTCTCTCAGACCTCCCTCCCTCTTCGAGGGCCCAGTTCCTGGGTGGAGCAGAGTAGAGGATACATGGATACCACCGTGTGCTTCCTGTGTAATTAAGCCCACTGCATACTTTCATCTTTAGGGAGAATGTAGCTGCTATAGAAAGAATATTTGACCTACTTCTCATCACGGACAGAGCATTTGAAACTAGAAACACCATTTTGCATGGAGCCTTCTTGCAAAGTTTACAGAAACACAACTGCTAATTCAGATAGAGCTATTCTACAAGGTGTTAAAAACCCATAAAAATGTTTATAGTTCTGCCTATGTTCTCATTATGTAAGGGAGCATTTCCTGTCTCTGGTGCTCTGCACCCAATGCTGACCATGTCGACAGAGTTTATACTAACCTGAAATACAGGCATATGCACACAATTTTGAGATCTTTATTATTAATAACTCGCTGGGGTGTCAAGGTATGTTATAAATCTAAACAGAAAATTAGGGACAAATGTTACATGTGAATGCATATTTTACATTCTGTTCTCGGTAGGGGGATTTGATGGGCGAGACAGAGCACAGCAGAATGGATTCATTGATACGTCTATTCTGATACTAATGAAAACAGAATCGTGGCCAGGCAGAGTCTAGGAAGCAAGGCAAAGTGAAATGAACTAGATGTGTGTGAAAGGAGCTTACAAAGGGGAAGGGCATTTGGATTTGTGGTGGGGGTGCTTGTTTGCTACTTGGTAGACTGTAGTGCTTTGATTTAGCTGAGCAGTCACTGCAATACGTCCAAATCTACAATGCATGTGTAATTTTAAAAATGGGTTTTGCATTTCTGAAGCAAGACAGAAAAAAAAAATGCATTCCTTAGATCTCAGATATGAAGCTTCAGGACACTTTTACAACTTGGGACCTGAGCAAAACTCTTATCCATAAAACAACAGGAATAAAAGATTTGCACATGTGCATTTAGAAAGTAACTTCATTGTTCATAATCAAAAGAAAAAGAGAGAAATGAAGGGGGAGAAGGGAGGATGGATAAAAGAAAAAAAGAAGAAGAAAAACCAAGGAAAAACACTTCACATGCCTACATATTTTACTTTTATTGGTACACACAGACTATATGATTCAGTTCAATTTACTTGTGTCCTTTAATTTAAGTGGGGAGAGGGGGATAGGGAGATTTTCTAAATAAAGCAAAAATTGTGTGTACATAAATTTAAAGAAAATAAACAAAGGGAAAACTGTGGCATATACTTATTGTCAGCTCAGCAACAATGTAAGAAAAAAAGAAAGAAAGAAAAGAAACACAGGTAACTCTGAATGTAGCTGATAACTGTTCAATTTATAAAGCTTACTCACTAGGGACTAGGTTTAATGTAACCATAATTAACATCCTTTAACACAGAAACAGAGCATACAAATTTATCTCATGTTCAAAAATGGAAGCAATTCCATAGCACTTAGCTTTAACCATTTAATAATATGCATAAAAATCATGTTAATTATATTTCACAAAATCTTCTATCTAAATGATTGTTCCACATTCAATGGAAGAGTTTCTTAAAACTTAGAATTCAAGTCATTTATGTCTTGTAAAGTGATCAAGACAGGAGGCACACATAACTGCTTCTGGGCACAAATAAATATCTTCCCCCTTGTCCTCCCTCCATTATGCTCCCCACCCCCCATGCCACAAAAAAAAATGGTTCCATCTTCCAAGAGAAGATGAGGGGTGGACCTAGGAAGCCCCTTATCATTTGTTGGCTTATTTCTGTTCTCTACATAAAGCCCTTTGTTGCAATCCACCTAGGCGTTTATGAGAGAAATACTGCTCTGAATAATGTCCACTCTTCTTCTGCTTTATGACTTAGAAAAAACCCAGCTTCTAGCACGCAATGATCACTACCTGGAGAAGTGGCAGGTGTCTTTTTTTTTCTGCTGAAACCAAGACACTGTGAGGGGCACTTATCAAACCTGCCAGGTGACTGCAGTTAAATTTCCCAGCGTTACAATCCACTGAACGTGTATCTCGCATACCTTGTTTGGATGACATGACACTTTTAGTGGAAACTACTATCAATTTTGACACATTTAAAAACCTGTTATTTATGCTGGCTACCCATCTTCCTTCCTATTGTTATTTATTCCAGTATCCTACCTTTGTTCTCCATTATTAAATCTGATACCTCCTATTGAAGATACAAGTATATGGTATAATGAATGGAGGTGAAATTTAAATTAATCAAATAGGCTCTAAATAGCATCCCTAATACGAAATTTGCTGGCCAAAAAAATAAAAAGTTTAACCAAGTGGGTCCTATGTCATTTTTAGATGATCTTTTACCAGATTTAACCTGCTTTTTTTCTCCCCTGTCACCATGGCACATGGCTATACCATCCCTTAAAACCCTGTGTATAACTACTTGCCTGCAGGTGACTAGCTACAGACTTAAATGATCGGGTGGCAGCCCTCATGATCACAATTTGAACTACATTTGGGATTCTACAGAAATTCTATTCAAAGTCAAGACAGCTTTCTGGTAAGGTGCTTCCTTACACTCATCCATGGCCGAGGTGGTGGTCTCCTCTGGGTTTTCACAACTGCTCACAATGGCAACTGCGCTGAATGACCGTCTTCTGACCTTGGTGTCTGATGTGCTGGATCCTCGGACTGGAGGGGCTTTTTCCAGGTTGTGGAGCTGCTGGTCCTTCCAGTCCAGTTGTTTGGCACTGCAAAAGGGGGCGTACACTTCCACGCTCCCTTCAAACTGCAAGCAGTTCACCTTGTAGTACTTTCTCTTAACTTCCAGGACGTCATTGAACCTGTGGCCCCAGAGAATTTCTCGGGGAACATAGGAACTTCTGGATTGGTGGGAAGTCCCCGTGGAATCACCAGTATAGATAAATGTCACCAAAATCTCAAAGTTATCTCTGGCCACTGCTTTTCGGTCAAGGGCATACAGAGGGCTCTCATGGTCAATTTCATGAACAATAGTTACCGGTGTGACAAGGATGATCTGATCATTGACTAACTTTAGGTCTTTAAATGCCATCGTCATCCGCCCTTCACTGTCTTCTGTGTAGCGGAGAAGTTGGGCTCTCACTGTGCCTTCGACCACGTGGTTTGGTCGGAAGTCACCAATGCGCCACATGAGGCAAAGCTTCCCATCCCTCATGCCTATGAGTGCAAAGTAGCTAAAGCGAATGGTTTGGGCTCTCTTTCGAGCAGTTGCCATTTTGGCCAAGGCAGCTCCAATGATGAAGGTATTTATGATGCAGCTCAAGATGGACTGAAGGATCACCATGAGCACTGCCACAGAGCATTCCTCAGTGACACAGCGGTAACCGTAACCTATGGTGGTTTGGGTTTCCAGGGAGAACAAAAATGCCCCCGTGAAGGAATGGACGTTGTCAACACAAGGTGTGACTTCGGGATCATTTAACAGATCTCCGTGATGAAAGGCGATGAGCCAAAAGATGGAGCCAAATGTCAACCAGGAGAGAATATAAGATAAAGAAAATATCACAAACATGTGGCGCCACTTGGTGTCTACAAGGGTGGTGAAAATGTCAACCACATAGCTCCCCCATTCTCCAAAAATGTGCTTGAAGTACACATTGCAGCTGCCGTCCTTGTGGAGCAGACGCCTCCTGGCTCTTCTCTTCTCCGCTATGATGTGCTCTGGGGGGTACCCTGGGTATTTGGGGTCCACGTTTACAATCGGATAGCTACTGCCGTAATAGCTCATTCTTCCCCAGGTCCTTCCAGCCTCCAGGTGCACTTCGTGACAGTAAGAGGTCTATTACTATCTGTTGATTTAAGTTTTCAGTTAAAACCTACAAGAGAGAAAATTAAAAACGCTTCAGCTTTAGCTTTTTTTCCCCATAATATTTTATTGTCAAATTGTTTTCCATACAACACCCAGTGCTCTTCCCCTTAAGTGCCCTCCACCATCACCACCACCTCTTTTCCCCTTCCCCTTCAACCCTCAGTTCATTCTCAGCATTCCATGCTGAGTGAAGTAAGTCAGCTTTAGCTTTTAATTTCCATCTTTGTAGCAATTTGCCAAATTCGAAGCAATTTTATGCCATCTGAAATGTTGAAGACTTTGAACGGCAGAGACATTCAATATTGATTACTCACTTCAGTTTAGAATTCAGCTCAGTCATTAAGGAACAAAATATGCAATTAGAGAAAATAGCATTTTCGTATCTGCACAAGGCTTGGGTAAACACTATGATTATCCCAAATGAAGCCTCACTACCTTTTCTGACCTGATATAAACCAAAATCTTATTTTGTTTTTGACTCTTCTGGCACAAGGGCACTTAGAAAGCAAAGCAGTCTCTAATGTAAAATGGCAAAACACAATTAGATATCTGACTAACAGTCTTATAGGCCTTTGTTTAAGTGAGCTTTTTTCTAATGTTTTTATTTGTTTTTGAAAGAGAGTGAGAGAGAGTGCATGAAAGGAGGAAGAGAGGCAGAGAAAGGAGACAGAGAATCCGAAGCAGGCTCTGTCCTGACAGTAGAGAGCCTGGTGCAGGCTCGAACTCAGGAACCATGAGAACACGGCCTGAGCCAAAGTCAGACGCTTAGCCTACAGAGCCACTCAGGTGCCCCTAGATGGGTTTTCTAAGAAGGATGCAATGAAGCATCACTACCTTCATGCTAACATGGAACTTACATCCTGGATGCTGCAGACCTCCACCTCCAGCACCTGCCGCCTCCTTCTCTCCCACAGCGGTTTTTCTTCCTTGTACACTTCCCAAGACAGAACAGAACAGCCAGGGACACTATTTCTGATTCAAGTCCTTTCCCTCAGCCCCTTTAGTTTTAAGAGGGGAAACAAAATCCTAACCCCAGAGGAGTTAAAACCACGCCTAGGTAAGCTTTCAAAAAGGTATAAAATTGCTTCTGCTTTTGTCTCATGACATCCATCCTCCCTCCCTCTCTCTCTCTCTCTCTCTCTCTCTCTCTCTTCTTTTTTTGGACACTGCAATCTCTTCTTTTTCCCTCTGAAAAGAAGCCGAAAATTTGCCAAAGTTCTAATCTCATTTCCCTCTTAAAGGGAGCTTACTACAATCAGACCCTTCTCTCCAGCTCTGACATGTATTCCTGATACTTTCCCAGCCGGCTATAAGCGAAATCATTTTTTCCCCCTCCCAATTTAATCTTTAAAAGATCAAGGTAGAACATACAGTCCTTATCGTGTTTAGCATCCATGGAATAGGCCAGTGGTTTTCCCAGATCAAGGCTGAAAGTAGGTTTTAAAAATGCAGTGTTAAATGGCCCTTAGCTACTTCTATGCCCCCCCAAAAAAATCACTGCAGCCCAATTTAAGGGCTTATTAATTATTAGACTATGTTTTCCCCATAATCTGTCTGTGCTAGATGGGGGCAGGGAGGATAAGGAGGAGAAAAGACTTCCCTCTAAAGATTCCAGCTCCACTGCTGTAGAGAAGATGCAGTGAGACTAAACACTCTTACTGACATTGAGACCCCGCCCCATGAAACCAAGGAAGGAAATTAATCACTAGGTACTTATCCAACACCTTCCCTGCAAAAGGGAGGAAAGAGTTAATTTCCTTCCAGTCAATAGGAATCATTTTTCTTCTTCTCCAGGGATCAAGCCCACTTCACAATAAACACTTTGTTTCATGGACCACTGTGAGGATGAACTCTACTTTCAGCCACAATATCCTGTAAAGCATGTCCGGGTTTCTCTCTGTCTATCCACATGCCCCCAGCCTCAGTCCTCTGCCCACTCATCTTCCAGATCTGTTTTGAGTCCTAATATCCCCTCTTTGTCCCCAGTTGGGTTTTGGGGGAAGACGATTGTCTAATTTCAGGATGTGACCCAGGGCTGACAAAATGTTTCCTGGAATGTTGAATGTAAAATGTTTCCACAAATTTTGTTCACAACACATATCTAGGTTCCTGTGTGATTTAAGTGAACGACACTTTACTAACAGAAGGCGTTTTCTTCATCTCCATTCTCTCACCTGATCACTGGAGGCATGAGAATGGGACCAATTCTAATCAAAGGCACGTATGATTGCAAATTAAAAAAGTAGACTGAGAGATAGAATCGCTTCCTTGTTAAATGCTCCCAACCCAGCTCCTTAAAGGGAACCGCACACCCTGTGCAAGTCTGAGAATAAGAAAGCACAGTTCATAAATCAAGAGCTACTGTGTGCCTCTGCTCTCTTCTGCTGCCAAAAAAAGAAAAAAAAGAAAGGTTTTTATTTGAAATGGCATGCAGTTGAAGTCCAGCAGGGCCAACGACTTATAAACAAGCTATTTTAAAAACACCTTCCACAGCATGCTAATTGGTGAATGAATTTTCAATTAATACAAGCTGTAAGGGAGCAATTTTGAGTAGGTGGAAAATTCATTTCTAAATAATGGAATAATTTCAGGGAGACAAGTTACAGCTGTGAGCATTCTGCCCGAAAACCACCATGCCCTGTGCCCCCGCTGTGGCCCACCATGTTGAATTGATCATTCATTTCAACTTATCCAGAGAAAAGCTTTCAGATTCTGTTTTGATGCCTACATTTAATTCATGTATTTGTTGATTGTCCAGCCCTGCGAATGATACATTTTCTAAAAGTGGATTTTTTCCTTTAGGCTACATGCCAAGTTATAAACAAACTAATTTAATGACTTTTAACCATTTCTCAGATTACCCAATGAGCAAAGAATTTTATGGAAGCCCTTTTGTCAAAATGACTAGACAAACTTATTTACTAATCTCTTGTTGCATATGTTGTGTTAATTTGAGCACATTCCCAATTTTTGCCATTAAATAATAGAGGACAAGACTTGCGGATAGGCAAGATTGTGTAACAATCATGTTTCTCAGAATGAAAACCCAGCTTTCAAAATGCCTTCGTGTGCTCCTAATCATCTCGTCACCTTCATTCCATCACGAAAAAGCATTTGGAATATTCCTACTTCTGTATTTCTTTTTGCATGTTGTCCTTGCTCTCTAGAAACTAATGGTGTCTATTTCATTGGTTGTGAAATTCCTATTTTTGTTAAATACAGGAATTTGAGCACTGTATTGACAAAATTGTGGAATATAAAGTTCTGAAGGAAATGCTGAATCCGAGGTTCCCCTTCTGTACCAGGTTCAAATTATTTGCCAGGAGATTAATGACAAATGCGGGGGAGGAGGGGAAGACCGCAATTCCCTTGTCATGCATGGAGTTCTCCTATAGAATCGACTAGAATAAGAGGCAAGGCAGGTCAGGATGGTGGGCTGTTTCCTGTGAATGCTGTCAAAGTCATCACAATTCTCTCCACACCAGAGACGACCCAGAGAGAGAAAGAGGGTATCAGCAGACCTGATCCTGACAGCAACTATCTGTATTAAGTTCAGACATAATTTAAAAAAAAAAAAAAAAAAGCTTTGTAATTTACTTTGACCAGTGGGATCTGCTTTTAGTCCTTAGTGTTCTAAACCTTTATATGAATTCAAGGAGAAACTGTTACTGATTTAACATATTTCAAATGGGATATACACATGAGAGGGAATATTTGCAACAACGCAAGAGAGTATCCTACGTATCTGACCCTATTTCTCGTAACGCAGAGCGACCTCAGTCAGGTTCACCCATTCTGAAGGAATCCCTCTGCCATTTTGCCATTCCCTCAAATTTGGCTATTTACCAAGCAGACTGCTCTTGTAGATAGTTCTTCAAACTTAAACCTTTCATTAGCATGCTAAGGGTACACCAAAATGGTTAAAACTTTCTAATCCTATGTCACTTGAAAAGTAAACTTTAGGAACGTCTGGATGGCTCAGTCCATTAAGTGTCTGACTTCAGCTCAGGTTATGATCGCGTGGTTTGTGAGTTCAAGCCCCACGTCAGGCTCTCTGCTGACAGCTCAGAGCCTGGAGCCTGCTTTAGATTCTGTGTCTCCCTCTCGCTCTGCCCCTTCTCCCCTTTCTCAAAAATAGACATTAAGAGAATAAGTCAAAAAATAAAAGTAAAATTCAACCTTTCTCTAGCATATTAGTGATACAAATTGTCTTTGTATAATTTGAGATATACCACAGAGAATGTTCTAAATATCTTCAGTGAAGGTCAATTATGAATCCCCCTGGTCTTTGATAATAACAAGTACCTTCTTTAGCACATCTGCGATTTACATGAAGTCATCGGTAATCAAGTTACTTTCCTGGCGACTATTAGGTGAGATAAATTTCAGTGGACACGTGAGAGCTGAGGAGGCAGAGAGTAGAAAGGGTGGCCTAGATTCTGACTGTAGGTCATTGTCTTTGGAGACTGGCTGGAGTGCAGCTCTGTGCTGTGGGAAGGGGGCCAGAGCAGGGGGCCGAGAGCGATAGTGAGAGAATGTGTAGTCACGTGGCTGCTGAGGAAGAAAGAAAGATGGAGTTCATGGGACAGGACAGAACCCTAGCAAGTTAGGTTATTTTGCTCACAACCTATTCCACACTTTATTGCCTTGGAGTGATGCTAGAGCCTTCTCTTGCCTGGGATCCTCTGAAGACATTCAGTCACAGTTAGGGGGAACTCTTTATTCAGCCACTGCCCACCTGCTTCGCCAGAACCTACTAGATACCACCCAGACTTCTCCAGATACTCCCTGTTTCCCAAATTTCAAACAGTTTCTCCTTTGTTGTCATTCCATGGCATTCTCCTATTTCTCCTCAGCTGTTCTCATCCCCAGGGCGCGTCTCAGGTTGGGCTCCGCCTTCGACCTCTCTGTTCAAACATCTACCGTCCAACTTTTCAGAGATGAAACACTTTACCTCTTTCCTGATAGAACTCTACACTTTCTCCTGAATCAGTTTAAGAAAGTTTTGTGACAGTTTAAGTTAGAAAAGGGGGTGGGGTGCCTGGGTGGCTCAGTCGGTTAAGCGTCCGACTTCAGCTCAGGTCGTGATCTCACGGTTCGTGGGTTTGAACCCCGTGTCAGGCTCTGTGCTGACAGTTCAGAGCCTGGGGCCTATCTTTGGATTCTGTGTTTTCCTCTCTCTCTGACCCTCCCCTGCTCACTCTGCTTCTCTCTGTCTCTCAAAAATAAATTTTATATATATATATATAAGTATATATGTATATTATAAAAAGTATATATAGGAAAGGAGCTCTGCTACGCTATGAGTAGACAACTGAACTGAATCCTGGAGCTGGAGAGAGAAGCAGAAACTGGGTGTTACAGCATTGCCGGTAACTTTATCTGGACAGCCTCTTTCTAGCCCAATTTTTTTCTTATGGAATAGCTACATCCTAATCATAAATCTGCCATATCCCAAAATGACCTTGTGTTTTGTAAAGAAGTAGGAAAAATTTAGAGTCTGGTTTTATGTTTCCCTATTTTCTAGATGTCCAGATCATACAAAAGTAGGAAGAAATATAACTCCAGGGCTGCCTTGGTGGCTCAGTTGATTAGACATCCGGCTCTTGGCTTTGGCTCAGGTCATGATCTTGCAGTTTGTGAGTTCGTGACCCACTTGGGATTCTCTCTCTCTCTCTCTCTCTCTCTCTCTCTCTCTTTCCCTCTCTCTCACTGCTCCTCCCCTGCTCTTTCTCTCAAAATAAGTAAATAAACTCTAAAAAATTTTTTTTTAAGAATTATAAGTCCAAATTCTTCCTACCTTAAAAGTAAATGATCTTGGGGCACCTGGCTGGCTCAGTTAGATAAGCATCTAACTCTGGTTCAGGTCATGATCTCACAGTCTGGGGGTTCCGGCCCCACGTCGGGCTCTGTGCTGACAGCTCAAAGCCTGGAGCCTGCTTCAGATTCTGTGTGTGTCTCTCTCTCTGCCCCTACCTTGCTCATAGTCTGTTTCTCTCTCAAATATAAATAAACATAAATTTTTAAAAATTCATCTTTATAAGTCTGAAATAAAATTTTTTTCGGTATTGTAGAGAAATCCCGAAGTGGCAGACAGATTCCAGTTCCAGGTCTGTCTCCAATATCCTGAGTGGCTTATGAAAGTAACTTTTCTCAGAACCTCAGTGTCCTCGGGCATGATACAGGGATAAGAACACTTATGTGACTGAGTTATTGTGAGATGGATCGAGAAAGTGAATGGGAAGCAACCTTTCACTGTGCCATCCTCATGGTAATTACTGAATGATTATTGCTTGAATCTGAATCTTATGCGGACTCAGTTTCCCTTTCTGTAAAATATCAGAACATCTGCTTGAACTCTGTCCAAGAGCTTTCTACCTGCCTGACAGAAGGGTCGACAATGTGGCTCCCAGTAGATGTTTCTATTTAAGTTGGGAGATGGCACTGCTGTTTCCTACCACTGACCTTCATGGGCCAGTTATCCAACTTTCCAGGAGCTCCCCAAAGCTCCAGGGACCAGATCGGTTTCCTTTCCTTTTCACAGCTGTCACCAAATGGGAAATTCCCTATTCCTTGTCCTCAACACATGGGCGCACACACATACCCCTTCTTCCCAAAACACACACACACACACACACACACAGTCCCATATGTAGGCATGCACATACTTTAAACTTAGATATAAGGCATTGCAGGGGTGCCTGGGTGGCTCAGTCAGTTAAGCATCCGACTTTGGCTCAGGTCACGATTTCACGGTTCGTGGGTTCAAGCCCCATGTCAGGCTCTGTGCTGACAGCTAGCTCAGAGCCTGGAGCCTGTCTTCAGATTCTGTATCTCCCTCTTTCTCTGACCCTCCCCTGCTCTCGTTCTCTGTCTCTCAAAAATAAATTAAAAAACATTAAAAAAATTAAAAATTCATTGCTTAAAAACAATTGTATTGCTATTTCCTCTGAGCAACCCGGCTCAAGCAAACAAGACCGACAAGCTTAGCAAAGTCAACAGATTAAAGAAATTCACAAGGTGGTTATCATGTTTGTTTTTTGTCTTAAAAGGCATGGGCATGTTTTACTAAGAGAGTTCTGAAGGTTTCCCTTGTTCTTATCGTGATAATCAGCCCATCCCTGTCTTGGTTGGACGCCAGCCTGGGCTGCTCAGAAGATTGCTTCTCTAAGCTGTATTGGGGTTGGTTGCAGAAGCTGGCTGTGGTGAGATCTTCCGTGCCTTTAAAAGAACACAGTCCAACCTTGAGGTGCCGTGTTCCCCAGTGACCTCTATCGCTCTCCAGTGGGAATTATTTGCTGATTGTTTCCATTCTTGTTTTGTCTTTTATTCATTTTTTTAAAATTGCACTCCTACTGTGTCCTAGACCCACCCACGTTTACGAATTAGTGAGAGTCCCACTTCCGTGGAATGCCCATTTGAGGACTGGCAAAACGGAGCACTAACTCACAGAAAATGGCCCGCAGCAAGGAGAGAGGGTGCTGTTTCCTCAGGTCAGTCAGAGAGCCCTGATCTTTCCTGCCTGTGGCCCTCAGTAAGAATGCGCTGACTCAGGCCCTGTTTTCTGTTGTATTTTGTTTGTTGGAGACACAGTCACTATCTAGTCGTTAAGGCTTTCGCTATTTGCAGGTGCAATCTGACGGCACCCTGTGTTCTAAGCTAATTTTAAGAACCGGTTCTCAGAACAACCTGTCATTACAGAAACTCATCTGCATTTTATCACTAAAGTGAGGTGGCTTTCCTGATCAGGTAAAAACCTGATGTTACCCGATCTACTTAACAGCCTTCTAACTCTTCTATTGCCACCCTTATCAAGGGGGATAGTTCTAACCTGAAATGTAAACCCCCCCTTCTCCTGCTACCGTGGGTCCAGCCCAAGCTCCATATTACGGTCCTACAGTAGCTCTGTTAAAGGACAAGTGTACGGGGATCAAACACTTGGGTTCTAACCACGGTTCCACCACCTCCCAGCTGCATGATATCAGCATCTTACAAATATCTTTCAGCTTCCTTTTCTTTATTTGAAACATCGGGACAATAGTTGACTCTCAAAACATTTTAAATAAAGAATAAATGAGATGATGTAAAAGATCACAATGGTTAGGATCTTGGAAGCCGTCTTTATTTATAGTCTCTGTTTAACCTTTCATTTGAAGGCATATTTCTCCTCTGTTTCTTACAATAGCTTATAATACGGGGTCTCTTTCTACTCTAGAAGAGTTGTATATCTGAGCTACCATATGGATAAAGGAATACAAGTTAACTAAATAAGAAGAAAGAGGAAAAGAGTTTTCTGGGCAGAGAAATAGCATTTGCAAAAACTCTGTGACTCAAGGATGCATAGGGCATGCTTCCCAAAGAACTGAAATCAGGAAGAGGGGAAGTCACATAATGTTTCTGTTTTTAAAAAGACCACTCTGGCTTTCCAGTGGAAAATTGGTTGGAAAATTTAAAAGCAGACATGGGGAGTAAACCAGGATGGTGTTTCAGTGATCAAGTAAGAGGCAACAGTGGTCAGAATTAGGTGGAAGAGGCAGAAGCCACTTAGCACAACAGTGTTTCTTCACCTGCACCTGGAGCAGAGTCACATGACCCTGGAGTGACCAATCAGAACTTCACCAACAAGTCTTTGACTCTTGAGGAAGTAATTGATAGGAGGGTACTGGATCCTATTATTTGAGGCAACTGCAGGGAGCCAAGAGGCTAGTGGTGAGGTGGTGCGTCTACATTTCTCCAGAGGAAGGTACAAGTTACAGCTCCTAATGAGAAGTCCCCGAGATTGGATGTTCATTTTGCCTTGCTTCTCACTTTGGCTCATATCAGGCTTCTCTGTTCATACTTCCCATGAGGCTCTAAGCTACCTGTTATCTTTTCAATAATATTTTCTCCTGCTTGTGTTACCCAGGGATAGTTTTCATCACTTGAAACAGAGAAAGTGCAGTGAGAATTCAGTTTTATTTATGTTTTAAAAATATCTCCCAATGGAGTACTACACGGCAATGAGAAAGAATGAAATCTGGCCATTTGTAGCAAAGTGGATGGACCTCGAGGGTGTCATGCTGAGTGAACTAAGTCAGGCGGAGAAGGACAGATACCATATGTTTGCACTCATAGGTCTAACAGGAGAGACCTGGCAGGGGACCATGGGGAGAGGAAGGGGGAAAGAAAGCTGGGGAGAGAGAGGGACACAGATCATGAGAGACTATTGAATACTGAAAATGAACTGAGGGCTGAAAGGGGAGGGAGAGGGGGGAAGGGGGTGATACTCATGGAGGGGGGCACTTGTGGGGAGAAGCACTAGGTGTTATATGGAAACTAATTTGACAATAAACTATTATTAAAAAATATATCTCCCAGAGGCAAGAGTATGGTCTAATCAGTCTCCCTTACTCCCATCACATAAAGCAGCAGCAAGGCCTGTGGGCTCACCCAGGGGTGCCTGGGTGGCTCAGTCAGTTGAGCGACCAACTCTTGATTCTGGCTCATGTCACAATCTCAAAGTCAGGGGATTGAATTCCGTGTTGAGCCCCACGCTGACAATATAGGGCCTGCTTGGGATGCTTGGAATTCTCTCTCTTTCTGCCCCTTCACCACTCTCTCTTGCACATACTGTCTCTCTCCCTCTCTCTCTCTCTCTCAAAATAAATAAATAAACTTAAAGAAAAAAGTAGATCTTAAATCTAATCAGACCTCCTGGTAGTCAAAACCACCATGTCTTCAGTGGATGACTAAGAGATCTTCTTTTTTTGACATTGCACTTTAAGATACTCTTTTTGAAAATAAAATCAAAACGCACCACTCCCTTGCTTAAAACCCTCCAGCACCTTTCCAGTCGGGTCCCATTGCAATTAGAGTAATTTGCACAATCTGTATTATATACAGTGCATGTACCTCTGACTCTGCCTGCCTCTTGAAATTACTTCCCACCATCCTCCTTCCCAATGTTGACTCTCTACCATCCCTGAGGCTCCCTCTTTCACTAACACAAAGGTCCACAAAGTACAGTGTAAGGGCCAAATCTGACTCACTGCTCACTTTCATAAAGTTTTATTGGAACGCATTCAGACCATTATTTGTAAAACTCTCTATAGCTACATATTGTCACATTACCACTGCAGACTTGAGTAGCCACCACAGACACATGTGATTCACAGAGCCAACGTTCTCGTTATGTGACTTGTTACAAAAAAAAACTCTGCTAAGTTCCACTCTAACACACAAGGATGTTTCTGCCTCAGGACCTTTGTACATCCTTTTCTGCCTGTGTAGCTTCTTATCATCACTGAAGTCTCATCTTTAATGTCACCTTTTCAGAGGGGCCATATCTGAGGAGGATGTCAACTAAAATTCTCCCCCAAATCATTATTTTCTGTATCGTGCACATGATTTTCATTTCAAAACACTTGCCACTCGTGATTGACTGCATGTTTGTTGGCTGGATGGTCCCACAGAATAGACTGTACGCTCCATGAAGAAAGATCCTCCTGGCTTATTCACCCCTGTATCCCCAGCAGCTAGAATGACATACGACAGGTAGGTATTCAATAATTATACATCGAAGGGATGAACTGACAACAAATTGAACAGTCTAATATCCTTAAGGAGATTTTAGTTGTAGTAAAAGAATCAGCATTCCTAGAAGTGTAAAACATCAGCGCTGGAAATTCTGCAATTGTCAGTTTTCAGTTCCTTCCATTTGCCTTGCCTCTCCCCAGTTCTAGTGGCCGGTTCACACATAGTTAAAAAAAAAAAATCGTGCTGTTTACTTCACGTTAGTGGCTTCCTTAGAACTGCAGATTTCAGTACGATAATGGCCTAACAATGCTGCAGGACTCTGGAAATCTGGAGTTGGGGAAAAAAAATCAAGCTTGGCACTAAAAAGTGTTTAATAAAATTTGTTAAAGTCATGACTGAATTATAAGAAATGTGTTTCCCCTAACACAGATGCCTGTTATTATACTGTCACTTTAAAGATATGTTCACATATAATATATATTATATATTTAATTGGAGCTGTTTCTGGAAGTCGGTCGGCATGATGTGACAATAGTCTATAACGTGATACAGCCTCTGACCCAGGAATTCCATCTGTGACAATTTATCCTAAAGAAATGATCATGGGTGAGCATGGAGACATGGCTAATTTGTGCAACTATTTGTAGTAGCAAATTTTGGCCATGGCCTCGCCATCTAATAAATGTGAGGTTCTTTCATAGGATGGTATAATCATAACATTACTCGTTACTTTTAATGCTCCTGTTAAAAGCGATGGAAGAGAAGGAGAGAAAAAAATGTGAAACATATTGTCTGGTAGAAAAAATAAAACAAAGCTAAAAAAATAGGAGTGTTAAATAGTTTGTATAATAGTATGACATATATATATATAATACATATTGTATTTATTTTAAATATGTTTAAAATGGAGAACAGACAGAATGGAATGCAACAAAATGTTAATTGTGGCCCTCTCTGTTTGGTATGATTATGTTTTCTCCTCCTTTTTCTTATATTTGCTTATTTACACTTTAAGGGAACACACATAACTTTAGCAAAAACGAACAGAAAAGAAAACAAGTATTTTCAGTTGGTACTTTGAAGTGTATCAATTCTGAGGCTCCACAAAAGGAAAGAAAACCAATAGCAATCTAAAAGCATTTATTAGGGCCTTTAAAAGGCAGCTATAAATAGCCCAGGGAGGCAGACAGCCCTACAAACATTTAAAGTCAGACATTGATGCTGTAATTTTTGCTGGAACAATTCACAGAAACAAATATAGTGACATTTAATTCATCTAAGTAAAACCAGATCTCATTTAAAACAAGGAGGGGAGCGGGGGGGAGAAAGTCGGGTCAGATTTGGCCACAGGAGACTGATTGCAGAAATCATGAAAGCAGTCGGCAACAAATCGGAGCTACACAAAGCCGAGGTAAAATTAAACAGGCATCAGATCCAGCCCTCCGTCTCAGTGCCCCCTTTTCTCCTTTCCCCATTCCAAAACATATTAAACTGTTAATACCTTCATTTCTTGGCTTGGTATACCAAAGTCTGTTTTAGGCATCTCTCTTTTATCTTAATATTTTCAATAACTTTGGAAAAAAAATGTTAAAAGTTGTACTCTTTTGCAACTTTACTACTTTAAGGCCTATGTTGTTCGATTTTAAGACCCAAGGAAAGGGTCCTTGGAAATGGATGAATTTGAGAAGGGCAGTCAGGTATTTATGATGTATATTTGTTAAATAGGTGGCCCTGGCCAGCTCTTAATAATTCATTTTCATGAACTTCAAAACGTCCGTGAAGACACGTTGGGGAGGACAAAAGCACAGTCATCTTTCTTCAATATTGCCTACTATGCCTCCCAGCCTTCACAATCCTGGGGGGCCCCTCACACCTGCAGAGCCTCAGGCTTCACTTCAATCATTCTGATCCCCTTCTCTCCCCCCTCCCCCCCCCCCCCCCCCCCCCCCCCCCCCCCCCCCCCCCCCCCCCCGCTTGCCGCTTGATTCTTCTACATCCTCAAGAAAGAGACCTACAACTTTACTGTTTTAAGAATTGAGACTCTGGATTTTGACAATTCTGAGACTGAGGTCAGATGTCTGCTTGATCATTAGTGAGACTGTGCACTTGTGTGTAAGTTCCCCGACCTCCTCAAGCCATGCTTTGCCCATCTGAAAAATGCAGATCACTGCATTTCCATGAAGATTAAATGAAGCGGTGTTCCCGAATCCTCTTTCACGGTGCTGGTACTTAATACGTACTTAATTGCAATGCTTGTAGCTATGACTATGGTTCAATCAAGCAGATCTAAAGGAGGAGAGAGAAAGAGACAGTGACGGAGAGAGAGAGAAAAGAGAGACAGAGAGAGAAGCTGCCATTTCTTTTTAATGATAAGTTATTAGATTAGCAATTTCCCGGACTTGTTTGAAAATTCCCTTCTAGCATCTAATTGTCTCAATATCACCTTTAGGGAGACACAACGCAGCCGTGCAGAAAAACCACAGGTATCATTAAGAATAGGAGTCCTTATGTACTAGTCACTCACCTTGATTTCTTTTTTAAAAAAATTTTTTAAGTGTTTATTTTTGATATAGAGAGACAGAGTGCATGCAGGGGAGGGACACAGAGAGAGGGAGACACAGAATCCGAAGCAGGCTCCAGGCTCTGAGCTGTCAGCACAGAGCCCAACATAAGGCTCGAACCCACAGACCACGAGATCATGACCTAAGCTGAAGTTGGACGCTTAGCTGACTGAGCCATCCTGGTGCCCCTACCTTGATTTCTAAGTGCCAGTAGCTCTAACTGAACTTTCATAGCTTCCATATAGTTTAATTTGGGAGCCACTCTGGCAGGACCAAACAGTTCATTCCAGAACGAATATTATCGATTGAAAACATACATGCTATGACTTGACCTTCTTCAGGTTTCGTGTTTATGGTATTCCAACAGAAAACCCAGTCCTATCTCTCGGTTAGTATTTTCCACTTTTGGGACAACTGCCTGCAAATTGTCCTCTTTGGAAATTTACTGAGAATTTATGTGTTAGCCTATTTAATCTGCTGGGAATCACTGAAGTCACACATGTGATTTTGCTAGGACACCAGGAACTCCCTGGACAGTGTCTACCACTTCTTTAACCTTTAACTGATTGAGTTTCTACTTTAAGCTGTCAAAACGAAAACTCAGGGCATCTTCATTGGGGAGAAAAATAAAGCAACTGTTATTGGTTCCTATCTTAATTTCTGTTGTCCCTGGTGGCTACAGATAAATTGAGAGGCCTTTAAAATACAAGGCAAAAGAGCTCCCTGGGAAGATCCAGATAGATAGCCAATTGAGGCAACACCTTAAATTGTGTGTTGCCTATCACACGAGATTAGATTTCTATTAACCTGTGCCTTTTCAAGGGCACTTGGCAGAAAAGCATTGCCACTTACTACAGATAATAACTGATTTAAGTAGCTGATGGAAATTAGTGCCTTTGACAGACTCTCAAATTTCCATGCATTCCATTTTCTCTACTTACTCCATCGGTTATAGTTCTGTCTCCACTGCGGTATCATAGAAGCAGAATGAATCATCCTACCCTCAGTTGGAAGGCTTGATTCTATTTTCTATGAATGCCTATTCAAACAGAGGTGACCCAAATGAGCAGTACTTCTCTTAAAAGGAACAGTGAAACTATTCCCTGTGTATTCATCACGTTGGACACTAGGGAGTTCAGTGTGGGGCAGGTGGGGATGATTTTCCCTTCACCATCAGGGTAAAATATTTAAGCCTTCATTGTAAGGAATTGTATCACTTATCTAAATATACCAATGCCTACAGTGCGTTTGAAAAGATCTTGGAAATAACCTTTGTGTACCCTTTGATTCAGTTAACACTTAACTATACCTGAGGCATTGTGAGGGCTGTTACTGAGGATCATGAAGGTGATTACTGCCCTGGAGGAGCTCCATCTTGCCAAGTTCAACATAGACATTCTGTCAAGACAACCCGCTGGAGAGTTGAAGGCATCTGTGGTTGATTAATAACAATGTGGCATGATGCTGTCGCTGGCAAAGAAAGGTGGTTGAGTTTGAGACCTTTCCTAGCATCTAAGGTGCAAAGGTGCTTCCCCAAAATTCTGCTTTTGCAGTCAATTCTTGATTTTGTAGGCTAATGAAGGAAGTTGGTGCTCCAGATAAGCCACAGAAGGAAAGCAAGGAGAAATCGATTTGCATTTGGCTTGGAATAAATCATATGCTTTGGAAAGAATGCCCCATTTCTGTACTTTGCAGGCTATTAAAATGATTTTTCTGTTCCCTGAATTCAAGCTATCAGACAGGCAGGATGTAATCAAGGGGAACATTCTAGGCAGTTGAGCAAAAGGCAGTTTAGGAATTTTTATTTTTAATTTCTTGGGCTAATTCATCCAGCAGATAATCTGTCTATGGAAATTTAAGTGGTGCTTGGCTTGAAAAATAGATTTCCTACATCCAAATCAAAATTCATTCTTAGCCAAGAATGTACACAGCATAGCTATATGTGAAAAAGTTTCCAATATGTTTTGAAATTCAACAATTTTTAGCTACCGATTTTATTAAAAATTATTCATATAATTGTAAATGTAGCCAACATGGCCTCCTTTTTTTTGAGATTGATTGGAGGAGGGGATGGAAAAGAACACTTTCTCTGGTAATATAATTACCTTTTGCTTCAACTTTATAAAAATGCCACTTTGCACCCATGTCTGGTAGATAACATTTATGAAAAACTCATTCAACAGATGAGCCTTGGCAGTACGGCAGAAGTTTAAAATCTTAATGGAAAGAATATGCTATGAACTAAAATAGCTTTTTCCATTCATAGAGTTTAGGAGCAAAGGAAGAAATATTGGCTTTTTAACTGAGAAATGTAAACATCATTGGCATTTGAACCTCCAAATTTTATGAAACTTTCCAGTAGAAAGATAGATTGGATGCCCTCACTGAACAAAAAAATTATAAACCAATCCTCAAAGACAGATATTCAACAACTTATGAAAATGTCCATGCCAGCCTCCATATCCACAACCATTTAAGAATGGAAACATAATAGGCTGAGGGAATATTTGTCCTGTTAGTCATTCATATTTGGCAAAGTGGCACTAAAATCTTGTGAAAACCAAAGAGCCCATCTCTTCCTCTCCAGCACCACCAACACAGAACTTGCACTTTGTTCTTGGGGACTTGGTACCAGGCTTGCCTTGGCAACACACTATCTATGCCTGTGCCATCAAGCAATCTCAATCCCCACTTGCTCTTCCCAGCAGTGCTGTTCATGACCTCTGTCCTGGTCATCTGAATCAAAGAACACTCCTTGTACAGAAACAACACATTGGGATTTGTGACCTTGCCCATCTGTAGGCATATTTCCTTAACCCCTTCTCCAACGAGCTTTTACTGTTAGTTCAATAGGACAGCACTAATAAAAATCTCAACTATCTAAAGAGTGATAGCCACCAAGGCCACCACCAAGGAGCTCAGTGTGGTACAACCCTGAAGGTACCGCCCATAGGCAATTTGTGATGCCAGTCAAGGTTTCTCTATGTGCTCCCTGCGTCTACTTGTACTGACATCTTCCTTCCAGTCCAGCTGGGTTTTCAGCTCAATGCTGAAACCTCAATGCTGTGTCACCCTCCCCTAATCCTAACAGCGATCTTGAAAAGCAAGAGTTACTCTATCTTTTGTTTTGCCAATTAACAAACTAAGGCTTAGAGAAATGAAGTTGTCCACTAAAGAAGCAGGCTTCAGCCCAAGTCTCCATAACTGGATTATAAGTGGTGCATAAGGTTAACATCATGCTCTTGGAAATGCACATTTTTGTATCTAAGGCTTGAACCAAATCTTCCAGAATTAAGGAGATTGTATGCTATTCCTGTAACTCCAAATGCCAGGGTTGTAGGGAAATAATTCCAGCATCGGTGGTTGTTTTCCAGCTTTCCTGAGATGTGTCTTCCCCACTCTACTGATAAGAGCAGCTGTTGATGTGCTCACCAGTATACACAAGCATAAGTGACTTTCAACCAGCAAAACCCCACCTAATCGAGCCATTAAGAAGTGTCAGCAAGGAAAGAGGCCAAAGGAAACTCAGAGCTGG
Organism: Suricata suricatta; assembly: GCF_006229205.1. Lineage (NCBI taxonomy): Eukaryota > Metazoa > Chordata > Mammalia > Carnivora > Herpestidae > Suricata > Suricata suricatta. The sequence continues at coordinate 48,651,855 of NC_043716.1, read as the reverse complement.
GGTGGGGGTGGGGAGATGGGGAATGCTGTCAATAAGAGCTTATTGGGCACTTTCTTTTCATGGAGAGGAATGTTTCCAATTGTGAGATTATACAGCCAATGAGTGGGCTTGAGGGAAGGCTTGTTGGCTTTGGACGCCCTTTGGAATGAAGCCAGTATTTGAACACAACGGGAAAAACAATCCAGTGTGGATGATGTCACAGAGCATCCTGAGGAAAGCAGCAAGGATAAAGCTTCCTACTGCTTGGATCCAAAGAACACAGGGTTATTTTGGTATGAATTCCTTGTGTAGCCAGTAGCTTGCCTCTTAAGGAGGGATCAGTCCTAATCATAAAGGCTCAGTGCTGGAGAGGAGAGTATGTGTGTGTCAGTCTGGTTCCTGATCTGTCAGTTAGAAAGTCAACACCCTCCTCTCCCCTCCACCCATGCTCTAGATCATTCACGAATCCCTGTAAGTTGGGAAAAGGCCATTTTCCACCAGGGGAGACAACACAGGCCTGCTCTCCTCAAGAACACTCTCACATTGTGATCAGAAATCTACCTTCTCATATAATAATGGTGATTATTACATATGGAGAAGTGGTTGTAGGGAAGAGGGCTCCAAAACAAAAGCGTTTTTTTGGTCAGAGGTAGCCAGACAACAGTAAAACAATGAGAAGTTTATGCCATAACTGATGACTGAGGAGAGTCTATTTGTCAGGTCACATCAGAGAGTTGAAAGAGTATGCACTGTAAATATTTTTAAATTGTCTGTGTATTTGATATCTTGACATCCTAAAAAGAAAAGAAACAAAAACAAAAACACAACATTCCAGCTGGGGAGAGACTGCCCCTCCCAGGGTTAGCCAATTCTTAGAGAAAGGGAAGGACCCAGCCTGGAACATGCTTCTGATATAAAACTAATGCGGAGCCATATCTCCTCCATCTGGCCAGTAGACCCAAGGAGGCAATATTCTTCTGCCTTAGTCATCCCCAGCCAGGTGTCAAGTAGCTAAGGACCACTCTCATAGCCCAAAGCCCAGCAAAATGATTTAAACTAGCCAATCCTAAACTCTTTATCCTGACCTGCCTTGCCTTTTCCACACAAACCCCTCTAAAGGTCATGGACCAGGTCTTCCCCCCACTCCTGTCTTCTGATCACCTTGGTGTCTTTCCCATGTGGCACCATGTGGTGTGCTGTGCCTCCTGTTTTGAGGGCCTGTGCATATGACAAACTGTTCCCCTCATACTTGATGCCATCTGCTCTTGTGGCCACACCTGACTGACCATCTCACAAAAGAATGCAAAACCATCTATAGTTGGGATGGGGAGAGAACACGTTTTCATCTTCATTGCAAAAAGTGCTCTACAAGTGTAAAGAATATGTTGCCATTACAGTCCAGAAGTTTTTAGGTAGAAATGGTGCCTTTCACTGTGGAGAGGTGCCTGGTAACATTGCAGGTGAATGACAGCATGTTCTGAGTCTTCCAGTCTCGAGAGTGTCAGCGAAGGCCGACCAAGCAGTGGACTGTGGAATAAGCGGTCACAGCTTCATGCTCTCAGCACGCGGGCCCAGGAAGCTGAGAGGGTCACCCCAAAGGGCTATGAACATTTATGTAGGGAGAAGATAGCAATGCCTTTCTAAATATCAAATCTGATATATGCAGATATCCCCAATATAATGACTAGACTCCTAAGGGCAAAGTTAAGGAGCGGGACATTGGGTATACTTGAAGGCAAGCCTAGTGATGTAATTGCAGAAGAACAGAAGTTCGGCTGAGCTGCTGGAATACAGCAAAGAGAGAAGAGTGACAGTTAATCAGCTTAACAGCTATGCAGTGAGAGATCAAGGGACCATAAGGAAGGGAAAAAACAGAGGTGGTGAATTTAAGAGAAGAGAGAATAGGCATCATGTACGTATTCAGGCAGGTAAATGTTCCACATGAAAGAGTAATTCAGATCTAGGTGTGGAGCTGGTGTTCAGGATCTGGGCTCCAGACTGAGAAAGGATAAAGGTCAGATACAATCCTGAGCCGGAAAGGAAACACATTTTAAGTGCCAGGCACTTTATGTCCATGAATCTGTTTAGTTTTCCCCCGAATTCTGACAACCAGTGATCAGCATCATCCCCATTTTCAGGATGCAGAACTGAAGCTTAACTAGTTTGGTAGATTTAGTCAGGGTCCCACAGAGAGTAAATGATAAGGGGGCGGGAGACTATAAGAAATTCATCTCATCCCACAACTCAAGTTTTAAGTCTTAATGAGAGGAGGAGCTGTTAGAAACAGAATCAGGATGAAGTGGGTCTCTGGACTTCATCTCAGGGGGGAAAAAGAGGAAATTCAGTCACAATGACGGAGCACAGGTTCAGAGCAGAGCTAACTGCAAGAGATACTTGCTGAGTCCCATAAGGTGTGTTTTAGAGCCACTTAGGTGTTCTACAGATTGACCCATTTCAAGACAGGGAGCACAGACCCTTGCATCTGGGTCAATGCCCTTAGCTCTAGGGGTCATTGGATCCCTTGGAATCATTCACAGCAGGGAGAGTTAGGCAAATGATTTCCCTCAAAGCTGATCAACCTCAAGCCCAGAAACCAGCAAAGATGAGCAGTAGGAAAGCATAAACAAACTTAAAAATATATCCTTCCCAGAAAATCAAGGCAAAGACTCAACCAAAAAGTTTTTCATCTACACAGAATTCCCAGCACAAGTCACAAATGTTTGTTCAATTGGAGATATTTCCTATCTGCAGTGTCATGTTTAACTCTGGATATCTTGCTTTTTAAGAGAAGTCACTATATGCTGAAGAAGTAGAGCACTGGAAGAAGTGGAGGAGAAGAAAATATCAGAGGAAATTTATACTCATGTGTTCAGAACCCCCCACACCAGCTACAACCCCCGCACCATGAACCTGATGTGCTGAGATCATTACAATAGGTCCCTGCTCTAAGTAGTTCATAGGCTTGAATACAGAGATGGGACATCTCGGTCCATCAAGAGAGAAAGGAGCTGGCTGTGTGAAACCACGGGGGATTGGAGGGGGGGTGGTCTGGGTATGAGGTTTATAGGGAAGCCGGTTTAATATCCATGACAAGAAAAATATGTTTAATGTTTATTTATTTATTTGAGAGAGAGAGAGAGAGAGAGAGAGAGAGAGAGAGAGAGAGCGAGCAGGGGAGGGAAGCAGAGGGAGAGAATCCTAAGCAGGCTCTGCTTGTCAGCACAGAATGCAATGGCGGGGGTGGGGGGTTGATCCCACCAACTACAAGATTATGACTTGAGTGGAAATTAAGAGTCAGATGCTTAACCAACTGAGCCACACAGGCGAGCCAGGAAGAATATTTTTATTGTTAGTGTCTCTAAAAATTGAGTGAAGATTAGGTCTTGAATTTGGATCATCAGAATTTGGATGATCAGCCTAAAGAATATATAGACATTTCTTGAATTTGTTTGACTCTGAAAGTCTCTTTTTTTCACAAAGTCTTAAAGATTTGATGTTATTTTTCATTAACTAGCTAATACCCATTAGAGTAAAGACACTTCAGTCTTCTAATTTTTTTTTTAGTTATTATAAGCCATACTGTCATGACAATAGGGAAGCTCATACCCATGTTTTTTGTTTATTGCACTGACTTTTTTATTTTAGCTGTTTTTATTTTCATTGTGTTTTAAAATAAATGTTTATTTATTTATTTTGAGAGAATGTGAGAGAGAGGAAGAGAGAGGGAGAGCATGTGCCTGTGCAGGGGAGGGGCGGAGACAGAGAGAATCCCAAGTAGGCTCCATGCTGTCAGCACAGAGCCTGATGAGGGGCTCCATCCCATGAACCATGAGATCATGACCTGACCCAAAAGCAAGAGTTGGATGCTTAACTGACTGAACCACTCAGGCACCCCTAGTTTTATTTTGTCTTTCTGTATATGTCCTAAACTTAAACACAAACAAACAAAAACCCAAACTCAGACTGGGTCATGGATTTTTCTCAGCAAAAATTTAGAGAAAACCCAGGTTAATGGCTGACAGGGAAGTTTCCAAGGGCCAGAGATCCTTCTGGATCAGTTTACTCTTTGGTTCCTGGGTGCCCCAGAGTCCCGCTGTGAGGCTGGCCTGACCATCTTTTGTAGGTGAACCAAATTCAGGTTTTAATGCTCTGATCTCAGAAGGACCTTATCAGGTTCTTATCATAACCTATCATTCCAGATCTATTATTCACATAATGCAAACAAAATAGCGTCTTTGCCTTAATCATTTAGATTTGAGTTTGGGAGTCAGACTGATTTCTCTTTGAATCTCATCTCATGTACCTAGCTAAATTAAGAGCAGTGATTTTACCTCTTTGATCCCCATCCCTTTATAAAGGGTAATTAAGAGAATTAAATCAGATAGCATTGTAAAATAGTAGGTGTCCCATAAAAGCCAGTTGTTTTCACATGAAGCTCATCACTTGGACAGACTAGGGACTTTGTCTTGGCTGATTCAAGGCTGCCACTGTGACATTGAGAGAGGCAGATGTTTTGATTTTAAGACATCAAAATGTGAAATATTGAGTTGCCTTTATTAAACTCTGTATACACAAAAGAATGTCCTGGCCCATCTCTCTCTTGTTGACCCTTGTTAACCCCCATGCCGGCCCAACATATCTTCCCTGACCTCCCCTGCCTAGCTGGCCCATGGAGATTGGGCTCATCAGAGAGGTGAGGCCCAGGGATGGAATTCAGATGTCCGAGAGCCAAAAAGTTCAATATTCCTTGTCAGAAAACCATGTCGGAAGCAGGTCGAGGCTGGTGAAGGTTGCCCGAACTATCTCCAATGTTGCAACAGTCACCTACCTTCCTCATTATAAAACTGCAGTTGACTGGGGTTTTCACAGGTCTGAGAATAGGTGCTATGTTCCTTGGAGTGGAGCCGTTGGAGATACTATGCTGAGCTTAGCTATTAACCCACTGTCATGTCTATATCCGTTTCCCTCCTCTCTACCACAGAGCTAGTAACCATTGTCTCCATGCTGTCTATACTCATTATGTGCCAGACAGCATATCAAATGAGATTCAATGATATCTAAGAGACAGACATTATTAAAGGCTTATGAAAAAATGAGGCAGAGAGAAGCTAAGTAAATTGGGACAGTCACACTTGTGATAAACATCCAGTTTGGGCTCTACCTTCAGGATTATGGGCTTTCAGAAACCTCCAGGAATATTGTCCCTAGCTCCCTCTGAATTTTCAGAATAATGTCAAGGCTCATAAAAAATAAAAGAAGGGGTTGAGGGGAAGGGTTTTTTAAAAGGAAAGCTTAAGGAGTTTCCTCAGTAAGAGATATTTATGTTTAAACCCATGGCCCCGCATCCCCGCAGTCTTGGAATTTCCAGGTAGACAAGCTGCATTTTTTCAGCCTCAGCCTCAGCTCCTGCCACCAGTGACATGGAAAGCCGAAGGCATGGAATGTAACAGATGTTTACTCCATAGCAACGGTCCAGATTGTAAATCGAAAGACAACAATGGAGTAGAAGAAAAACATTAAAGGTTAGAAAGCCGAGTCCTTTTATACCTCATCAGACTTCAGTCTTCGGAACTTATTATTTATCAGAGTTAACTTGTTAGCAGCTTCCCCCTCCCCAGTCTTTTTAGCATTTCCATCTATGTATTTGCAGGTGTAAGGATGAAATGAATTACAAATCAGTGACAGCATATTTTAACACACAGTTTCAGATTCTCCATGCCACTTTGCTGTCACTCCGAAACAGTGGAAGAGTGACAAAACCATGCAAAAGAGATGGTTTTGTGAAGGATTGTTTCCACAGGAAATTAAAGACACATCCTTTTCCACCTTGTCCCACGTCAGTAAGTAATATTCAGCTGCCTAAGTCATCATGCTGTTAGTCTCTCTCTCTCTGAATGTTACTTCCCTTAACAGATCTATAAATGGCCCTCACATTCTTACTCTGTTTGGTGCAGCACTCCCCAGGGATTATATGGGAGGGAAAAAAAGAGACTAGTCTCAGCCATAGAAGGTACAGCCATAAAGAGCCAAAAGAATCACCATAAAGGCACCAATTAGCAGACATACTTGCAAAAAAAAAAAAGATGCAACTCAAGAACAACAAGCAATTAGCCGAGGCTTGGATTACTCTGCAGCCCACGCAATGGTCTTACCTTAGTTACAGATAATGAAGTTCAGAGCAAAACCCCGCATCCTTTTCATCTCCCGAGAGCAGTGCAGCTACCCATCTCGGGCTCACTTCTCTTTGCTCCTTCCTCCTCTCTCTAAAGCCGTCAGCACCTACCGCCATGGAGATGAGAAACCCCACAGGAGAATCTCCTTCTTCTTTGCCTTTCCGGACACATTCACTGCACACAAAGGCCAGTGAGTTCTCAGCTCACTCTAGTGAATTGACACTTTCTTTAACTGGTTCCCATGCCTACACGTAGTAGACAATCTTGCCAATGGTGGCTTACAGAGAACAAGGATCAAGAAGAAATATCCTTCCTCCGCTGCCCATCTATATCTTTGTCTTTTGATCAGAACTTTGCACTCTTGTTCAACATGGATCTCCCCAAGTCGCAGAATGGCTCCAGATCGCCCCTAAACTGAAGGCTGGATTTTCTCTCACTATCACCTCCAGGACTCTTAGAGCTTCTTCCAAGGGTGTTCTTCGTGGTGTTCTCTCATTGTGGTAAAGATCATTCTGTGCAAACACACACCCTGTCTTTGTAATCCTACACCTAAGGCAAACAGCCTCTTGCCCAACATCATTTCATTTGGGTTCCAAGGAAGTGTGTGCCCCTAGAAGGCCACTGGCTCCTCCATAGTGGTTCCAAGGACAAAGTTTAAATCTTCTTTCTGAGAACTGGTTTCGATTTTTGGCTTGTTGGTTTGTTTCTTGTATGTCTGGGAGAAAGGAGAGAATATGCTTCTTATTCAATGTCCATTTGTGCTTATTGAGAAGTCTTATAATTTGGAATGAACTAGTCAGGAAAATTTCACTCAGTTTATAAGAAATTTATAAGAAATTGAGTGAATACTTGTGCTGCTTCCTGAGAGAGAAGGAATTTTGAATTTGAGATTTTCTTGTGGTTATTGGAGATGCTCTCTGGCAACTAAATATAAATGTCAGGTAAACAATATGTTATTCTGGAGTTGAGGGGAGACATACAGAATGGAGATCTAAGATTGGATGTTATCAGTACATATATAGTATTTAAAGCCACGAACATGGGTGAGACCGGACAAGCAGAGAGAATAGTTAGAAAAGAAAGGGGTTCCAGTGATTAAGCTCAGGGGCAGCCCATCCAGATTGAGGTTGGGAAGATGAAGAAGATCATAGAAAGGAGACTGAGAAAGTGAACTGTATGAAGTAAAAAGAAAACTTGAGATGTGGCATGAGGTGAAGAAAATGTAACAAGAAAAAGGGAATCAGTTATATAGGTCACAGATTAATGATGGTCAGAATGAGAACTAAGAGTTGACCATGAGACGTGTGCCTGAGTGGCTTAATCAACTGAGCATCTGACTCTTGCTTTCAGTTCAGGTCATGATCCCAGGGTCGTGTGATGGAGTCCCACATTGGGCTCTGCACTGAGCATGCAGCCTTCTTAAGATTTTTCCTCTCTCTTTCTCTGCCCCTCTCCCCCACTCTCTCAAAAAAAAAAAGTGTTGGCCATTTGATGTGGCAATGTGATGTTACTGGTGACTCTGATGAAAGATGTCTCATTAGTGTTCTAGAGCCAAACGCTTGATTAGACTAAGAGCAAGTGGAAAGGAGTTGGGAGGAAGTAGAGACCATACATACCCCATTTGTAGGGAGTTCTGCTGTCAAATGGAGTAGAAAAATGCTGTGATGGATAGGAAGGAATATAAGGGGATGATGAATTTATTTTTCAGGGAGAATTTTTGTTTTCTACTTGAATATAGGAGATACCATAATTTGTTGCATAATATGTTGCCAACTTACTGATTTTTTAATAAAATAAATGTCCTACAATTAGTCCTGTGTGCCATTTCCATTACAAGTAAGTATTTTGGGGAAACTTGCAGAAGGTGTCTACCCTGATTGATTTCAGGGTTTCACTAAATATCATAGGAAGAGAATAAAATACTATTATTGAACCAATAATTCGGCCTGCTTTGTGCATGAAAAAATACTAACCACCAGTTTCAACTAATTGGTGAGAAGCAAATAATTTAATCAGGTGCTTTTAATATTTTATTTCCTATTTTTCCTACATTATGTAAAATACTTTGCTTACTTTCATCTTAAATAAAAACTTTTTATAATTGTGTAAAATGATGTAAGTAAACCACAAGGAATATAAATCCCACATTAATAACTATCCAGTAAACATTAACCAAAATAATCCTAACATTGGTCTACAACTTCATTGTAGCTTAATCCTAAACTATTTTGTCACCTAGAACTTTGCTTGGTATGTGCTTTTGCTTCATACTTTATTCTTTAAAAAATTACTGCATTCTTCTAAGATGATGTGGTACATAATGGAATATTAGTCAGCCATAAAAATGATGAAATCTTGCCATGTGCAATGACACGGATAGAACTAGAGAGTATAATGCTAAGCTAAATAAATCAGTTAGAGAAGGAGAAACACCATATGATTTCAGTCATGTGTGGAATTTAAGGAACAAAACAATGAGCATATAGGGTGAAAAGAGAGAGAAGAGCGAACTAAGAAACAGACTCAACTATAAAGAACAAACTAGGGGCGCCTGGATGGCTCAGTTGGTTGAGCGTCCGACTTTGGCTCAGGTCATGATCTCATGGTTTGTGGGTTAGAGCCCCATGTCAGGCTCTGTGCTGACAACTCAGAGCCTGGAGCCTGCTTCCGATTCTGTGTGTCCCTCTCTCTCTCTACCCCTTTTCTGCTCATAACCTGTCTCTCTCTGTCTCTCAAAAATAAATAAATATTAAGAAAAAAAATTTTAAAAAGAACAAACTAATGGTTACCTGAGGTGAGGTGGGTGGGGAGTGTGTTCAGTAAGTGATGGAGAGGAAGGGGGCTTTTGTCCTGATGAGCACAGGGTGGTATATGGAAGTGATGAATCACTAGATTGTACATCTGAAACTAATATTGTACTGTATGTTAACTAACTGGAATTTAAATATGAACTTAAAAAAATGAATGGATGAGTAGCAAGAAATCTGCTCCTATAACAATTTTCCATAAAAGTCACATTTGTTTTATGACTAAATTATGAAACCGTGTCCTTTATAAACTATTCAGACTTCTGAAAAGAGAAAAAAATATGCCATATAAATTGAGCTTACCTAAACTGACAGGCTAATATGTTAATAACAGATTTAATTTGATATGTGTATAGTTTTTATGTAGCTTTATATCCTACTGTTGAAGAAGTTCATAGACTGTCCTCAGCAGAATTATTTTAGACGTGTAGAATACCCTAGACCTGGGTTCCTCAACCTTGACATTTGAACCAGGTAATTTCTCTGTCGTGGGAGGATGTTCCGTGCTGACAGTCCCTAAACTTTGTCCACTAGATGCCAATATGACTCCAACGTCCAGTGTGACAGTTAACAATGTGTCTAGACATTGTCAAATGTCCCCTGGGGGGGGAAAACACCTCTGGGTTGAGTGAGAATTACTGTCTTAGACTTAAAGAACTGGGTTGATGAGTTTTACTCTTAGTTAATGGAATCTATGACAGAATTGGACTCAAAACACAGGTGAATGTCCTTTCTTTCACAAAATGTAATGTATGGGAACGCTCTAAGGAGAAGGTACATATGTAAAATGTGTATTAAAGGATTCAGTGTTTTTTAAATCGACTTTAACTAGGCTCTGTCTTAAAGCTTGTGAAAATATATGTTCATAAGAAGAAAGGAAAATGGGTAGGAATAAAGCACATTTTCAAGGAAGAATGAGTGCTAATATTGGTTTACAGAGAATTGGTTCAATTTCTTACCTTTAAAGTAAGAGGCAACATATTGATTAGAGCTGAGATTTGTAACACTCTGTTGATTAGAAGCTATGTCTAGCTACTTTATTAGGCATTCTGTGCCTCAGTGCCCTCATCAGTAAATGAAAGGGAATAAACAACTATTTCATGTAGCTCTCAGCTGATGTAAATAAATGTGCACATGAGAGGCTTTGGTCTTGGAGGAAATTCCTGCAAGCTATTCTTATGATAATCACGATAATCCATATGATGATCTAACTGACTAATTCAGTAAGGACATTTGAAATAGGGAAGAAAAAGTCTGACTCGTGTGTGATATAATATAGACCGAGGTAAAGGATGGAATTGCTTATTTTAACTGGGCTTCCCATACTCAGTGCCTTCAGATAGACTCAAACAATGTTTACAGGTGCCATTGTTGCTGGCCTGAGGGCTTTCTGTTATACTAACTCTGGCTACTATAGGATACAAAGTGTTGAAGTCCTTGGTACTAAATAGTGTGTTCCTCTCCTGCTACTCAGGATCCTAAAATCATATGAAGTCCATTGACTTATTTTCTTCTCTTTGGCCAAATGTGCTAAACTTGAGTATCCTGATAGTTTTGGAATCAGAAATAAATCAGTGTAAGTTGGTTAGCATGTGCTTCCTCTCAAATTACTGATAATTATTTCTTTTTTAGAAAATTGAACATGAGGCTTAATAAGGTTTCTGTTTGGGTCATTTTCCCCCCTGAATTTGAAGGAATTATTTTTCCAGCTGGTTGTTGCACCAGCTGCAAAACACACACGTTAGCCAGGAAAGACCCCCTGGGAATTGCCAAAACATCCAAGGCAAATACTGTCCAGTAGATTCAATTCAGAATACGAATCTTCAAAAAGGCATTAACACAACAAGAAATCATTGCTTGAGTCCTTCCAGATCCCCTCAAGCTGATGTTTGGTCTCTAAGCATTTTCATTGACAAGGACCTTACGCAGCCCACGCATTTTCTGTCCCTATTTTATGATGACTCATTGCTACCCATGAGGAAGTCCTTCCTTCAGCTCAGATAAAAATGTGTCTCCCTGTAGCTTTCCCAAGTCTTTCCTGCCCTCACACTGTGCCTCTGGAAAACAAGCCTTGTACCACTTCCAAGGGCAAGGTCTTCAGACAATATAAGATAAGCATCTTACAGCTGCTTCTTTCTTTCTAAGCCAGTCTTCACTTCTTCCAGTGGAAAATCTCCAAAGCCCCCACTTGTCCCTGATCTGAACAGTGATTATTTAAGTTGTCACTTAAAGTGTAAAAGATAGGGACAAGTGCTAAAGTGATGAGTCACAAAGACAACAGGTGTCAACCAGGACTGCTGGGACATTTAGTCAACGTATCTATCAGCAGTGATGTGCTGGTAAATTTTAATAGGCTCTCCAAGGAAAAAAAGGAAAGACTGGTAGAGTTTGCCAATTTCTAGAGTGTAAATACTCCAACCATGTGATGGCACAGAATGTGAAGTTGGTCAGAGGTGGGCCCTGTTGGCCCTCCTAAGTTGGCATAAGCTGCTCCCACAGAGCACTGGGTGGTGACCCAGGTTTTAGTATCTGTTCCATGGCCTGGTTGTTCTCTGACGGTCTCTGTTAATATGTGGTATATTTTAATTCATAATTATTGAAGTGTATTGTTTGACCAACCCAGATGCAGTCCAGATTCAGCCCAGAATCAGTACAGATTCCACTAGAAATTCTACTTTGAAGGTCTAATTTCATGAAGATTCAACATCAAAGTCGATGAGTAGGGAAATAAACCATATCACAGAGCAACGTGCTAGCTTCTAATATTTGGGTCAGATCAGAAAAAATTCGTGTTTGCACTGGAAATGAAGTAAAGTACTGGAAATAAAACTGAAAAGAAAATCAACTGCAAAGTTGATATATTAGGGACATTCTCATTAAATTATATATATCATTAAGCAATTATTATATACCACTAAGCCTAATTATATATACCACTAAATTGTTTTTTTAATGGAATGGAAAAGAAACTGTATTAAAAACTGCCGGCTTGTTAAGAGGAATACTGCAAAACATGATTTAAAGTTTTAAATGTTTCCATATAATTCAGTAAGCGTGTATTAAGTCCTTAGCATGCATTAAAGAAACTCTATAAATATTCAACTTAAAACTCTACAGTGCATAAATTTGTTTTCATGTTTAGCCTTTTTTCCACTCTTGGATAGGCTCCGACTTTCTTAAAAGCCATGGATGTGTTTGTTTTTGTTCTTCAGTGAATCCACTCTGCAGTAGTTACTTGTGAGTCACATTTCCCCAAGGGTGTAATTTACACCCGTGCTCCATTCATCTTGAATGCAACTGCTTGAGACAAACGGTGTTAGCACTGAATAAGCATTAGCAGGAAAAATAAAAAATGCTTATTTGGCTTAATCATGGGATCCAGGATGGGGAGAAGCATCAGATTAGATGGAGCTGAGCAGCAAGCTGGTCAGTCAGATTATTCTAAGGGAGACTTAAAAGGTTTTGATCAAAGAAGTAAGGCCAATCTGATTAGCATTTCGGAGGAGATATTCTGGCAGTGGTGGTGGGAATGGGTTGGCCAGACAACTGAGAGGGAGGGCAGTAAGGAAAGTATTACATAATCCAGGGGACTAAAGCAAAGGGAGCAGATTGGAGAGATACCTGGTAGTCTGAACCTTCAAGAATCCGATATTCATCGGAGAAGGAGGGTAGGGGGAAGGAGCAGTTGCACAGTGGAGGGATGGGAAGCAGCCAAGGATGGATCCAAGGAAAGAATGAATGCAACTGCGATCAAGCCTATTTGTTGGGTCACAAGACGCTTGTGACTTCATGTGCTGATTAAGTAGAGGAGTAGTGGGTAGAGGAGACAGAATTAGAGATTTAAAGAGAATGGAAAAGCATTTGAAATAGGCACTGTGGGGAAGTCCTGGTTCTCAGGGACATTTTCTCAAGAATAGAGTATCAGAGGGATCTGAGTGGCTCTGTCAGTGAAGCATCCAACTCTTGATTTCGGCTCAGGCCATGATCTTGTGGTTTGTGAGTTTGAGTTCCAGGCAGGTTCTGCACTGTCAGGGCAGAGCCCGATGTGGGACTCTCTCTCTCTTCCTCTCTTTCTGCCCCATCCTCTCTCTCCCTCTCAAAAATATATAAATAAACTTAAAAAAATCTAATATTATATGTGAATCATGAAAAAGTGTCCCCGATGCTCCCAGTGCCCCCAATAGATTACTCTACTTCCTTCTAATGACATGCTCCTTTAATTTTTAATGAAACCCACCAGACATAACAAATACATTTTGGCTGAAGAATTTTAACAAGGTAACCCATTCCTTCTTCCATTTGTCCACTAAACGGCACCTGTGACAAAAACAGTGAAATTTCCACAGATATTTGCCCTGAAAACATTGGCGGAAGACCCCCCACTTTTACCTCAAACAAATCCCAGACATTGGTGAGGAGACAGGAGTGCAGAAGCAAGGCAATCCACCTGTCCTTGTGAAGAACTCTGAAAGTTAGTCAAGGAACCAACCCCAGTGAGGTCATGTCTCGTTTGGGATTAAACAGCTAACTCTGATTCTGTGATCACATTAAGAAAAATGCACATAAAAGGCCCAGGAATTTTTCCTTTGTTTGATTCAGAAATTAAACGTGCACACGTCATGTCTGCAAAATGAACATTCCACCATGTCAGATGCTTTCTTTGATTGTAATGGGAGGTAAGAGAGAACAGGGAATGTGCTACCTTCTTCTGCTGGCTGTGCCGGGGGCTTTCCTGCACCTCTGGAGTTACATATTACACATGTAGTTTTGTCTGCAGTCTAAAAAGCAAAGTTTAATCCAAAAATCTTAACCGAGTTACTAGCTACATAACCTGCTCAATCAGTAGAGTCACTGAGAATGCAAAGTCCAAAAACATCCCTGACTGTCTCATGCCAAGTCATCCCAGCTCTGAGGGACTTGGTTTTTAACACAGCAGAAAGTGTGCATCACCTGAATTATGAAAACCACTGCCTTCATTCCCCATATGATGTAATGCTCATACTCTCTTGTAATGGTGCTGATCTGTTACCTAATATGATCTTAAAAATTAACAAGTTGCCCTCAATTTCCAAGTATTTGCTTGAAATGTTCTGTGTTGTCACGTAGGTATAAAAAAGATTATTCATTGGAAATCTAAACATTTATTTTCATATAATAATATCAAATAAATTAACATATATTTATTATACTGTTATTATGATAAAATAATATGGTAACTATTTTACAGGAACAATGTTTTCATTCTTAAGCAGCCCATATGGTGGATGCTAATGTTACTAACAATTTTTAAATAAGTGAACTTAAGTATGTTTAAAGACTCTCCTCAGAGTCACATGATGAATACAACTTATTGGCAGGATTAGAATTGAAATCTTGTAATATCAAAGGCTACACAGTTTTTACCTTTAAAAAAGGCAAAATCGACCTTCGCATGGATCGAGAGCCAGTTTGAACCAACCACAGGAGATGTCCATTACACCTGACTAGTTCCACAGAAAAAACGACCAGACTACATTCAAGAGACTCCTAAGCAAATGAGACATTTGATATAATGACTTAGAAGTAAGATTGAGTAATACAAATGTCAAATCATCACAGATGTGAGCTAGGTCAAAGGATTCTTGACCGTAACAATTTTTCTGGCTCTCGGAATTATTGCCATTACATTTAGTACCCAGTGGCCCTAAATGATTTTCAAAATGCGGGCAAAGTTTGTCTTGCCATTTAAAGGTTTCTGTATAGAAATTATAATAAATATTGTAGAAATAAACAAAGACTACCCAAGTGAGAACAAGCCAGGGGTATCATTCAGAGTTTCTTATCAAAAGGGGGTCAGCCATAATCATTTGAGCTTGGCAGAGACTTAAAGAGAGGCAAAAAAGCAGAGACAGTTTATAGTGAAAAAAAGGGAAAACTTCAGGTATGATCAGAGGCTACTGACCTGGGAAGCCGAAATAAGGTTAATTGGTGATTGGTTTGGTTCTAAGTTAAAAGCAGGGAGAAGAATTGGGAATTTGGAAGTCAATGACCAACTCTTGACCATTTGGTGCTTCCTGATCCAGACTGGTCATCACCTCACTATTTGTTATAAAGGCTTTGGGTCAGAGCTGTGTTGTCTTACATGGTCTTGGCCATTGTCCATTTGTATATCCAGCCTCCCAAAACAAATACCACAGTATGGTGGTAAATGAAATGTGGGACAGCTACTTGAATAAATATGCTTCTTGAAACTATTGCTTCCACACCAATACTTATAAAGTGGATCATCTGTGAATAAAACTCCCAAAATAAAGTACTCAGACTCCTCCATTAGAAGTCTCAAAAAATGCATTTAATCATTAATTTTTTTCAGGATAGCTTGGCTTTCTTAGAAATCTAATGATCTATTAGCTAACGTATTTAGGCCAGATTGATTTAATTGTAATTGAATCTCTCTTGTCTTAATGAAAGCTATTGTAATAAGTACTCAATGATAATGGTTTTTTCTGTGGAGAAATTAAATGACCTTGCAGTATAGGATCTTCAGAACACGTCCTGCCATTTCTCAGGACTGGTGAACTCTAGCCTGTTTGAGGCATCATGCTCTTGGACACATGACATTTTACCCACTTTTTTTTTTTTAACATTTATTTATTTTTGAGAGAGACAGAGACAGAGCATGAGCAGGGGAAGGGAATAGAGAGAGGGAGACACAGAATCTGAAGCAGGTTCCAGGCTCTGAACTGTCAGCATGGAGCCCTATGCGGGACTTGAACTCATGAACATCGAGATTATGACCTGAGCTGAAGTCAGACATTTAACCGACTGAGCCTTCCTGGCACCCCTACATTTTACCCACTTTGTATTTACTTTTAAGTGTGACTTTAATAGTTCAAAATTATTTTAAACCTCAGGGGGGGCACAGTGTATAATAGCTTTCAGCCTCGTTAAATCTACCAAGTCAAATTTGTTTTAACCACACTAAATAAGGTAGTTGTAATTTACCATTTTCCCCACCATTTCTGCTGGCTCTACTTCTCTGGCTTCTTACACTGGTGGCTGAGAAAGTGCCACGGATGGGTGTGGTAATTTTGAATATTTCACCAGCCCATTCTCTCGATCTAGATGGTGTCTGCACATAAAACAAGCACTTTTGCTAGTTGTTAGCAATGCAAGTTCTTTCCATTTCTGCCACGTTCTCAAAGTCACAAATGCCAACGCTCACTAATCAAGAGTCTTTTCAGCTTGTGGATGTTTCCTTTTGCAGAAAGATTCACCTGATAGTCTCACCATCCCACCCTTCACTGTTTGAAAATATGGCCATCGCTGCCCTGAACATAAGGACCAAAATAAGTCAAGCTTGGCCAAAAAAGCTGAGTCAGTTATTCCATACAGATGCTCCTTGAAGGTTACTTTTATTTTCACTTTGATTTTTTCCAATGCCTTAAGTAAATGCAAATGTTACTATTGTTATTTCTCTTTAGGCTAGGAAATCTGGAAAATACAGAGGAAGCTTCAGAACACACGGCTGTCTGGGGCACAAGAGAAATTATGGAAGAAAATCTGAGTCATGAAGCTGTTGAGTCAATACCCAAATCCCTATTTTCTCCACATTTATAGGCTATTTCTCAGAATAATTCATGTCTTTCACCTTTCTTCAATGCACAGTTCATTGTTCCTTTTATTTGTCCCTTTCTTTGGCCTTTCCTTTCCTCTTTGTGAAATACTGTCTTCCATTTTGCTATTTATCAGCAATAAGGTGGCCTGCTTAATGACAAATAATCAAATTCTGGTAGTTACAATAAATTACAAAAGAAGGGGGGGCCGTGCCTCTTCAAAGGGGTGAAAGATTCAAAACAAGAAGTAGAAAAAATAAATGCTTCCATCTGGTATTATCTAACCATTTTATAACAACCAACATAAGCTAAAAGCATAATAATAGAATTATAGTAAAAAAAATTTAAAGTGGGGGGCATCCGGGGGGCTCAGTCGATTTAGTGTCAGACTTCAGCTGAGGTCATGATCTCATGATTCATGAGTTGAGCTCTGTGCTGACAGCCCAGAGCCTAGAGCCTGCTTCAGATTCTGTGTCTCCCTCTCTCTCTGCCTCGCTCCCACTTCTGCTGTCTATCTCTCAAAAATAAATAAACAGTAAAAAAATTTTTTTAAAGGAAAGAATTACAAGAAAAGGAAAGGAAGATCATCCTTCATTTCACTCTATTTCTCTACTCTCTCCTGAGGAATGTGTGGAGTCTCTCATTTTTTTTTTTTTGCCATCATTATCTGTTATGGGTTGAGTTGTCTCCTCCCAAGAAGATATTTTGAAGTCCTAACCTCTGGCACCTGTCAACCTGTGACTGAGATCCTATTTGGAAATAGGGACTTTGCAGATGTAGTCAAGTCAAAATGAGATCATTAGCATAGACTAATAATATGACTGGTGTTCCTCTGAGAAGAAGGAAGATCCACACAGAGAGGAGTGCCCTGTGAAGACAGAGGCAGGGGTTGGAGGAGCATTGCCACAAGCAAGGAGCCTTGGGCTACCACAAACACACTAAGGAGGCAAAGAAGGTTCCTCCCCTAGAGGCTATGGCAGGAGGGGAACCTTCATGTTAAGACTTCAGGCTTCCCAAATTGTGAGAGAATAAATTTTTGTTTTATTATATTTAAAAAGTTTTTTAATGTTTATTTATTTTTGAGACAAAGAGAGAGCATGAGTGGGGGAGAGACAGAGAGAGAGGGAGACACAGAATCAGTCTCCAATCTCTGAGATGTCAACACAGAGCCCGACACAGGGCTCGAACTTGTGAACATGAGAACATGAACTGAGCTGAAGTCAGACGCTCAACCCACTGAGTCACCAAGGTGCCCCATATGTTTCTGTTTTAAACCAACCCGTTACAGCAGCCTGAAAACACTCATACAACATTCCATACTTGCATCTGAAAGGTTATTTTACACCTTTTAGAATTTTCCTCCATCTGTTCCTCTGAGGAATCTTCTACCACTTTCAACCTTTGCAATGATGGACTAGTAAGCGGTCCAACTATTTCCAGCCATAAAATCAGCTGCCCAACACAACTCGGGTTCTGAGTTTATTTTCCAGCAATGTCATTCTAGCTATTAAGCTTACTCTCCGGTTGAGAGGTGATGGAAGTCTTAAAACGTTGCTCTTCAACTTGATATGACATCTACATATCACTAGCCATCTATTTCCTGGGGGGATGAGTCTGTGTATATAGTTGACTGCATCATGTTGCATATACAGACTCAAGAGAGCACGTGCATTTTTGGAATATATTAAGTCATTTTGATTCTGTATGAAAACGGAGAACTTGTAAAACAGTTAAAGCTGAATCCAAAACATTAGCAGCCTATTATGCTTCACCTAAATGTGCTTCTAAAACAGTATTTTAGGATTCCTTTATTTATGATACAGTGCAAATTTTAGACTTTTTGGTATTGGAGAACACCTGTTTTCCTGGAGCTAGGCATGTGGCTTTACTTAAATAGTACATCCCTCCCACCTGCCTCAAATTACCCTTTCACCCCCACAATTGGAGTACTTGACATGTTAATGTTATTCACTGTAAGCCTGTGCACCCAAAAGTCTCAAATTGAATGTAAATATTACATGAGAGGGTAAAATAAGGGAGAAGTGTCTCTTTACCGAGTAGATCAGGATGATTCAAGAGTATAGGCTAAAATCAAGTAAAGAGGGGCACCTGGGTGGCTTAGTTGGTTCAGCATCTGACTTCGGCTCAGGTCATGATCTCATAGTCTATGAGTTCCAGCCCCATGTGGGGTTCTGTGCTGACAGCTCAGAGCCTGGAGGCTGCTTCAGATTCTGTGTCTGCTTCTTTCTCTGTTCTTTCCCCACTCACTCTCTGTCTGTCTCTCTCTCTCTCTTCCTCAAAAAAATAAACATTAAAAATTTTTAATAAATAAAAAATTTAAAAATCAAGCAACAAAGCCCCTATATGTCTCATAAAGTCCTATGTGGGTAATAACAGGAAACTGAAAACCTACCACAAAGGTTAGACAAAAAACTAGGCCAGTAACCAGTAGCACAGATAAAATGAAAGCATCAGAAGGAGTGTGTGTTTGTGTGTGTGTGTGTGTGTGTGTGTGTGAGTGTGTGTTGGGGAGACAGGTACTGGTGGGAAAGAGGGCTCCAAATAAAGTAATGCATATGTATAACTTCTTTACAGTGTATCCTATGAAGGATCTATTCTATATTATTTCTAAGCCTAATTTTCTATTCTTTGCCTCAGAGAAATAAATGCTATTTGTTAGGCCTTCCTCTGTTGCCTATATTTAAGGCAGGTAACAGGTTGCTTGCAAATTTATGATTTCTAAGGCATGATGTCAATCTACAAGAAGTTAGTAAGCTATTTAAATCACAAAACATAACAAACAGAAAATGACCACTTAAATTGTATTCTTATTTCAGTTTTACTTTCGTTAACAGTCCGATGAGTGGGAAAGGGTCATGGCTGAAGGTCAAGTGAGTAGAAGAGGAAACAGGGACTCCTGGGTGATTTAGTCAGTTAAATGTCCAACTCTTGATTTTGGCTCAGGTCATGATCTAAAGGTTTGTGGATTCAGCCCCAATGTCAGCTCAGAGCTTGCTTGGGATTCTCTCTCCTTCCCTCTCTCTCTGCTCCTCTCTCACTCATGCTAGCTCTGTGCTCTCTTCAAATAAATAAATAAGCTTAAAACAAAAGAGGAAACAGAAACTACCATGGTATAAAGGAGGGCAGGCTTCTTGTTGGTTTAATTCAAACTTGTCTGGTAAGGTGTCATGTGAAATGTAGATTTGGCTAGCACTTTGAGAGACAGGCCTGTGTAAATAAGAGTCAAAGGGAGAAGACTTAATGTTCTCCAGATGGGAGCAAAGAACCCAGCATTTTTGTAAAGCAAGAAAACTGGATTCATAAAAGGGAAGAGGTGGCTGAGAACACCAAAAGATTATGTTGCACCCCAAATAGCAAAACTTTTACCTACCTGGCTAAGGACTGTGAATACTGTCATTTGTTATTTTTCATTTTTTTAGACGTTGTCTCTCTCCTAAAGAATATTTCCAAACAAGATTTTGGTGACATTTCTGGTTATAGAGGGAAACATTCATAAGTGACACTGACATTTTTCAGGGGTTCTACTTGAGAAATTTAGCAAAATTATGCAATACTTTACACATTCCTGGTCACCTAAGTAGATGAATTACAGCTTATTGGAGAGAGATTATAGGATTTGATCATTGGAAATGACCACCACAGACTTGTGTCTTTAGCATATGAATATGCAAAAGGCTCCCACTGAATTCAGTTCAATCTGTAAGTGGGGCCATGTACTTAATTAGGTCCATAATTCAGCTCAGAAAAGGACTTGGGAAAATAACCTCCAAGTGTTTTCATTAACCTCAATTACCCATATAATGTGTGCATTTTTATCCAGCCAAAGTGTAACAAAGATGATCTGTTTTCTACCAGCCAAAGGTTGGGGAGAAGGCACACAGTGTTTTTAGGTAGACTTTCCCCCTTATCTTAGAGCTTGCAAGCCTAGAATTTTCTTTCAAGGCGGGGGAAAACCCACCAGAACAATTACCCCTTTCAAATATAAAATCCCTGTGATCAGCCTTTCCACCTTTCCACCGCTGACCCTTCGGACAGAAGCAGACACAGCAGGTTCTGTCTGGGTTGAGTCGCCCTGTTTTACCAGCACAAATACTTTGGCAGGAAGATAAGTAAGTGATTAAATGCAAGGTGGAGCCTAAAAATATAAATGCCAAGCAAATGATTGAACAGCTTTTTTTTTTTTTCTTGCAGTGCAATGAGACAGCTGAGGCTGGACAGAAGCGGCCATGACTGGTTCCCCTCAAGATCTCCTTGCCACAAACACTAGGGCATCAGGGCTAGACCCCGTGATGGAAGGAGTTATTGCAAGGGTCACGATGCATCAGCATATCATCTTCCACCTTTGTCTCAGGAGTGTTGTAACTAGAGATTCTGAACAGAGTTAGTCAGAGCCCTGTGTTCTCTGTAAATACTGGAGTAACTAGTTTTTAATCTTTTTATCGACATGCAGAGTTGGTAAACAGAGATGTGGAAACCATCCGCAATAATGTTACATGCACTTGTAGGTCTAGTTTATAGCTAAATATTTTCCCTTCTTTCTGGCAAGTTAAGCGTATTTATTAGTGTGCCCTCTGGTTATAGACTACCCCACTTATGGCAACCCTGTGGTTTTACACTTTAGTAATATTTGTTTTTATTTTTTTAATGTTTTATTTGCTTTTGAGAGAAAGAAAGACAGCATGAGCACGGGAGGGTCAGAGAGAGAGGGAGACACAGAATCTGAAGGCAGGCTCCAGGCTCTGAGCTGTCAGCACAGAGCCTGACACAGGGCTCGAATCCACGAACCACAAGATCATGACCTGAGCCGAAGCCGGACGCTCAACCGACTGAACCACCCAGGTGCTCCAATATAAGGTTTTTTTGGGTTTTTGGTTTTTGGTTTTCTCACTGTCTCATTCAAGTTAGGAATCCTACTTCTAGGAACTACTGAGAAAATAAGCAAAAAAAAATGTATATATATATATATATATATATATATATATATATATATGTCTTTGAATGGTTTTTCTCTTTGAACTTTTAAAACCTGGAGACCTGGAGCACACAGAGAATTAAACTGAAGGCAGGTAGGCACTGTTCCCTTCCTGGTTGTTAAAACTCACGCACAAATTATGAGAGACTCTTAATTCCATCTAAAACCAAAACCTTAGGTAGCCGGTTATGTGACTTGAAGACCCCATTTCTGTTGCTGAACACCTCTTGTCTAACCCTTCCCCCCTCATACACAAAGTCAAATAAATGAGGCAGGGACCACCCTGAGTGTACAACATAGAACCTGGCACACAGTAGGTATTTAATAACCCTTCTCTCCTTTTGTAGGTCCAAGAAGAGGACAAAGAGGGGAATTAAAGAGAAACTGACTTAATTTGTCTGTTCATGCCTGTATACTCCATATGGCTACCTAAGACCAACTTTCATGTATTTTGGCAAACACAGGCTGAAAAACATTTTTATTGGCTTTCAAAATTGAATTTATAGATTTTTGTTTTTAAACTGAAGGCTTTTAAATTACTGAGCCATATTTAGGTATGTAAACTTCAGGTTATTCCAGCCAGGGAATAAATTTGGCCATTGGATAAAGCTATCATGACACAATTGCCAGAATCACATGAACAAACAACAAAATGGGAGTATGAGCCCATGCCCCTCTATTTTAACTGAACTAGCTAGGTAGGAAAAAAATCATTTGGCTTCATTTGGTTTCTTTTCAATGGCAGCTATTAACTAATTCAAGCATAGCCATGGTGTACCATCCAGGTGCCCCACAAGTTGGAAATAGTCATCTCATCCAGGTTTAGAGAAAATGCTGCATTCAAGAAAGGTGATCACTTCCCCTCTGTTCTCAAGTAGAAGGCCAAATTTATTGAATGAGGTGGAATTAGCTCTTGAAAATTCAATTTCCTGGGAATGTCAACATTTCTAAAGTGCCTGTCTACTATGTGTTAGTTGACATTCATAAGAGCTATATCATAGCTACCATTGACCCACCTGGAAGAAAAAACAGAACTTCTATAGTGGTGATGTGCGTGGGCCTAGACCACTGTTTTCAAACCTTCATATCTATCAGAGTCACCTGGAGGGTGTGTGAGGAAGAGATACATTGGACTCCATCCCCAGAGTTGCTTATTCAGTAGGTCTGAGGTGGAGCCTGAAAATTTGCATTTTGCACAAATTCCCAGGTGATTCTGATGCCCCTGGTCCCAGACCACACTTTGAGAACCACGAGTAGTCACACATGGCAGTTTAGATTAAAACCCAGGTCTGTCTGACATTGAAATGCAAACAGGTGCCTCACTGAGGGCATACCTATTATCTTCTTAGGATTTCACCAGTGCAGAGACAGAAAAGGAAGGAAGGCAGTAGTATATGAAAGAAAGAGAGATGGATCTGGAGTCAAACTCCAGTCTGAGTTCCCCTACCGGCTGCGAATGAGCCCGTTACCTCATACACCTGATCCTTACTATGTCCATTGCTATAAGAAGAATTCTCTATTACTCCCACTGCTCTTGCAGAAGTGTTTTTGAAGACAAAATATGATCGTTGCTGTCAAAGTGTTTTCTAAGCTTTGAAGTGCTACCACAGCGTTGTTTTGTTATATTCATTAGGAATTAAAAAAAAATAAAGAGGCACGAAACAAAAAAAACAAAAACATGCCGGTGAATGATCTGGTCTTTAGTTTAAAAGCTGAGACTACGTAAAAGGAAGAGCCAAACACAACAAAGAGGTTTATTAGAACCTTCAGGAGTTCAGTGATCTTTGAGATGAATGCACTAACAGTTTTAAGAGTAAGGGCAACTGCCAAATTTTTTCTAATCGTCTTTTCTTCAACTTTAAAAAGTAAACATCCTATTTCTTCAACCCAAGTATTCTCAAGATGAATACTAAAAATGATTAATAAATAATGTGATTATTAATCACTTATTGTTATATCAATATAATATGCTATTTAATTGTTAATATTTGATGTAATTATTTTTGAATAGTAAAAATTCATTCATGCTAACAGTCTTCTTAGGATGTGTGGTTTTCTTTCTTTTGTAGAATACTGAAAATATTTTATTTAAAAAAACACAGTATTATTACGTTGATGGTTGGCTTTTGTCTGATACTTTTTCTGAAAATATACATTTGACTTCATTTGCAATACATGGCCAAACCAATTGAATTAGAGGATTTACTATTCAGTAAATGGTAAACACAGGTGGCTTCATCACTGTTAATCTTTCCTGAGTAATTTTCATACAAGGGTAATAACTAAGACTGCTTCTTCCTTCTCTATGAAAACTCTGATTGTAAATATTTGCATATTAAGAGCAGTAATTTCTAACAAAATTAACATTTACAAGCACAAAGGAAAAGAGGCTATTTTATGTAGGATTAATTAAGGAGAGAATTTTTACTCTAAGCTGAGAAATCTCTCAAGACCCACTAGGCTCTACTTTTATCCACATATTTACCCTGAAACAAATGGTTTATTTGATCTTAGCTCAATATTCGGTACTAAAGCCAACAGACTTTCATCTGTCATTAGGACCATTAAGAATGACTGCATTTCCCCCCATCAATGAAACACTGCTTTCCTTAGATCATATGTTATCCTTGCTCAATGAAATGAAATCCTTATTGATTTGTGGTGCTGAAGTTCTGTTTGTGTTTATTAGCTTTTGGTGAAAATGACAAATCTCTCTATTCATATGGGTAGGGCTCTGCCCACTAAATAGAATGTAGACATCTTCTTTTCTGTTTCTGGTTTGCTTGTTTTTATTCTTTAAATGTTTTGATAGAGAAAGAACAATTTAATGCCTAGCATGCAAAATAGAATACTTCAATCAATAGAAAGTAGAGAGCAGGGTCTCACTGGTAGGTTTTGATTTATTTTGTCATTTCAATATCTGAGCATTTCTCAGGCTTTCCCTTTGTGTCATGTCCAAAATGTTCTTGAATGCTGGGTCTATCATCCAAAATATGTGTTAATATGATTTAGCAATCCTAATAATCACACAGCTATGAATTTATGGAAACTTGAGGTTCTTTAGAGACCACAGATTAGCAGTAAAAACAGATACTGGGGAGAAAGGCTGCTGGGTCCAAAATCAGCTTTGCCATTTACTCGCTATGTGATCTTGGAAACATTGCATGGCCTCTTGGTGACCCTGTTTTCTTACATGTAAAAATGAAGTTTATCACAGGGATGGAAGGATTAATATCTGTGAAGCACTTACTATGGTGCACAGCATATCATTTTTAAATAAATTCAATCAATCAATTAAAAGTATTATTTCTGCAGTGAAGTGACACATGTTCCTTTGTTATTGGTAAAGGAAACATCTCCTAAGTTTCTCCCTGTGGTCTCCTAGCACTCACAAAAGATTGAGCAAAAATTCCTTCTACTCATAACTTTGGTAACAGAACGTTTGGGTTATGGAAACAATGAGGCCGCCTTATCATTGTGACACTATCTTTGAGATACAGAGAAAATGTGAAATCCCTGAAATACACAAAATCTGCCTATCTAGACAGCAGAAGACTGACTGGGCAGGCAATAAATTGAGAGGGTCAACCATAAAATAATAGAGAGTCATCCATAATCTAATAAAGAGAGAGCAGGGACAATCTCCACTTGATGGCACTGGTTAAAAAAGCAATTTTCAGCTGCACCCAGTTAAGTGTCCGACTCTAGATTTTGGCTCAGATCATGATCTTATGGTTGATGAGTCTGAGCCCTGCGTCCAGCTCCGACAGCTGCATCAATAGCACAGATCCTGCTTGGGATTCTCTCTCTCCCTCTCTGCCTCTCTGCCCTTCTTCAGCTTGTGTGTGGGTGCACTAACCTCACACCTCAGAAAGAAAGAGATAAACATTATTTTAACAAATAAATAAAAAGTAGTTTTCATAGTACAGTTTTGGCATCACACATTGAGGCTACTTCCAATCTTCAATGCTTGTTTAAAACGTAATAGTCAATGAATTTTGCTACCGGTTTTTCGTGTGTCCCATTTTCTCAGCTTAAAAGAAGGATAAGTAATGCTGAATCAGGACACCCATTGTCTCTGTGGAGAAACAGTCAGCAACTTAAATAAACAATATCATCTCATGAATGAAAGGGTTTGGGTTAGTGTAGAGATTTGGTTGCTATCCATTCAGCACCACTACACCTACTTAAGCCAAATAAGACAAAGACCAGGGCATCTAAACTTACTAAGATACCTAGAATGAATTTATTCCCAGTGTTTACTTTTAAAAGTAGAGGTAATGGAGCATCATCCAGCCAGTAAGACTCTGAAAACCATTAAGCCTTTAGCACTTCCAAAGCTTGTTCATGTGCATTAATCTCACTTTTTGCTTGTAAAAGAGGCAAAGCAGGTCTGTTTTAAAACCTGCCAGGGTGAATTAAGACTCTCTTCCACCACACGGTTAGCTATTTGGAGGCAGGAACTACATCTCAATCATTTATTTTCTATTCTGAATGGCAAGTGTCAGAGTTGGTAGATTTGGATTGTATTAATTTAGTAAAACTGGGACTACAAGTTCCAGAATTCCATTTCCTTTATACTTCCAGATTAGCCTGGGCCCTAGGAGATACTTTGCCTGAGATCTGTAAGGTGAAAGGAAACCAAGAGCGATAGTCTTTTTTCCATCAGAAGGTTGGCATAGGGCATAAGGTACTGTGGCTGTTCACACAGTCCATCACTGATCTGTCAACGGATGTTGTTGGCACGGGATAGCAGGTCATCCTAAAATTCTGGAGGTCTCTTCCTTCAGTTTCTATAGCTTCAGGTAATAGGAGAGAGGGCACCAGTTCCTTGTGCTGGTTACACTCATTATCTAATGGGAGGCTCACATGTTAAGAGATGAATATGAGCTCCATTTTATTCTGGTGGCTTCCAGTTAGTTTCCACTGTGTCTCATTTGTCTTCTTTCATTTCATAATGCATCTATCTTTCCAACTGCCTGCCTCGTGGTTTCAGGCTCCAGTGTCAGATAAATACACACACACACACACACACACACACACACACACACACACACACATTTAATAGGCTCAATTATCACGGTTTGATTACAGAAGCAGAACCACTAGGAAAATTCATACTTATTTTATAGAGGAGGAAGCTGATGATAGATAATTACTTACTGGCAAATAATAAAAAATGTGTAATGATGGAGAGACAGAAGACTTCTGGTGTTAACCCCAATGCACCACAGCAGCATAATGTCTCTTTAGCTTATGTACTCAACCCTTGGTATGTAGGGTGGATTCTTAATACCATTTTAAGCTTGTCATTAAGATATGAAAAGAAATTCTGACCACCTACTCCATAAACAGAGTGGCCCTGAGTTAACATCCATGACGTTTAGGACAATAAGGCACAGGAAATGGACAACTTTGGAAAACAGTAGAACCCTGTTCAGCAATTACCAAGTTCTATGGGTTAGAGACAGTTCCCTTTATTGAAAAAACCTACCTCGCACAGAAACCAAAGAGTCCCCTCTAAGGGAGGACACCATCACTAATTAGTTTGTCTTCCCTCGTCTTCATTATCCACATTTCCTATTAAATCTCCTCCTTTCCCAGAATCAGTCCCAGGTAATAGGGAGCTAGTTAAGACTTAAGACTATGGTCCTGACTGATCTGGGGGAGAAGGGCAGACCCTATAAATATCCTTGTGCAAGCTTCTACCTAGGTCACATATATTCACTTTGTTATTCCATTTATTTCCACTCTGCCTTCACCCTCACCCTGAAAACTCTATGTGCCAACCACAGAACACCTCACATTCTTCCAAACATGTCAAGTTCTTTACAAATCAGGCAGACATTTCTTCTTTCAGCTAAAACACATGCATTACATGCACCATAAAACTTCTCTCAATTCCTCAGGCACAGTTGGTTTTTCTGCCTGTGTCTTTTTTTTTTTTTTTTTTTTTTTTTTTTTTTTTTTTTTTTTTTTTGCTAGGTCTTGACTTTCCCAGTGGCAACCAACTGATAAACCTAGCTTCATACACTCAGTGCACATTAACTTTCAATGCAAGAAACTAAACTGTAACAGATGACAACATTCTGTCCATTGAATGGCAATGGGGTTCCCAAATGCTATTATTTTGATGCCTAAATAACCATCCACAATATGGTACTAATGATATGACAATTACTATGGTATTTATTTGTGTATAATTGGGTCCTTTATTTTCCACAAAAGAAGAAGAAGAGGAAGAAGAAGAAGAAGAAGAAGAAGAAGAAGAAGAAGAAGAAGAGAAGGAAGAGGAAGAGGAAGAAGAGAAGGAAGCATGGTGACTCTGAACAGCTAACATCTACAGGATACAACCTGAACTTCCACTCAACTTCCCGCTCTGCTCAGTCTGTCCTCCTGTACCTCTGTTGCACAAGCTCCTACAACAGATCATAACCAAGTTCTATGCACAAATGGAGAAATGGTTTCTCCACTGTTTATACCAGCAAAGAACAGGAATGATTTGATGCAGTTGTGCAGGAGACGCACACACAAGACAATCTGCCTATAGCAAAATAATGCATGGAAACCTTGTCCTGATTTCCATCATACTTTACTCCTGTGAGTGTAAGGCATAGTACATTCTGCTGCTGTTTGGTTTTGTTTGGGTTTGCTTGTTTGTGATTTTGCTTTCCTTAGTTTTAGTTCTCTGAAAGTTGTTGGAATTTTTTTTTTTTTTAGTTTTTCAACTCCTAACACAAATGGTGTGATCTTATCATCAGCTCAATATCGTTATCAAATACAGCCAAATAAGACTTTAGTCATAAGGAAATAAAACCACTTTCTATTCTGACAGAGCCTAATTTTAAATATGTGTAACATTACTCCACTTAGTCACACCACGTTCTCTTTGAGTGTTCTCTAACCACCCACAAGTTGGCTCAATTCTGACCTAAACAAAAGGCAAGTTAAGCATACAAAAGAAGCATATTTCTTACTGTGACAACCCTGCTGTATGGCTCATACTCTTTAATATTCTGGCACCTTCTCAACTGTAGTTGCCAGTCCAGGGAAGGATTTTACTGAGCAGTCTATAAATAGAATTCAGCAGTACGTTACCAGGGCACTAGAAGGTCAGTTAATAACCTAACATCTCATCCATGATGATGGAGTGTGTTCAGATAAGTGCTCGTTGGCATGAGCTATTTAGCCCTTGGGCAGTAGAACTGGTGTCCCAGCTCTGTCTAGGAGAGCCTTGAATCAGAGATCTTCTGGACAATTTTTGCAGCCCAGCCGTTATGCTAAGGTACCTTGTTTTGTGTGATTATTTTGGATTATTTTCCCAAAGTAGAGACAAAATGTCCTGAATTACCCATTGTTTGGAAAAGTCTCACATGAGATGTGAAGAGTACATAGCTGTGAAAAGACTCGCCAAGTTTGTGGGTGAGGAGATATTTTTCTGGGGCAGAGCCAACTAACTAATCAAGCAGTAACCTAACCCAAGAATTCAGTCTCATAAAAATCATCCTTTAATAGTACTTCTCAAAAATTTTCCATTTAAAGAAAAACCTGAAAAAAAAACCAGAAGAGAAGTGAGTATGTTACCCTTATCCCTACCCCAAATCCTAGGGGATCTGAAAATATAACACAAAAGATTGAGCTCAAGCTCACAATGTTCTGGTCTTATGATTTTTCTTCAAAACCTAAGCAGTTTTCAATACTGATGTATATCTCAGAATAACCTGAATTACAAAAATAATTATTTAAACTGCTTATCAATTAATTTATTAACTTTCTCTTATTCTCTATCAAAATGCTTGTGTTAAAGTAATGCTTCTAAAAAGTACACCATGTTTATCTTGTGGCTTCTCCAGAGTCCCTGGCACATCATTACTACTATGAGCATAGTCATTTGGAAACAGGACTCAGACACATAAAAAATAAACTACATGAAAATATAGGAGACAATACATAATAGTTGGAAAATACGGTGTAGAATGTGAAGTTCATTGAAGAGGAGACAATGCTATCAGAAGTATTGACAATGGATGTTTTTTAAAGTAACATATTCTTTGCCTCAATTCAGAGAAATTACTTTGTATTTGACCAAATTGCATGTTAAAAAGCTGTAGCACTGAAAATGCTGCATTAGATATGTAGATACTTCTGTACCCAAATGATGGCATTTTTAGGCATATGTATTTTGTGGAACTTAAAATGGAATAACTAGCAAAATATGGTTCTCAATCTCTTTTACAGACATGGAAGCTCCAAACTGCTATAATGTCTGCATGACAAAATACAATCCAGGTGAAAATGCCACATGTCACTTTGAAGGCTAATTTTATGCATCATCCTGGCTAGGTTATAGCATTAAGTCGTTTGGCCAATCACCACTCTGGATATTTTCACAAAGATATTTGTCAGATGTGATTAACACTTACAAAGAGTAGAATTTCAGCAAAGCAGATGACCCTCCAAAATATGTGTGGCCCACATCCAAGCAGTCGAAAGGATTAAGAGCAAAAGTTGAGGTTTCCCAAAGGGGAAGCAATTCTACCTCAAGATTGCAATATAAGAAACTCTGCCTAAATTTCCTGCCCACTGGTTGAGGCTGCAACTTTTGGACTCACAACTACAATATCAACTCTTGCCTTCATGTCCAACCTGCCACCTAACCTCCAGATTTCAGACTTGCCAGCCCTCCGAGTCACATGACCCATTCTTTAGAGGAAATCTCTTTTTCTATCTCTCCTACTCTCTATATCCTATTGGCTCTGTGTTTCTGCAGAACCCTGACTAATGCAGTTACCAAACTCAGGGGAAGGAAGATGACAAATGTAAGGCAATGAAAAATCTTGTGAAACAGCTCATAGTAAAAATGAAATCTCCGTGTCTAAACATTCTAAATTCTAAAAGCACACCCTGAACAACACCCACATGCCCCAAACATGGCTTATCCAGCCCTATTGCTGAGGAAAAGTTCAATGGGTTGGTGTGCTAATCCTGTCATATTTCATCATGGTACTAGGCCACTGAATTGCCCTTAATTATGTACAGACCTGTCTTTTTCTGCCAGACTGAGGGCAGGGACCAAGTTTTTGTTATCTTTGTAACCAGACTGAATAAGAGATTATTGATTGCAAGGGAACAGGGTCCTAATTTAAAAGGGAATATAGTGAAAACTTAAAATTCACCATAATAAGATGTGTGTTGGGTCCAAGGTAACTGGAAAAAGTTGTATTTAAAAGTGAAAACCTCTTTAAAATTCTGTGCACATTTTGCCTCTGAATCCTTGATTTCAGAATAGAAAACCTGGGAGGAATAGTTGATCCTATCTTTTTTTTTGCAAGAGCAGCTATAAAAAATATAAAGTCATTTACTCCTTACATTTTAATAACCACAAAATCCAGGGTACATGTGGCCTAACAAATAATGATGGGAATTCTCCTCCAAGTCTGCTGGGGCTAAGCCAGCTAAGAGAGCAGGATGCAACTGTCTTTACATAGAAATTTTTCAGTGTGATGCATTTCAGAGTGTAGACAAGACTGAGCTCTTGGGCCTAGAAACCATAAACAAAAATAACCTATCTGAGTTTATTTCAATGGTAATAGATGCTGTGGACTAAGCATTTGAGCCCTATCAAAATCCATACATTGAATCCTAATCTTAATGTGATGGTATTAGGAAGTGGAGCTCGGGGGGGGGGGGGGGGGGGGGGGGGGGGGGGGGGGGGGGGGGGGGGGGGGGGGGGGGGGGGGGGGGGGGGGAGTGATAGGTCAGAATGGTGAAGCTCTCATAAATGGGATTAGTGCCCTTATAAAAGAGACCCCAGAGAGCTCTCTTGCCTCTTCTGCCATATGAAGATCTAGTGAGAAGATGGCCCTCTGTGAACCAGAAAATGGGTCTCACCAGACACTGAATATGCTGGCACCTTGATATTGAACTTCCAGCCTCCAAGACTGTGAGAAATAAGTGTTGCTTAAGCCGACCAATCTGTAGTATTTTTTTTTTTTTTGGTAGTGTTTCTGATACAGCAGCCAGATTGGATTAAAACAAAATGCATCACAGAAGTACTGTCTGTTTAGAGCTCTCATTCCCATGGTTCGAACAAAGAAACCATTTGAAGATGCAAAGACTGATGGATGACCTGATGGTCATTATTTGCTAAAATCTAAATGAGGAGCACATCCTAATCAGGGGAGACGCATTTGGAGAAAGCCTTATGATACTGCCCAAGAAAACTTAGTTTTCTTTGGAGCCCCCTCTCTATTGGCTACAGTTGGGAGGGTCCAAAGAAGGAATGGTTTATGTCATGATTAGCTTTGAACCTTTCTTACAAGTCTCATTGAGTGAGCAGGTCATTGGCCTCAGCACAGTCTTGATGTTAATATACCTTTTCAGGGGCTCTTGGTGGTTCAGTTGATTGGGCATCTGACTTCAGCTCAGGTCATGACCTCATGGCTTGTGAGTTCAAGCCCTGCATCAGGCTCTGTGCTGACAGCTCAGAGCCTGGAGCCTGCTTCGTATTCTGTGTCCCTCTTTTGCTTTGCCCCTCCACTGCTCACTCTCTCTCTCTCTTTTTAAGAATAAATAAGCATTCAAATAATTTTTTTTAAAGATACCTTTTCCTTATTCCATTGGTCAAACTAGAGGAGCAATGTCTTTCTTTACTCTCATCCTCACTTCTGTATTTTCTTCATCCACATCACCTGCCTACCATCTACAATGCTCTTCCTCACTGTCTTTCTAGCTATTCAAATTTATACCTCTCCCTGCTCTTTTCTAACATCTCAAAAAACCATCTCTTGACACACTTAGCTTGCAGAAGCCTCTCCTCTTTGGAAGAAATTCTGGCACATCCACATGACCTCATCTACTACAACCCTTCCCCTTGCAACTTTGCTTCAGCCATGTTGGTCTCCCTGTCATCTTTCAAACATGCCAGGCACACTCAGCCTTGCACTATGTTCCATCTACCTGAACTGCTCTTCTCCAAGTTATCCATATTGCTCACTTGCTCACCACCCCCAGGTCTTTGATGCAATATCACCTACTTGGTGAATCTCTCCTTGACAATCCTATTTAGGAATATAAACCTGTGGTAGGCAGGTTTGAAGATGGCTCTCTATGATCCCTGCCTCCTGGTGTTCTTGTGAAATCCCCTCCCCCTGAGCATTGGCCGGAATAAGTGACTCATTTCTAATGAATAGAATTTGGCCAAACTGAGGGGACGTCACTTTTAAGATTAGGTTTGAAAAAGACTCTGTCTCTGTCTTGTTTACTTGCTGGTTGCTCTAATGGAAACCAGCTGCCATGTTTTTTATATTTTATGGAGAGGCCCACATGGCAAGGAATTGAGGAAGGACTCTGGCCAACAACTGGTGGAGAATGGAGGCCCCCCTCCAACTCCTCCAAAGGAACCAATCCTGCCAAGTACCATGTGATTGAGCT
Organism: Suricata suricatta; assembly: GCF_006229205.1. NCBI lineage: Eukaryota > Metazoa > Chordata > Mammalia > Carnivora > Herpestidae > Suricata > Suricata suricatta. The sequence continues at coordinate 48,618,875 of NC_043716.1, read as the reverse complement.
TGGAAGAGAATCTTCCCCCATGCAAGGCTTGAGATGGCTAGTCCCAGTGGATACTTACTTTGACTGCAGCATGTGATCCAGAGGACCCAGATCATCCTGGATTCCTGACCTAGAAAGCTGGGAGATGACAAATAATTGTTGTTCTGAGACACAGTTGTGGGGCAATTTGTTACACAGCAATAGATAACAAATACAATATTCTCACTCCTCCACCTCCATACCCCAGTAATTCCTTCCTCCATCATGTTTTCCTCTGTATTGCTTAACATCACTAACATGGTTTTCATTTTACTTATTGATAGTCTCCCCCAACATCTACTAAAATGTGAGATTCATAAAGGTAGGAATTTCTGTCTTTTTCTTTTCTTCAGTATGTCCTTTTCATCAATATATATCTAATCAATGCCTGGCACAGAGTAGTCAGTCAATATATACTTGTTGAATGCATGATCTATTATCCATTTACAAATCCTCTGTTTTTACTCCTTCACTAGTCTTAAATTCTCACAGAATGTGGTTTCACTGTAATAAACAATCTCCCACTCAACGCTTAGGCTTTAGGACTGTTTTGTCACTTACTAAGTTTTTGCTGAGGGAATCAAGCAATGAATAAATCAGAGAAAAACGTCTCTTACTATGTGCAGTACCAATCAAATCAAGGAAATTACAGGATGACCCATCATTTGATGTCAGTTACTCACAGGGGTTAAGGGCTTCAGACTACAATGGTAGAAAAGAGAAAAGAAAATGAAAGAAGCAGAATTCTGGAATTTCCTTTTCCATGAACAAACTGTAGGTCGTTGCTCTCCTAAGAAAATTAACATATTTCTCTCCCATTACTTCCCCCAAAAGAAAAATAATTTACTTATGGGAAAAGCAGATAAAATTTCCTCCATTCTGAGGAACTGCTTTTACCAATGTGATATTACTATGTATCCTGGAAAAGAAGGGAAGTGCCAGTCATCACTTTATAAGAAGAATCAGGTAGATTCTTGAGGGCTGAGGTTTCCGTCACATAGAGTAACTGAGCTATGAATGATAGGCTCCCAGTTGGTTTGTTAAAACCAATATCCACAGACAAAACATCACTCACAGGTTCACAGGAAGAGGGTGTTGACAATCTGTGTGTTCTAGCCACATCCACACAACAATGACTGCACATAAGAGATCTTTTGGGGGCATTTCCTCTTTGCCCTTTGCATCAAGCCTATTAACTCTCAATATCATTGGGATTAGAAAAGGTAGGGTACTGTGTGGTCATGCGAAGTAGACACATTTTATGCCTAGAGTTAGGTTCATGGGTCGGCGTTCCTAAAACAGGAAAATAACATAGGATTTTTGAATGTAAATTCATATGGGATGAAAGATGGACAGTTCATTTAAATGATGAGTTTTACAGATTCAAAAGAGGTTCACCTACATATATGGGTTGTTATGATACCAAATATTTACTCTAAATACCCTTTATATGGGTATCATTTTCCCCAAAATTACACCATTTTGTCAATTCCTAATTCTCAACTAGTTGATATCCAAGCCTTCACATGGACTCACCACTGTGTATAATGGGTAGTATATGTATGTGTACTATGTATATGTGTGTATGGAAGTATATGTACACACTTGCATGTGTACATAAAAGTACATATGTGTGTATAATGTATGTATATGTGTAATGGAAGACACATCAATTTCAATGTCTTTGAAGATTCTTGTTCTCTTGCAGGTCAAAATATACTTATTTAGGAAAGTGCATTATAATAGCATACTGAGGGCCCCTCCCACTGGGGTCTTTCCTTCCAGTTTCAAATGCAGCCCTGGTCTTGTTTTGTAGGAGACTAATGCTTTGGATTCAGTACAACTCTCGTGTTCTAAAAATAATCATAAGCAAGAGTTACATTACCAGTTACTCCCATTTCCTCACTGTATCTTCCTCCTTCTCGTTCACTGTCTCTGTCTCTGTCTCTCTCTCTCTTTCCTCTCTCTCTGCCTCCCTCTTTCTCTTCTTCTGCTGATTTGAATGGACTTGAACTCTGGATCCTGTTCTCCTATTCACTTTTTTTTTTAAAATAGTTTATTACCAACTTGGTTTCCATATAACACCCAGTGCTCTTCTGCTGTTCACTTTTAAACTATCTTGCTTCCTTTCAAGTACTTCTTAAATGGTATTCTACAAACAGCTGTAGTTTAAGCTCTTCGTGTCACTTTACTGGTTAAAATCTGGCATAGAGAGCGGTTGGCTACAATTTCCAAAGTAAAGTGGCAAAGGCACATCAGTCTATTCTTTCTTCTTAAGGCTCTTGACCAGCTGTAACAATATTCAGAAGAAATACTCCAGTTCTATTTCCCTAAGGACCTTTACATTCATACGACCATCTAAGACTTTAATGTACCTGATCACAATCCACCCGGTTCGTAGTAAAGTTCTTGCTTACCACCTATATCTGCCACCAACAGAAACAATTCAATTATATATGATAGAGAATTTGTAGTATCCAGAGGACAAAGATCAACATGTCCACACTTCTCTAAATAAATGCTCAGGAACAAAACTTCTAAGATTCTAATGCCAAGGTGGGGGGAAATGTGTTGGAGAGATTACAGTAAACACAACAGCAGAAAATTCCTTATTTCTAATTTGTGTTAAAATAAGTCTCAAAATGGGCACCTGGCTGGCTCAGTCAGTAAAGCTTGCCACTCTTGATCTCAGAGTCGTGAATTCAAGCCCCACACTGGGCATGGAACATACTTAAAATAAAATTTGGCTTCACACAAGCAATTGGAAAAAAGGAAGATTTTTTAAAAAACCTATAAACATGCATGTTTTTGTTTCCTCTCATAGCATTATTTACAATTCTTGGAAAAAGATTAACCTATTTTTTTGAAGTTTTTTGAGCGGGCGTGTGGAAGCACATTTCAGTGCTTAAAGCTATCTACCCACAAATGTATGTACATTTACACAGAATGCAGTAAGTTGCTTTGAAAGAAATTATAGAATCCTCCATTTGGTATTGAATATGGAGTATGATAAAGTCATATTTAGATGGCTACATAGATAGTCTCACGTAAAAGCTGTCTAATAAACTCTGTAAAGACCAATTTGAGAATATGTTTGACCGCAGCTTCAAAAGAGCTCAAGGACTATAACACAGTGCCTCCTACTTAGTAAAGCACTTGCGTTGGAAATTAAATTATCTTAATTGCATTTAACTCAATATTGACATTGACATTGCTGGGCTCAGAGCATTGCTTTCCCCCAAACAGAAGCCAGCATGAGCAAAGCAGAGGCTGAACGACTTTGTGTCATAACAAAAACTGAGTAAATGCTTACCTTTTCTCTCCCCACAGAGGATCTATGAGCTGGGTGCTCCCAGCTGAGCAATGGTAAAAATGTTCTGTAGTTAATAATAAAGGAAAGAAAAACTCCACACACCAAGAACCGAAGTTAACCATTGACTCAGGTTTGTTCCTAAAGTTCCACCTGAGAATCTACATAGATAGCCCTTGGCATCTTATAAAGAAGGCAATAGTAGGTCAGCTAGACACTCACTGCCACTCTCCCCCTAGGGGAGGCACAGTGTGAAGGGCATTCAAGCATACACTGACTAAGTTTTCATGAGGTCAGGGATATAAAGGAGGAAGAAATATGTTCAACAAATATTTACAAACAGCATTGTTGAGAGCTAGCCTATGGAAATGCTCTTGCCCAAAGCAAAAAAAAAAATCATTTTTACCGGAACTCTTTGTCTACCTCTTAGCAGGTGAGGGTTGAGATCAAATGCCAGTGAAACCTGAGACAGGACAGTTAGAAATAGCTAAGCATCCTTTCATTCCTTTATTTAACATACCTTAAATGATTAGTTACCATGTGCAGCACAGTTCCAAGGAACCAGCATCTACAGTTGAATGAGCCCTGACAAATGGAAGACAGAGATTGAAGCCAGAAGGTCTTCCCTCCCCCACCCCCAAGGATCAGAGCGTAGGGGAGAAATGATTAATAAGAGACACAGGCTGTGGCTCACATGCAGAATGTGCAGTCTGATAGTTACTCCGCCCCAGCAACTGATCCTAAAACACTAAATGAAACGGGGAGTGGCCATGTGGTCGAGCTGGCTGACCATAAGTCAGAAAATTGAATAAGTGAAGAGGTGACTTTAAAATGGTAGAGTCAGGGGAAAGGTCCAGAAAAATGTGAAAGGCCGCCACAAGAACTAAAGAAATAACATCTCAAGCTCTTACAAACCTGAGAGAGTTATAGCCCTGAGAACTCAAAATTGCATAGACAAGGAATTAATATATTTCTTTACTCCCAAGAGCATTCGTAGCCAGGGGATCTTGGAGGCCTCATCCAGTTTGACTGGCCTCCAAATTTAAGGGGCCATTTCTGGGTTCTGACCACAATTGCCATTTAGAGCTTGTTTGGGTTTGGTTTCCATTTATTTTTTTTTACATTTATTTATTCTTTGAGAGAAAGAGAGAGAGAGAGTGAGAGCTGGGGAAGGGCAGAGAGAGAGAGAGGCAGAGAGAGAGAGAGTCCTAAGCAGGCTCCATACTGCCAACATGGAGCCCGATGCAAAGCTCGAACTTACGAACTGCAAGACCATGACCTGAACCAAAATCCAGAGTCAGACGCTTAACCAACTGAGCCACCCAGGCACCCTGTTTCCATTTCTAAAAGCAGTAGCACTTGAGGGACCTAAGATATGGATTTTCATGTTTTTGCTGTCACTCACTAGCTTTGTCATCTTGGGAGCTACTTAACCTCTCTGTATCCCACTTGCCTCATCTGTTAAATGAAGGTAATAAAAATAAACAGAAGACCCACCTTAGGTCTTGACATCCTGAAAGGAGCACCTATTTGCAACCTGCTACACAGTTCCAGGCGGAAGAGTCTGAATCTTGTAATGGATCTACCTTTTCAATTACCAGTAACTATTACAGAGGCATTGGATGCAGAGTTGCCTCTTTTGCAAAGACATTTGAATACTAGGGAAATACGAATTGAAGCCACTTCCATTGTGGTTTAGCCATAATAAGTCTGACTTGGTCATTCGGTGAGTATTTTATCACTTACTCTGCTTACCTCCTTCCTTGTTTGAAAGCTGAGCTCCCTTTGTTAGCATTCCATCTGCAAGGACTTTTACAAGAACAGCACGACACACACAACACCCTCCGCTCTGCAATGACCATTTCAGGAAAGGTGGCTTTGTTTGGGTGAGTGTTTGGATTGATCTGAGAAGAGGAGACATCCAAACACAGCCTAAAAAAGACCACAGAGAAGAGCAGGACGGAAGGCAAGATAGAGAAATTGGATGGTTTCCCAAATCCAACTGAGTCAGAAAATCGCAGCGTGGCTTCATTCCTTTGTTTGAAGTAAATTCCCAGAACATCAGACACACCCATACTCACATGTAAGGAGAAAAACACTTTCTAAAGCCAGATGAAAATGATATCTGGGTTGGCTTTTCTGTTGCATGTCTATGCCTCCTACATTCACCTTAACTGGAAATTAACTTCACTGAAGGCCAGTTTGAACTGCAATCCTCCCTGAAACAGGGAGAGAGATGCCAAGGCAAATCGAAGGGGCTCTTTGTGTTAAGATTTGTCAAGTAACAACACGATGAAAGAAGTCATTAATAAAGGATAAAAGCTTTAAGTGATACATAATTCTCTTTGTCAATACTTTGTACTTGAATACTGTTCCAGGATTCTAGTAATGGTCTAAAGAGAAGTTAGAGGGGCACCTGGGTGGCTCCGTCGGTTAAGTATTCACCTTCAGCTCAGGTCATGATCTCACAGTTCATGAGTTTGAGGACCCTCATTGGGTTCCGTGCTGACAGTGCGGAGCCTGCTTGGAATTCTCCCTCTCCCTCTCTCTCTGCCTCTCCCCTACTCTCTCTCTCTCTCTCTCTCTATGTCAAAATAAATAAAATAAACTTAAAAAAAGAAGTTAGATAATACAAAGAGGCTGCTTGTTATGTAGCATTGAGGAATTACTACTCTAGCTCTCTCATTGGCAAACTGTTTTTATTTGGTCGGCCTGATTCCTATTTTTATAAGGCCTGCAAGCTCAGAATAAAGTTCACGTGTTTAAATGGTGAGGGGGAAATTAAAAGAAGAATATTTTGTGATGTTTGGAAATTATGTGAAATTTAAGCCACAGTGTCCGTAAATAAAGTCATTAAACACAGCCACACTCATTCATTTACATATTGTCTATTACTACTTTTACTCTACAATAATCCAGTGGCCATCAGAGCCTCAACAGGGCCCATTACCCCTCAAAGACTAAAATATAGCATCTGGCCCTTTATAGAAAAATGTTTGCCAATCTCTGAGCTAGCTAAATTGTACAATTCACTATTCTCCAATGACAATGTTCCTCTTTTCTCATTAATGATTAATACCTGGCTAACTCCAAAAAAACTCTATAATTTAAAATCTCATCTTTCTCTTGTACAATCCAGCAATCATGTCCCTGGGTCTTTACTCAAAAGAGTTAAAAACTTATGCCTACACAGAAACCTACACATTGGCATTTAGAGCAGTTTTATTCATAGTTGTCAAAACTTGGATGCAACCAAGATGTTCTTCAGATGGTAAATGGATAAGTAAACTGTGGTTAAAGCATGGAATAATTGGGGCATCTGGGGGGCTCTATCGGTATAGCCTCTGAATCTTGATATCAGCTCAGGATATGATCTCACAGTTCATGGGCTTGACATGATCATGGGATCCCATGATCATGATCAAGCACAGAATCTATTTGTGATTCTCTCTCTCCTTCTGCTCCTCCCCATTTGTGTATGCATACTCACTCTCAAAACAAGTAAAGAAACTTAGAAAATAAAAATAAAAAATAAAGCATGGAGAAAACTTAAATGCATAATACTAAGTGAAAGAAGCCAGTCTGGAAAGCCATACATACTGTATGATTCCAACTATATGACATTCTGGAAAAGGCAGAACTATGGAAACAGTAACAAGATTTGGGGGAGGGAAGCATGGACACATGAGTAGGCAGAGAACAGAGAACTTTTTTTTTTCCTCCATAATATTTTATTGTCAAATTGTTTTCCATACAACACCCAGTGCTCTTCCCCTTAAGTGCCCTCCACCATCACCACCTCCTCTTTTCCCCCCTCCCCCTTCCCCCCAACCCTCAGTTCATTCTCAGCATTCAATAGTCTCTCAAGTTTTGCATCCCTCTCTCCCCCCAACTCTCTCTCCCTCCTCCGTTCCCCCTGGTTCTCCATTAGGTCTCTCTTGTTTTCCTGCTAGACCTATGAGTGCAAACATATGGTTTCTGTCCTTCTCTGCCTGGCTTACTTCACTCAGCATGACATCCTCAAGGTCCATCCACTTTCCTACGAAGGGCCATATGTCATTCCCTCTCATTGCCATGTAGTATTCCATCGTGAATATATACCACATCTTCTTGATCCATTCGTCAGGTGATGGACATTTAGGGATTTACCCAAGAGAGACAGAAATGCTGATGCATAGGAGCACATGTACCCCAATGTTCATAGCAGCAATGTCAACAATAGCCAAAACATGGAAGGAGCCTAAATGTCCATCAGAGAACTTTTAAAACAGTGAAAATACTCTATATGGTTTTATAATGAAGGATACAGGTCTTTAAGCATTTGTCCAAACTCAGACTATACAACACCAGGAATGAGCCCTAAGTTAAACTATGGATGTTGGGTAATGATGATATGTCAAGATAGGTTCCTTCTTGATTAACAAATAAATGCACCACTCCAGTGAGTGATGCTGGTCATGGAGGAAGCTATGCATGGGTAGGGGCAGGGACTAGCTGAGAAATCTGTACCTTCCCTCAATTTTACTCTAGCCCTACACCTGCTGTAAAGAGATAAAAATCTTTTTAAAAATCCTATTTTTCCTTCAAGTTTCCTTTTTCCAACTCCTCCCCTTCTTACTGTAAACATCAATTTATAATTTATTTTTTAAATACTTTTAAGAAAGAACAGGCTTTTTAAAGGCACAGTCCCCTTCAATTTATATATTACAGTCCTTTGTTGCAAACTTTCATTTAATTTACTGAGTTTAAATACTTGTGGGTAAGCACTGACTGAGTCTCATCTATCTTTTCTTATTATTTTTTAATCATTTTTATTGTAGAGAGAGAGCTTGAATGAGGGAGAGAAGCAGAGGAGGCAGAGGGAGAGAATCTTTAAAAATTTTTTTAGTGTTTATTTATTTTGTGAGAGAGATGGAGACAGCTCGACTGAGAGAAGGGCAGAGAGAGAGGGAGAGAGAGAATACCAAGCAGGGTTCACACTATCTGAGCAGAGCCCAAAGTGGGGTTCAAACTCACAAACTCTGAGATCGTGACCTGAACTGAAACCAAGAGTTGGAGGTTAACTGAGCCACCCATGCGTCCCAGGAGAGACTGAATCTTAAGCAGACTCCACACTCAGCATGAAGCCCAACTCGAGGCTCCATCTCATGACCTTGGGGTTGTGACTTGAGCCAAAATCAAGGGTCTGACACTCAGCCAACTAGGCCACCCAGGCACCCTATCCCTTTGAATTCAACAAAATATCTGACAGAAAACTGTTACACAATAGAAACTGACCAATTAATGCTTTTCTTAAACAAGTATACCATATTTGGGGCATTGAAACATTTATTTTTTTTTAATTCCCCTGGATCCCTTTCTTTAGCTGAAGTTCTTAGCAGGCTTCCCAATCATTCCTTGTTGATTTCCCACCTGTTCAGAAGCTCAGGACCGCTTGCTGCCCAGAGACTCCACCCACCACCATAATTACTAGGAAAATGCCTCTGTTTATTTTTTTTCTCTTTATCATCCTAGGTCTCAAATTTTTCTTCAGGATGTCTCATGTCATTTAAAGGAGTCTGATATACTATGTTCCAAGTCCTCCAGAATACACGTGAGAAGAGGCAGAGGAAAAGGGGTGGGGGAAGAGTTAACCTGAATTTGCTTTGAAGGACGAATCCAGGTCAGCATTTTTTTATAAGATGATGTACCGTATTTCCACAAATGATTTAAATAAAAACGATGAAGTTAACTGTATCAAAAGAGCTTGATACAATGAATCATGCAACCAGGTTAAACGCTGTATTATCCTAGGGCACCTACATGGCTCAGTCGGTTGAGCATCCGACTTCAGCTCAGGTCATGATCTCACCATTGGTTGGTGGGTTCAAGCCTTGTGTTGGGCTCTGTACTGACAGCTCTGAGCCTGGCGCCTGTTTAGGATTCTTTGTCTCCCTCTCTCTGTCCTTCCTCCACTTGCACTCTGTCTCTCTCTTTAAAATAAATAAACATTAAAAAACAAGATGCATTATCCTTGGGTGGGGGGCAGGGAGAAATGGGAAAAATACCTTTAAAAATCTTTCCTGGCTGTTTATTGGAGATAATATGAGTAGAAGTGCAAAGAAAGCAATAAAACTTACTCACCAGCCTCAATGTCATTTGTTGAAGTGATTTGCCTTTTTCTCCCCTATTGTTTTAAGATAAAATGGAGATTCAAATTGTATTAGCAATTTTGAACCATTTTTTTAACCTTGGTAAAGGAGCTCTTGTCTTAATGGAAAGGAATGCATTCCTCATCCTGGGAATTCCAACATCCAAGGAGATGCAAGTCAAGCAGGCCTTTGGGAGCGTGAGGGCTGGCTTCCCAGTATTCCCCAGCCACACCCACATTTACGGGCATGGTTTATACCGAGCTGTGGGCATTAGCCTAAACCATGCCCGGTGAGGGCTTAAGGAACCGTCAAACATGCCGCAGATGTGATGCCACCTTTGAAGGTGCGCCCGAACATTAGCTAAATCCTAATCCCTTGCAAGAATCCTGTGCCCCTGTGTGCAGAGAAGCTGCCCGGTCCCCAAAGAAGCGTGCCTTCCGAGGGAATGAGAATTGTCTCAAAGGCAGCTGATTGGGTTTCAAAAGGCACCCTCATTTCAGAGACAATTTTGCTTTTATTAATTCTACCTTGGTCTGTCCAGGGAAGATTTGAGATAATTACCTGAGTCCTTGAAGCCCCAAAGCCCCTGACTTCCCTACCACACCGATTACTTCATTAGGAAATGTTTGCCGGGCTTTCTTCTACCTGCAGAATGCCTTTGCGTCTTCACTTTTCCTGTGGGAGGCATAATCCTATTCTGCTCTCCCTGTGCCCTTTTGTACTCTGTCAAACTTCAGGAATGAATTATAAAGAGGAAGGTTCTCGTTGCCTCATTCCCCTCCAAGACATTTTTTCCCCTAATGCTTTCCTTCCCCCCCAAAATAAGAATTACAAGTGATATTTCCTTTGACAGCTGGTAACTAATCCCACCTTAGCAGGAAGGAGAACAGGAAGCCAGCAAAGGAATTTTCCATTCCGATGTCCCTTTTAATTTTTTTTTTCCACATCAGGTACTTTTCAAAATCTAGACGTTTCCAGTGAGTCTGTATATCTTCTTGTTTTGTCTACCAGCCTCTCGTGTCTTTTAACTTCTTCTGCGCCGATGAAAAGCCTGACTGCGGTGATGTTTGTAATTGGAGGAGCCAGAATTAGAGAGCTCTTGAAACTCCCAGAGCAATAGAAGTGAAATGGGATTCCTTTGCTTATGCAAACGGGGTTTTTCCTTTTGTAGAGATAAAGTTCCGGCAAACCACAAATCAAAATGACTCATAGTGCAATGAGAGCTACAACTTTGACTTCTGAAATAAGTCTCTACTCAACTCTCTCCCGCCAGACTGCCTTCCTTTCTCCCTTCCTGTCTTTCCATCTTTCCTTCCTTCTTCCCTCTTCCTTCTTCCTCCCCCCCCATACCTTCCTTCCTTCCTTCCTCTGGGCCTGCCTCTCTCCCCTCTCCATTTCTTCCTTTCTTTTCTGTTTAAAGGACTCTGTACATTTTATGATGTTCCATGTCTTCCAGAATGGATAGGATAAGAAGCAGAAGGAAAAGGAAAGAGTCAACTTGAATTTGATTTTTTCAAGGAACAATCCAGTTCAGCATTTTCGTAAGACAGAGCACAATATTCCAATAAGTACTTTTTCTAAGTGAGGAAATTATAGTTTCTTAAAGCAGGTGATGTGTACAAAATGTGAATTAAATATATTCACATAAGTTGGTATCATCTCAAAGGACACAATTTGATTTAGATGATGTTCTCAGCAACATGGTAAAGTCTGTAAAAGTAACATTTAACACAGCTCTGTGTTTTTCTGAAGTTATTTTTTCTGAAAGTTTTTAAAAATTTCCACATGTATAATTTTACCACAGCAATAATAATTAGAATCTAAATAAAAGCAACAGTGGGGCACCTGGGTTGATTAAGCTTCTGACTCTTGAGTTCAGCTTTAGTCATACCTCAGGGTTGGTGAGATTGAACTTGGGCTTGCTTGGGCTCCATGTTCCCAGTATGGAGGCTGCTTGGGATTCTCTCTCTCTGCCTATTTATTTTTCTCTCTTAGCCAGGGGGTACTCTGAGGAAGGCACAAGCATTCTATATTCTCTGCTCGAAGCTCCACATCTAGTCAATAATGGCCCCAATATAAGAACGCAGACAGTCTGGCTACAGAAGCATAGCTCTCAACCACTTGTTTGTGCCTAGGTTTCAGCTGAGCAAATCTTTCTTTGGTTTAACAAATACACCGTCTTGATTAGATATCAACAATGAGCCCTGGACTGAACTTCAGCAGCCCCCAGATGAAAGCAAAGTAATTTCAAATTACAGCAATCAGAGATCAGTTTTTGCATTTCTAGTTCTAAATAAAATCAGATGGGTGCCTGGGCGGCTCAGTTGGATAAGTGTCCAGTTTTGGCTGAAGTCACGATCTCACGGTTCATGGGTTTGAGCCTTGCATTGGCCTCTGTGCTCACAGCTCAGAGCCTGGAGCCTGCTTCAGATTGTGTCTCCCTCTTTCTCTGTCCCTCCCCTTCTCACATTCTGTATCTCTCCCCTTCTCTTTCTCTCTTAAGAATGGATAAACATTCAAATAAATAATAATAAATTAAAAATAAATAACATTAAAATAAATAGAAAGAAAGAAAGAAGAAAGTTAATAAAATAGGCAAAAACAAGTAAATTATAATGAAAATCTCAAAATCTGAAGTTTAGATTCTGTCTCTTTTTGACAGATGTAAAGGTCAATGTAAGGCAAATATGTTGGGCAAATTTATATCTTGGCATAAGATTTTATATGATTATTTAGTGTGTGCTGAAGGTTTTCACCCATCTCAGAATGATTTCTATATGTAAGAAACTTCACACCTTGTCTCAAGAGCTCAGCTGCAGAGTGCCCCTGCCTGAGCTCTAGACTCCCTAAGAACTCTGATGTGAAGTTCACGGCCATCCCTTCCAGGTCCTTTCAAACCCTGACCACATTTCCTTTGAGTTTCATATTATACTTTGTATTCCTATGATAAAGTCCCTGCTATGCCTATTTTACCTATTTTCTTGTTAAAGTAAACCCAAATCATAGGACCTTTGGATCACTCACGTAGTAAAAAATAAATACCACTAAATCACAACTCCTGGGTGGCTCAGTCGGTTAAACACTGAATTCATGATCTCTCAGTTCTTGAGTTTGAGCCCTGCACCGAACTCTGTGCTGACAGTTCAGAGTCTGGAGCTGCTTCAGATTCTGTGTCTCCCTTTCTCTCTGTCTCTCTCCCGCTTGTGTTCTGTCTGTCTGTCTCTCTCTCTCTTAAAATAAATAAACATTTTAAAAAAAAGCACAAACCAGTTGGTATAGGATCAAAGTAGGGACAATCCAATGCACTGGTGGAGATCAGCAAAAGCTGCATGCAAGTGGCAATTTCATAAGGAGCCAGGGGGCTTTTAAGAGGTAGGAAAGGGTATGCATGTATTCTGAACCTAAAGGAAAACATGAGCAAAGACAGAGCAGAGAAGCTATTGGGGAAACAACGGTGTTGCAGGTTGATGTGGTTTGGGGCACCTCTATGGAAGCAAAGTCTGAAAGAAGTGCCAGATCCTGGAAGAACTTCGTGTGCACTGAGGATGCTGTGTTTGGTGGGGAGGCGATGCAGCCCTGCTGAGAGCCAGAGTCAGAATGGGAATCTTCCCACAAGTGTGATGGAACAAGACAGTTGGTCTGGGTGGTGACTTAAGAAATAGGGGGAGGGGACAAGACAGGAGTGATTTATGAATGAGAGCTGAAGTCAGCGAGTAGAGGGAGAGTTAGGCAAATGTAAACGGACTAAAAATGCATTGTTATTTAGCAGCTGATAAAACTAACCAATAGGGGAGAAATGAGCCAATGATAATTCTTTTTATTATTATTTTATTATTGTTAGTTTTTAATGTTTATTTATTTTTGAGAGAGAAAAAGACAGAGCGGAGTGAGGGAGGGGCAGAGAGAAAGGGAGACCCAGAATCCAAAGCAGGTTCTAGGCTCTGAGCTGTCAGTACAGAGCCCGATGCGGGGCTGGACCCACCAGCCGTGAGATCATGACCCGAGCTTGTCAGACGCCTAACCAACTGAGACACCCAGGTGCCCCTAGAGTCAAGGATAATTCTGAGTTTTCATTATCTGAGTACAGGTGAGGAATTTTTCTGAAGATTCTTTACTTCTTAATGAGAAGAGTTTTTTTTTTTTTTTTCAGTGGTTCAACTTAGTAAAAGAAGCCAATGCAGGGGCAACATTACTAGAGAAAAGGTCAGGAAATTGGGACCTACCTCTGCACTGACAACTGACCACACGTGATTTTCTACTAAACAAGAAAGAGCTGGGCTATCACGAGGTTTTCTCCTAGGTATACAGTTTTATTGTTCCATGAGTCCATATTAAAATGAAGCTTCACAAATAAGAACAGGGATTACTTGTTTTTTGTTGTTCTACACTGCAAAGTCAGTGCCTAACACAAGTACCTAAACTGTAAAGTGCACTCAATAAGTACATGCTGAATGGATGAGTGAAACAACAAAAGGTTGTGTGTTTATATCAAAGCGAAAGGACTGATTCATTTTTTTTTGTCTTTTTTAAACTCAAAGTAGCCATGTGAAGTTTCACTTATTCTTTTTAAGTTTTTTAATTATTTTGAGAGAGAAAGAAAGAGAAAACAAGAACAGGGGAGGGGAGAAAGAGAGGGAGAGAGGAAGGGTCCCAAGCAGACTCTTAGCTATCAGCACAGAGCCCAGCATGGGGCTTCAACCCACGAACCATGAGATCATGAGCAGAAATCAAGAGTCAGATGCTTAACTGACTGAGCCATCCAGGTGCTCCTAAAGTTTTAGCCTAAGTAGTGGAGATGGATTTGACACCAAAAGATTAGAGGCACACTTCTATAATCTTCAAAGTTATTTGCTATTGCTCACATATAAATGTTCCCAGCAATGCTTACTCTTCAAAATGGAAAATCACTGTACCTTTCTGTATATCCCTTATTCCTATTGCCATCTCTACAGGTAGCTAATACTATATAAAATAGAGATCTATCTAGTTAAGGCTGAAATGGAAGAAATTACTTTCAAATTTCACTGGTTTCGAAATCTTGCATTTTGCTGTGCTGTTTGGAGATAAAAGAGATCCCGAATGTTTTTTTTTTTCTACAATAAATTGGATGACTATATTTATAATGCCCAGTTATTTCAGTCTCTTGTAAATCACAATCCTGCTTAAAAAGCAACATATTTCACATCTCACTATTACTTTGATTCACAATGACAAAGAATGAAGGAGCCAGAAGTTAATAGAACTATGTAGGCAAATGTCTGCTCACAATTATTCTAGAACGTGTATTCACAATTTCTCCTTTCCTTATCTACAGCTTCTCTCCCTTGCCCCCAAAACACACATTACCAAATACCTGAGTAGTTAATACTATGTATACAAAATACCTTAGATGATAGATTGTTTATTTCTAATAAAGATGTTTGGACATTGCATCTAATAAACTATATACTATCTCATCCCCATTTGAATCCACTACTATTTTTCCTTCTTATCCAAAATTTAATAATATAATGAATTGGATATACAAACAATTCAGTCTATGTTGTAGACTAAAACTGTAGTAAGATAAACAGAATCCTCATAAGATAAAATAATACCTTCTAATGTTACATTTAATATTATCCTAAATAATGTAAATGCAAAGTATTCATTTCAATAGTTTGCAAATTACAGAAGGTGTTTCACGGTGAGTTTCTCTCAAGTTAAAGCAAAGATGTAATTACATTATTTATGCACAGAGTATTTTATTAAGTTCAATGTTTGAGAGCATTATAGTCCTAATAGTGAATTTAGGATGGGGTTAAATGAATCTATTTTCTTCTCTTATGCAAACTGAGATCTCTACGAAACGGGGTTTGGTAGAAGGAAGAATTGTCACTGTGTTTGTGTGTGTGTGTGTGTGTGTATGTGTGTGTCTGCTTTAATGAAAAAGATAAGAAACTAATGAAGTAACATTCCTGTTGATTACAGGAATAGAATGTTCTCCAGCAGGTCAGATGGCTAGGCTCTCTTAAAAAGGAAATAGAAATGTTAGCACTACACTGCCGATTACTGAACCCATGTATTTTATGTCTATTGCCCACAGGGCAGAAAGGCATACATTGTTCCAGCATGGCAGAATATGCAACATTGACCTTCTCCTTCCCCTTGAACCAGTTTTCAGAAAATAGAACCCAGTGAAAGAAAACACAGGGATCCCCAAATGCATATTGAAAAGTAATCCATTTTTCACTCAACAGATAACAACACTTAATGACTTGGGTAACCCAACTTCACTCTCCAATGGCCTCAATGAAAAGGCCAGTTCATTCCATTAGGAAATCAGTGAGATGAATCGTAATGAAAAACCGTGACTCTTTGCCAGGATTTAGCAAAGACCTTGAATAGCCCAGCTTAAAAGTTGAATTTCTTGTTTTCCTTCCTGTGTGGCTCTCTTTGGAGAGACAAGAAAATGGTCCATTTGGTCTTTGGAAAACCCATCTCAGAGTATGAGGCACTGCCAACTGGTTAGGTTATCCTAGGTAAAGGAAGTCACAGGAGCATTAGGAATAAAATGACCAGAGGGCAAATTTGCAAATGAAGACAAAGTAACATGTTTACATTTTCTGGCTAATGTGGTGAGGATAGTGAGCAGACCCTATTCCATAGCAGATAGCACCTTCGGGGCCTAGAGCCTGGCATATTGAAGTGTTTTCTGCTTCTGCCCCTATTTGCATCACCCATGAGTTCTCCTCTTCAGTGTAATAGTTCTGCTGTGACTTCTTAAAAATCACCATGCTATGCATGGCCTAGTAAAAAGAAAAAGACTTCCAGGGAAAGTGGCAGGGGGTGCATATTACTCCAAGGTTTTGTCAATGATTCGTTCAAAAAGGAAATTAAAAAAAAAAAAAAAAACAGGACCCTAACAGAAAGGGTGGAACAGTTTTAACACTTGGTCAGTATTAAGGAATGCATCAATACTACAAGAAATACTTTGTCTTGAGAAAGGCCTGGTGCCGTGAGTTCTTGCAAAGTGGTAGAAGGAAGAGTATCTGAAATCTGATGGGAAGTGATAGTACCAGGGGTGGGGGGATAAGCTCCTAACACATGTGGTGCAAGGAGAGGGCTGGCAGGTGTTCAAGGACTGTGCAGGTGGGTTTTGTGTCTCCCCGAGGGGCTCAGATAAGGTGGGGGCATAGCCGTTGTCATTCACCTAGTGTTTCTTGAGACAAAATCACATATGGGCAAACACAAAGCCTGCTCAAATCACGCGTTAAGCTCAAGACACCCCATGTTACGGTCAAACTGTGTCCTTGATATACTGGAACTAACTTACATTTGCCAAACAAGTGTTACAGCAGAACTGACCGTGTATTCTCAGGTTATACTTATTTAATACAGACACAGTCAAATGAAGAGTTAATTTTTTTTTTCCGAATCTTCTGGAGATTTCTAGACAGCTGTTCAGTGTTGGGTTGACATATTATGTCATTCTATTTCTATATGCATGACCTGGTCCCAATGATACCATTTACCTGCTCATCCTACAGGACCAGAATTATGATAGAATTGCAGAAATGGATCGGGGCTTCCTTTCCTCTTGCATGATGGAATGCCTTATTGACTGGACTATGTTAGCCTCATTTTCTGTCTTCTGTCCTAGCTGTCTTTTTTTTATGCTTGTATTTATTCCAGATCTTAATCACAATATTCTATAGCACATCAACTTATTATGGCTACATTATGAAAATGCATCCGGCATCATCTTATCCTCGAAATGTTCTTTGCTTGTTTCATTTAGAGTTGGATTTTGTTGTTACCGTTTTGGTTTTTTGTTGTTGGTCCAATTCTGTGACACTAATCCACTTACATGAAATATCCAAAGCAAATGCTTTTCAATGTATCTCATCTGGTTTTTCAATAACGTGCAGAGTTCAGGAGCTTCTCTGTCTAGGAATCTGATTCTCTCTTTGGAAAAGATTTTACAAGGATCCAATGTAAATATGAAATAACAGGAACACCCACGCCATGCTGGGCCTCTTTTTCATCATGTTTTTAATGCTAACCCAAGAAAACAGCCTGTAAAATATGCACACACGTATGTGCATTGCAGATCTTCTTGTAAACATCCCTTCTGAGATTAAATTGATTCCTGAGGAATTGGTTAAGACAAGCAGCACCAAAGGTCATTTTCAGAACTTCCTGTGCCCCTGAGAATGTTTTGTGTTAATAATATGCATTAGTTTTACAGCCACATAGGAAGACCTCATCAAACCAGAAACAGGGGGCCAAGATGAAAACAAGGGGAGAATCCTACCACTCCTATCCTATCAGATGAATGCCAACTTCTGGAAACCAAAGAAAGCTGAGTTTTGAAAGATTCACTGAAAGTCTCAATCTCTTGACAATTTATTCCAAAGCCTCTACACAAACAGAAACTAACAGAAAACTGCCATCCGGGGACAGAGGCCATTTTTGGTCTTGACAGGATGATAGATGAGAAACACAGGAAAAAGCTAGACTTGGGATCACAATTAAAAAAAAAAAAAAGCAAAGCCAAACAAAGGAGTTGGATTCTCAATACACTTGTTAAATAGGATTCCTTTGCCATTGTAAAAAAAAAAAAAGAAAGAAAGAAAGAAAGAAAGAAAGACAGACAGACAGACAGACAGACAGTAGGAACCTTAGAGAACTTTTTAAACTTCTTCACATTTAGGGAAATGTATTTCTTAACTTCCTCAAATACAAATAAATAAATAAATATGTAGCAGTCAATCAACCCCAGGCCCTTTTTGGGCAACTTTGTTTGAAACGCCAAATGTGAGAACAATATTTGCTTTTCAGAGTTAAAGGAAAATGAGTAGGTGTTTCATACAGGGAACAGGATTTCACTGATGGTGTTAAACCCTCTTACCTACATTTCTTTGAAGACAAGTGTTTCCATTTCTCCTTTGGAGCCAATCTGTCCTGCTTTCTCAGAATAGCGCAACACAATTCCATAAACCACAGATGGGTGGTGAGTCACTTTTTTTTTCCTAGAGATCAGAGATTATCAGAGCTTGAAATTTGAATGCTGTGTCACTGCCCCAACTCTCTGACATCGCTCATGAAATTTCTGAAGTTTTAAGCAAAGAAGGAAAATGTTTAAAAAAAAACAGCTTCTTTTTAAAGTGGGAACTCAAGTTACCAATGTCCTGCCCTGATTGGGTTACTGCTGTCCCAGCTGACATATGATTGTAATTACCGACATAACCAAGCTATTAGAGTGCGGCATCAGGGCCTGCCTGTTGCAGTGTCTAAGGTGATTTGCTTTGAAAAAGAGACGGAGGACTGCAGTTGAATGAACCATCGGAAACTGATTTGTGCAAGGTATTCAGCACGGCAATGTGGTCTCAAATGCGCTAATTTGACCCCGCTCAGGTATCAGTAACCGGAGGAGAGCAGAGAACAGCAATCAGTCCACATTACTCCTGTCTGATCAGTTCTAGGCTTGTGACAGCTGACGTGCTGTCTAGTTAGTTCTGAGGGGAGAGGAGACAAGAAATCGAAGAGGGTGGTGGTGGGAAGAGCCAACTGAAACCCCCAAATGTAAGTAGAAATTATTTGAATATAAAGGAAAAGCATAAAGAAATAGCCTATGGGGCGCCTGGATGGCTCAGTCTGTTAAGTGTCCAACTTCAGCCCAGGTCATGATCTCATGGTTCGTGAGTTTGAGCCCCGTGTCGGACTCCGTGCTGACTGCTCAGACTCAGAAGCCTGCTTCGGATTCTGTGTCTCCCTCTCTCTCTGCCCCTCTCCTGCTCATGCTCTGTTTCTCAAAAATAAATAAAGTTTAGAAATTAAAAAAGAAAAGAAATAGCATATAACTGTTGCAGAAAA
Source organism: Suricata suricatta (assembly GCF_006229205.1). NCBI lineage: Eukaryota > Metazoa > Chordata > Mammalia > Carnivora > Herpestidae > Suricata > Suricata suricatta. Next base: position 48,599,558 of record NC_043716.1, on the reverse strand, counting down.
TATATCCAGGACTTCTCATCATTTGTACTGTAGCAAATTTTTATTATTTTTTAAATTTGTTTAAGTAGACATAGATGCTGTTGTTAACTGCTTCGTTCTTCACTCACACGCAGCTTCAGGTACTGGTACCTCTAACACGCAAGCTCTTCTGAGCTCTGTCTCGGATACTGTGATGAACTTGAATGATCTGCTTGAATCCACTACCTGAAATCTGCTGATGATCGACCTGCTGGCTTGTCTCCTGGTACTTTCCCACTTGTCCAGATAGAGTGGGGATTTTCTATTCTTTGTCAGTTACTATAATTGAGGTCCTTGCCTCTCTTTGAAATAGATCCATCCAAGAGCCAGATTAACGCAGTGCAAGTCCATTATTGGTTTTCAGTACTTCCATTGGGACCTATGAAAGGGAAATCCCAGCATGACTGGGGAAGACAGCGTGGGTGTCTGAAGCCTAGCCAGTGCTCTCCATATATCAGGAAGACATTGTGTTAATGAATTGACTTGGCAAAGTCAAACCATTGAGTCATCTGAGCACACAGCCCGGGGAGGGCTATGACAGCACCAATCTCCATGCATCATGCTGTAATGGAAAGCAGACTGCTACCAGTTACCTCACATTAGTCAGGGATGGACAAAATAAGACTACTAATTACAAAGTAATTCTACTAATAACCATTTCCCAGCATGCCTCTGGAAGAAAACAGTGTATAGTGGAAACCAGGTGGTCCAGCTCTGGGGTACATGATTATGATAGGGTGTGCTGACTCATTCTGCCTGATACGTTGACTGCACTTTCCTGTCATTCAGTTATCCTAGAAAAAAATTAAAATATATATCATGTATGTGTAAGATATAACTCTTCGGGGGATGATTTCTGGAATAAAATCAATGGCAAATTCTGGATCCTTTCGTTACATCTCATCAACCTGAGGACACTTGTTTTAGAGCTTATCATTATGAGATGGTAGGAACTAACTAGGTGTGGGAAACATGAAATGATTGTTAAATCACAGTAAATTGAATTGTACATTGTTGAAGAGAAGACACAACTTGATTATATGGTTTGAAAAACACTGGTCTTAAAACTGAGAGATCTAGCTTGTGGTCTCAACTTTGCCACTTACTAATCTGTGACCTTGAGATGTCACTTAACTTCCCTTAGGTTCAGTTTTTCTTCTGCAAAATTAAGATGACTAAAAGTCAAACCTAAGATTCTTTCCAGCTCAGAAATTCTATGATTCTTGGGTAATTTTTGATGCATTCATATATATAGGTGTGTGTGTATATATGTGTGTATATATATATGTATATATGTATATATTACAGTATGTGTATATATATACACACATATAAAATATACATAGCATGTATATGTATATATATACATATATATAAAGAATATATACATACTATATATAAAGTTTACATATGGTATGTATATGTGTATATATACATAATATAAAGTATATACATAAAGTATATATATAAATAAACATATATAAATATGTTTTATATATAATTTAAATATTTATTTATTTTTGAGAGAGAGAGAGCAAGCAGAAGCAGGAGAGGGGCAGAGAGACAGAGAAACAGAGAATCCAAAGCAAGCTCTGTGCTGCCAGTGCAAAGCCCAATGCGGGGGTCAAACTCACCAAACTTGAGACCATGACCTGAGCCAATGTGGACACTTAATTGACTGAGCCCCCCAGGCACCCATCACATTCCTATATTTTAATTGAAATTTGTTATTCTATGAGAATAAGCTAGAACTTTAGATGGGCACTCCTTTGCTCTTTCTAACATACAACCCACGTATCATATGGTTTTTAATTTAATGATTTGAATGAAATAAGCCAAAATATTTCACCTTAAAGGTGACTGTATAATATGTAATTCTGATATTCAATAATGTTGCTGGCGGCATACGACAGGCTAATCAGTGTTGTCTCTAAAAATGGAGCTACTAATACATACATTGTAATTCAGGCATAGAATTTTCCTCTACAACAAATAATGTGGTTTCTTGATGCCTCGGGTTTCGAGGACAGAGGGTTTCCCGCAGAGTACAGAATCTATATGTGGAGGCTGCTCCCTTCATTTGTCCGATGAGATGCTGATGGTGGTATTAGAAGTTCTGGGAAAAAAGAATGTGTGCTCTTCTTAAACATGAAGCAGCATCCTGTCATAGAAACACATCCATTCTGGCACCTGGGTCCTAGTACTGTTTGCTCCTGATCCTTTACGATTTGTTGGTTTGGTCAGTGGACAAAGGGAAGTTGTTCCAAAACAACCAGATGGAAAACTGTAGTCTTAGTGAAACCTGAGAATTGTTTGAACTCATGCCGCCCACAGCAAGGTAACGGTGCCAGAATGGGTCAAAATTCCCCAAACCACAAAAGTGTCAGCCACGTGTTGCAGGAGGGGTTAAAATATATAAAATATCTCATATTCATTGTCATCCACCCAACTTTCAAACAGCAGCACCTGCTCTGTGTGTGGAAGGACTTGGTCACTAAACTATTGTCACAGGAAGTGTCCTTTTCTTCTCTCTTACTGGTAAGGCGGGGAGCCCCTCTCCAGAGAGCAGAACTCTTCAAGCTAATTCTCGCCATTACACTAAATCTATGCTATGACACTAATTCTAGTAGTGGGAACTCACCGTTAAGCCTAGTAAACCAAGGCAGTCAGCAGCCTATCCTGTGCAGTTCTTCCATTTTCACCTTAGTTAGAGAACTGTTTACGAATACTGAACCCTTTCATTATACCCTTGAATTATACTTGTTCCCAGTATTGTCTGAGGAAGAGCTTATATCACGACAAAGGAATAGAAAACCAGGTTTGTTCTGCATGTCCTGATTTTTCCCCAGAATAGATGCAAATCCATTACTGCCATCTAGTTAAAAGAGAATCGGTGCAGGGAGAAAAAACTCACCGGGCAACAACCATCTGATCTATTTAGAGCAGCGTTCTCCTATGTAGCATTTAGTAAAGGTCAAGCACTATGTTAAGTACTTCAAGTATGTTATCTTATTTAACCTCGTGAGTCAACACAAAACTATCACTCCTATTTTACAAATAAAAACATGAGCCTGGAAAAGGTTGACTTCAAAGTCACAGAGCTAGTAAGGGTCCTGGATTTCTCTTTGTCACTGGCCTTTCTCCTGACATGTGCTTTTGCATATGGCATTTGGGGCAGAAGCGAACCTGTCCGTCTCTTTCATCTACACAAGAAATTTCCACTTGAATTAAAACAGATTTCTTCGGGGTGTTCTACAAAAAGGAAAAATGCACATTGGCAGAGCCTAGCTATTGATTGAACCTTAGTTGTCCAGGATGTCACAATTATCTTGAAAGCAAAGAGGAAGTAGTGTATCCAAACCTTTTCAGTACTCATCTTCACCAAGCGTAGGCATTAACCACTGTTCTTCCTTGAACTCTCACTACTTCATTAAAAAAATATCTGTCTTCCTCTGACTCTTAGAAAAGGCTTACATTGTCACAGAAGTGATTTCCAAGGTCGTCATGAAAAAACACCACGCTCCCTCCAACCTGGCACACTGCTGGAGGTCATGGGGCACCTCATTCATTTCCTGAAATTACTTAAGCCCTTGAAACTGATACTGAATTGCAAGTTCCTGGAGGTTCTAAACACCCAAATCACAACGGGACTGTGGAAAAGAGAAGGTCTCAAACTGGTTCTGTGGGATTAGCCTAGTGGAATTTTCATTTGCTATTAATAACGAGCAAGTTGAAATTCAAGAATTTGACAAAATCTCAGTGAAGACAAAGAATTGTAAAGGTGAACAGGATAGATCATCTGCATTTTAAAATCTCCAGGGGATACCCAGCTTCATTCATTCCTTAACTCTATGTTAATGTTCAACAGTCCTTTTTAGTGACTTCCCCCAGCTCACTTCCATTCAAAGGATATCCACTCCACATTTTAAATCTCACTAGAATGTTTTCTTTAACTTCCTATTTTCCAAGCTCTGTCTTTTCATGTTGTTATAATCATGGGTAAAATGACAAAATTTTGTGGAAAAAATCAGGGTATATGCTCCAGTGGAATATGTTTCTGATTTATGAGTTTATTTCCAAATAAGCAAAATTTGATTATCCTTTTAATGAACTGCTTTTATGGAAAAGTATATAAAGGTACCCAGGCAGACTGCCATAGAAAACCTGATTTGCATGGTCAGGGGTCACTTTTCCTAATCATTAAACAAAAATAACAGCCACCATCATGTAAACCTTTAAAGACTTAGCAATGTCCATATCCTAACAAGAAGAAATAAATAAATAAACATTTTTAAATAATTAAGTAAAAAAATAAAGTCATTTAACTTTTATATTACAAGTCAAAGTAATTGTTTGAGTTCAAGAAGCAGTGATTTTTTTTATCATTGGCCATTAGTTACAATATTTTGAAATCCAAACATCAAGGTTTTTTTTAATAATGCAAAGGACTTGGGGCACCTGGGTGGCTCAGTTGGTTAAGCATCTGACTTTGGCTCAGGCCATGATCTCACAGTTCATGGGTTCGACCCTCATGTTGGGCTCTGTGCCGACACCTCAAAGGCTGCAGCCTGTTTCAGATTCTGTGTGTATGTCTCTCTCTCTGCCCCTCCCTTGATCACACTCTCTCTCTCTCTCTCTCTCTCTCTCTCTCTCTCTCTCTCAAAAATTAATTAAAAATGTTTAAAATTAAAAAAAATAAGAATGCAAAGGACTCTTGTATATGAACCCATTGAAACACACAAGAGCCACTTAGAAATTATTATTATTTTGCAAATTCTGTCTATACAATCTATTGTTCTATTATTCATGATCATCAGAGTGGAATGTCAGAAAATCAAAGACAGAATTTTGTCCCAAGCTACCATTTTGTAGGCATAATCTGGTTTCACCTCAGCTGCTTTCCAATTTTGTTCTCTACTAATGTATGGTACTTTGACCAACAACATTCCGGGAAGAGGGGTTCCACAAGTCAGCAGGTGCAATAAAGATCTGGGGGAGGAGAAGGCATGGAGGACCAAGGAAACAGAATCTGCTCTAAGCTAGAAAGCTGCCCTCTTCCTCCCTTTTCTTTTCAAACTAATTTTTCCATCTTGTTTCTCACTACCCCTGCCCTATGCTCCCTTTTAAACTTCACAGACTCCTGGCTGAGGTCTAGATAGAATTGTAACACACATACATACACAGCCATAGCCAGCAAGGCAGGAACATCCACCTTAAACTTGACAAGCATAATAAGAAGAGGAAATTATGGAAGCACATGACAGTGTGTTAAACTGTGCCCATTTCCATAGGGTTTTGGTGATTCTTACTCCCCACATACACCACCAAATTAATGTAGACCACCAGAGACCAAAACTCCTAGGAACCTTGACATCCAAGGCCATTAGCGCCACACCACCTACTGGTTCCTGGTTTTGTATTTCAAGTCTCAGCTGCTCAAAACTATTCATACCTTGCTTACAAGTCCATTCATATCTGTAATATAAAAATGGATTTGTTTAGGGGCACCTGGGTGGCTCAGTCAGCTGAGCATCCAGCTTCGACTCGTGTCATAATCTCACAGTTTGTGAGTTCAAGTCCTGCGTCGGGCTCTGTGCTAACAGCTCAGACCCTGGAGCCTCCTTCACATTCTGTGTCTCCCTCTCTTTCTCTCCCTGCCCCCACTCATTCAAAAGTAAATAAACATTAAAAAAATAAAATAAAATGGATTTGTTTGTCTAACTGAGAAAGTTTGAAGTCTAGAATAGCTAGATATACTCTACCAGTGACATACTAAAGGCCATGCATCTTTAATAGATGCCCCCTCTGCCCAGGAAAATGTGTCCTTACACAGTATATTGTCCAAGGCTCTAGTATCACACTTGTAACTACATGTTATGATTATTTATATGCACAGCCACCTTCTACAACATCCTGTGAACTTCTCAACGCCTTGTCTCCATCATTTTGGCAGTCACCACCACCCCCCCTCCTCTATCCTTCTAACTCATGGTGACTTCCTGGTAGGCATTTCATAGTGACTTTTTAAATAAATATAAAAGTGAATGAATAAACAACCTTTGGTTGTCCTTCATGAGCATAACTGGCTTGCCCTTAAAGAAAAATAAGGCATGTTATTTTGCAACTAGTCTGCATCACAAAGTAGGTAGACATCGTGAATATGAATTACTTCCTCAGTCTGATTTTACTGACTCTACTCTACGGTGAAGGAAAGGCAGCAGGCTTCCTGTTTGCTAACAACAAATATGCCTGCCTTTGACCGCCTTTTGTATCTGGCTTTCAGTTCCTCGATAATTCTCTTCGGATAGAAATGCAGCTTCATACTTTGGCATGACTGCGCTACCATGGCAGAATCCACAATTTCGAGCGTGTTCAGAATGACCTTTGTTCCTTGTCAACCCCGGCCAAAAGTAAAGTGTTCTGAAGACATTTGAAGTCGATCTTGGGACTCAGACAGAAAACAATGGTATCAAAACCAGAGGTTGTTTACAACTATTAGATACCTTTGAAGAATTTTTAAAAAATAAATGACCAAATTTCCCTTAAAATGTAGACTAATATATCTTAAATAACATTCCCCACTGCAGCCATGATTTGGGGTAGGATTGAAATGATTGAATCGGGTAGTCTGTATTTTCAGAGTCAGTCATTCCTATCTTCACAGGAATATCTGGGAAAGACAAATGCATCAGGGGTCAGAGGGCATGGGCTAAGAAGACGAAGTCCACCGATCCAGTTTCAAAGTTTCCACATTGTATATGGCATCCAGCAACAAGAGACTTGCAGAGAGTCAGCTGGAAAAGTGAAAGGAAACCTCCAGCTGAAATGGGCTTCACACCCCTGCAGCTTACACAACAATTGTTTTTAAATTTTTGACACCACTGGGTAGAGCGACACTGTGAAGCTAGCATTCACTATTTTCTCCAAGTACAAAAGAAAACTTAATCACTGAATTATAAATCAAGGCTACAGTACTGCCAAAAGGCTGTGAGAATAATATAAAAAAGGGTTTGTTTGTTTGTTTGTTTGTTTTTTGGTTTGTTTTTTGTTGTGTTGTGTTTTGTCTTGTCTTGTTTTGTTTTAGCTTTTGCACATGCATGTCCTGGTAAGTCTGGCAGTGAAAATGTAAAGAAACACCTCCTATCTGTCCTTGGTAGGTAAAGGCAACGCCTGCTTGATACACTGGCTTCCCACTGATGTGTTGCATTTAAGAAAAACATTTCACTTATTTGCCTCAAGTAAGTGAGTCTCACTGACTGAGAGGGGGCCATGAATCCCAGGGCTTACAACTCCAGAAATCGTCTGCAAAGAAACACTTCTAGAAGCTTCAGAGAGGTGGACTACCTGTACTCTGTTTCTTACCAGCACGTTACCAGGTCTTTTGCATTTGTATGCAAATGTATCCAGACAAAAGATGTTATTGTCTGAGAGACTTTGGAGAAATCAGATTCCATCACCTGGTGGCTAGTGGTGGTAGATTTACAGAGAGCAAGCAATAGCTCACACGCCTCATTTACTTGGTTGGTGCATTATGCCTGATTCCTTACATGCTGTTCCACTCATGTCCTTTTAATCCCTTTTGCAAATCTAGTCTGCCATAAACAGGATTGAAATGTAGCATTGTGGGTATTCCCCAATCATAGCAAACACTCTGGGATGATATATAACTGGAAATTTACCAACTCATATGAGGGGTCTCTTGAGGAGACAGAATTTGAACTTTAATTCAGATTAATTTAGGTTTACAGTCAGAAATAATTTGGATTTAGTTTGGAGTTTTTAGGTAGAATATTTAGGCTCTGTTTCTGTTGACTTGAATGATCCAGAAAACTTTATTTTCCAAATACATTTTCCTCCTTTTTCATTGTCTTTAGGAATTAACTATTTAAAATTATCTACTTTGCTCAGATGTATATAAGAACTTACCTCTAACAACGTGATTAATTAACTCCTTTATTAGATGATAACTTTGAAAATCATTACAATAAAAAAATGAGCTCCCAAGTCAAGTAATTTAAAAATACTGTTAGGCACATACTCAATATAATAGTTCTGTAGTTCTAGAAGGATGCAGCTCTCATTTTAAAACATAATACAATTTTTAGTTTAAAATAAAATGACCGGTCTGGTCTGGCACGTGAGAAGGTTGGAAGTTGTCACACAGTCCCAAGAACAAAGACAAAACCGATCAAGCTGAAAGGTCAACAACTCTTCTTAGATCTGCCAGGGAAAATTGCTACCACAAAAACTGGAGGCACAAACCAGGAAATACAGAGTCATGAGTTACCAGAGCAGAAACTTCCATGAAAACCAATACCAGGGTAGAAAAATCTATACTGTAACTGATCACTGCTGGAGGCTCATGTGGACAAGTCTGAGAGATTAAAAAACAAAAAAACAGCAAACCCAAAACCCAAAACCCAAAAATCTCCAGGGGACTGCATGTTATCTCTTTAAGATTCTGATTTCAATTCCTTTAGATATATACCCAGAAGTGGGACTTCTGGATCATATGATAGTTCTACTTTTAATTTTTTGAGAGCCCACCATACCGTGTTTTTTCATATTGCATTCAACAATTTACATTCCCATTAACAGTAAACAAGAGTTTCTGCACCCTCCGCATCATCACCACATCCTTGCCAACACTTGTTATCTTTTGTGTTTTGGGTAATCGACATCCTAACAGGTATGAAATAATATCTCACTGAAATGGTTTCAAACGTTTATCTCACTCTCTTACTGATCATAAAGTTCAATACATGTTACAAAAGGGCACTTGTTGGGATGAGCCCTGGGTGTCGTATGGAAACCAATTTGACAATAAATTATAATAAAAAACTAGATGTTATCACTCTTTGGTGGATGATCTGCAACAGTGGAAAGAAGCATCATTAGATGTAGACAAGCAATTACCTGTACAGGTTTCTTTGCCATTCAAGAGACCAGGGAACCTGAATGTTTATTTTACATCAAAACCATCAAGTCAGAAATTCAGCTGAAATTCACTCAGAGATTCTCATTTATGGTTGTGGAATCCAAAATGCCATTTTGCAATACCAGACTACTTCTCCAGAGTAAAAGCCAGCCTGTGATTTGAGCTAACATTGACTAACTGCCTAGACTGAGAAATGCCCTGGGCTGGAAACCTTATAAATATGATTTCTTTTATCTCCCCAGCTTCTAACCCCACGTTCCACAGATGAGAAAACTGAGGCTCAGAATTCAAAGCAATTTATCTACATTCACATGGATAAGGAGTAGTCCTGGACTTAGAATTCAAACTTAAATGTATATGATTTGAAGTCCATGTCATCAGATGGATCAGATTAAAACATGAACCTGATGCATAGATATTCTAGCAAGGAAACTGAACTAGAAGTCAGACACATGTGGGGCACCTGGGTGGCTTTGTCAGTTGAGCAGCCAACTTCGGCTCAGGTTGTGATCTCACGGTTCATGAGTTTGAACCCTGCATTGGGCTTGCTGCTGTCAGCACAGAACCTGCTTTGGATCCTCTGTCCCCTGTCTCTCTGCCCATCCTCCATTCATGAGCATGCACACGCTCTCTCTCTCTCTCTCTCTCTCTCTTTCTCTCTCTCTCTCTCTCAAAAATAAATAAAACAGGTCAGGACCTTGTTCCCATCACATATCTTGACCAATTTTGTTATCAGGATAAACCATCTCCTCTCTCTGAGCCTCAGTTTTTTCATGTGTGAAATGAAACGCTCTAAAATGATCCTTAATTACAATATAGCTCAACATTAAATAAATGATTATAAAATAAATTAGCATTAAATGACTCTTATTAATATTCACTTTAGAGACAATATGAAAAGCAATACACTTAATGAGAGAAGCATCTAGACCAAAGCTGACAGCATTAACCTAATGTAATAGAAAAAAATTCTTTACTATTGTCACAAATTATTGAAGTTAAAAATTTTGACTTACCGATTCACAGGCTCAAAAATTCTTGAGTTACCTGCTTCTTAAGCTTCTCTTACTACCTCTGACTCAGGCTAATCAAAACACCTTTCCTGCTTTGGCCAGTTTCTATTATCTCCTTTTATCAGAATCTTGGTTTGATATCCATCCAATCAGTCCCTGCGGACGCAGATATCACTGAAATTCTGACGCCAATATTATGTTGTGTTCATAAACTTTCTTCCCTTCAGCCAAACCACATGGTCACCAAATATTTGAGGAGAAACTCATGTTGGATAGAAGCATTCGAGAAAAACTTGAGAGCAGCTTACTGCTTCATCATTGGCTCTATCTGGAGATTCACACCCTTTTCACCAACACAGGCAAGGGGACAGTTGTGTAACTGGTAGAGAGCCTATGGTTCACTTTGAGTCTCAGGTTCATTTACAAGTTGAAGTGTGTGGATAGTCCAGAAACCCAGATTCACTGGAGACTAACAGACTATATTTTTTCACACCCTCCTACCTCTGACAAATCTCATGATGTCCTCTGCCGTTTCACAATCCTAGAAAACTCTTACCCATATTTTCATGCTTGATTTAATCACCCACCTTCTCTGGAAGGATTGTCTTTATATCATGGCTGTTAATTATGGGCCAACTATTTTTTCCTAAGGTATTTTTATTTTCACACTTGCTGTATTATAATGTAATCATGTTTTCACAGCTTTGTCTTTGCTCATAGAGCACAACCTCAATGACAAGGTCTATGGATGATCTTTCTCTAAATCTTTCAGAGAACCTATCAGAGTACCTAGTATATAGGAGACCCAAACAAAACATGTTTGGAGACAATTAATGCATCAAAATACTAATTAAGCATAGATTCCTCTATGACAAAGACAAAGAGGTAGTTTGTTCTTAATCTCTAGGCAATGTTAATATTAGCCATCCAACATATATTCATGGAGCAGCTACTGTAGGTCCCGTGCTCTGTTATGGTCTGTGAATATACCAAAAGAAGAGATGTACTCCTGCTCTGTGAAGTATTCCATCTTAGTGGGGAGAGACAAGTGGTGCAAGAAAAGTATAGTATAGTAGATGAGGAATCCTATTAAAAAAACGAGGAAGAAAATGCTGGATGTATGGGGGGAGGTAGTTACTCTACATAGGGCAAAATGAGAATGAAGAAGGAGGAAGAGGAAGAAAACAATAGAGAAGGAGAACAGTTGGAAGTAGCAACGACCAGTAGCAAGTACCATTTGGTTTGACTAATGGATTTATAATTAACCAAGCAAGCACATACAAATTTTCTGGAATCCAGGGAAGGTGATATATTAGATTTGATGATAACATCTTTCTCCTTGTAGCTTCTGAATATAATATAATCCACTTCACTCATAACCTATAAGGGTAGCCAACCAGGATTAGAGACAGAGAAATCTTTCCCCATTTTAGAGACTGAAAGGCCAATGGGTCACCTTGCATTTTAGAAAACCACATGTTCTTACAGTTCTGTTGGTTCTGTGTAGGGATCATTAGCCTGTGAAGCTCTAATCTCAAATCAGAACCCATGTCCCTTCCTCGATAGTGACATTCATGTAGCAGTAGCAAACTGTCAGGAAATTTTCTGGCCAGATTATTTCCAAATGATTGATGTTTTCACTGTTCCAAATAGCCTATTATTTGATTGGCAACAGTTGATCACACTACCTCACACACCTGTGCAGCTATATGTGTATGAGGCCAGCGAGGGTAGGGGTGAGGAAGTAGCTACATAATTGGTCCGTAAAGTGTTACAGATATTGTAACACTTAGCAAAGACAACAAGGTATTAGAGAATGAAAAACTCTAGTAGATGTGGCTAAATACTTAAAAGCCAGTAGTACATTATTAATTTCTTCTTACAGAGAACAGAGTGAAAAACCTCAAGGAATCTACAGAAGAGACTGCTAATATGCAGGAAAGTTCAGATTTCTTCTCTTGGGTGCCCATGGACCTTTCTGTGACATAGAGAATGATCCCTGGTCATGTTTCTCAAACTCTTTTCTGAGGAAGGATTTTTCTTCCTCAAGCTAACCAAGGTATTCCATTACCATTCTCAAATTGTTCTTTTCCCAATTTGCATGATAAAAACCTACAACAACAAAACTAAATTTGTTTATGGACACACTACAATTTTAGCTTTCTTACTTTCTATTTTTTCCCTTGAAATATAATCTGCATCCAGTTTTCTGGTTTTCTTAAATCTCTGAACATAGGTTTTTGCTTACAAATTATAAAGGTTTATCAGTAACAGACAATTTTTTTTCCTCTCTATGTTAGAACTAACCAATTAAAAGGAATATTTTGGGGATAAAACAATTCATACAGACACAAGGATGTATCTAAGAAATTTCATAACATCTATTGTATGTGATGAGTGTATCACTGAATCTAACAAACAGAGCTTTCGGAGACAGACTCTTGTTCTGACTTTGAATCTACAGTGAACAGGGACAGGTCACCTACCCTCCATATTCCTCAGTGTTACCTCTGTTAAATGGGGACAATGATAAACCTCTCTATTAGTCCTAGAAGCTAAAAGTCTTTAGAGCGATGTCTTGCACACAATTAATTTTCAATAAACATTGTCTATTTTTACCCAACATGGGAGTAGCAAAACTCCACTGAAAAATATCAAAGAATTGAGTAAATGAGGATGTACATTATGCTCCAGGCTGGGAAAAATGCTTCTTATAGCAATGTATTTTCAAGTTATTCTATCTGTATTGTACTTCAGAACAGAACTATATGCACTTCTGTTCTGAATTCACATTAACAGCAATTCTTGCTGGAAGTCGACAACGTGGCTATATAATGCAATGGGGAGAATAAATTTATGAGAATGTCTAAGAAAAAAAAAAGGAGATGAGAATAATGCAAATAAGTCATATTACTGGGCATTAAAAATCTTACAGTCACAGTAATTAAGTCACCAGTGAAGAAGCCAGAGTAAACCAACAAATAAATTTAAGGCATTAGGTTTCCCAGAGGCAGGTACTAAAATGGGACAAAACCAAAATATCAGATGAAGGTCACAGCACAAACTAATGAAGAAGGAATGTGCTATTCAATTTTTCAAAATGGTGGGGCGCCTTAGTGGCTCAGCCAGTTAAGCATCTGACTGTAGCTCAGGTCGTGATCTCGAGGTTCATGAGTTTGAGCCCTGTGTCCAGACTCTGTGCTGACAGTTCAGAACCTGTTGTCTGCTTGGGATTCTGCGTCTCCCTCTCCCTCTGCCCCTGCCCCTGCTCAGGCTCTGTCTGTCTGTTTGTCTCTCTCAAAACTAAACATTAAAAAAAATATTTTTAATGGAGTAATTGGCTAGCTATTTGGAAAACCAATCAGTTATAAAGCCTATCTTCATATCTTACAGCTAAATAACACCAAGGGAAATATTTTTAAATTAAACCAGAAGGAAGTTAAAAGAAAATGTATTCAATCACCAGGTACAGAAAGAACACTTAATTAATGAAGGAATTGTACCTTCATTATTACTGTCATAGGTAGTATTTATTAACATGTACTAGCTGTTGGGCAATCCATAAAGTGCTTTATGTTCATCTCTATTCTTTTACCGTATTGACCCTGGTTTAGAAATATGGAAAGTGAGGCACAAAAAGGCTAAGTAAGGCTGTACAGACAGCAAATAGTGGAGGCAGAGTATCAGTCGGGGTGGTCTGATTCTAGAACCCTGTGCTTTTAGATTTTTACCATCTAAAATAGCTCTAACAGGAATAAAATTGGAGAGGAAAAGACAAAACAGAGATAGAGGGAGAACAAATGAGAGAGAGAACAAATGGACCAAGATATAAATGAAATCTTTGAAATAAAATAAAAACAAAGGGAGAGTAAACTTGTAAAAAAGTTGAACTTCTGTAATCAGTCACACCCGCAGAACCAAGACACTGAGTTGCCCTTTTTTCTTTTAAACAGAAAATTTACACAGTTTCCTTTCTTTGCCTATCCAATGATCCTAGATAGAACTAGTAAGATCTCAGGGAGGTATCAATTAGGCATTGCCAAACTGTTCTCCAGAGATGACACACCAATTCACACTTCCCACAAGTGGCAAAAAAAAAAAAAAAGGAAGCTCTCAAAGTATTTATAGCCTTTGACCTATAAATTGCACTTCTAGGAATCTATTCTAAGGGAAATTGTAGAAACGCAGAGAGAGTTTTCATCATAGAGATGTCTGTGAAATTTTTTGTATTAGAATAGGAAAATGTGGGGACTAATCTAAATGTCCAGCAATAATAAAACGGCTGGGTAAATGAAGGTGTATCTAGGAGATATACTGAATTATATAATACTGTATTATATGCTATACCAGAGGGGTCAGCAAACTCCCACAGTGAGCTGAGCCCAACCCACTGCCTGTTTATGTTTTCCTGCCCTTTGTCAATAAAGTGTTATTGGAACATAGCCATGTTTTCATTTACATGAAATGGCTTTCAAGATGCAAGGATGGAGGTGAACAACTGCTATAGAGACTCGATGGCCTGCAGTGCCTAAGATCTTTATTATGTGGCCCTTTACAGAAAAAGTTGTCTGATGCCTGTTGTACTCAGCCAGTGAGCTTATGTTTACAGAGAATTTGTGAGGATGAGGTTAAGTCTGAAACTGGGAATCTTAAATGAAAAAAGAAATTTTATTTATTCCAATCTATTAACAATATTTAATTACCGATGATACTAATAATAGTAAAGTTCTGGCCTAAAACACTGTGTCTTGGTAGGTCACAATAGTCCTTTTTAAAACCGAGTGGATCTGCATTATGGTTTTTGACTCACTTGAACTGAAATATCTTTTTTGTGTGTGGTAAATTCTTTCCTAGTACTAGTAATTCCTGCAAAGTGCATCATATCTCTTTGCCTCTATACAACTCGTGCTGCACAAACATTAATCTGTGATAATTTATGAAACTTGAGTCCCCAAAGGCAAGTGAGGCCACTGCCAATGATGATGTCACCTATCATCTATCTCTCCCTTAAAGGCCAACTCCCCTCCTCCCCCCAGCTGACTCCTTGATCCAATGACCATACTTTTTCACAGTACATCAAAATGTGGAATTAGCTGACTGACCTATTGGGTAACCCTCGCCTGGAAAATTAGGTCAGTATACTGTTATATCTGTTTTTAGGATCTTAAGATTTTGCAAAGATGAGTGTAGACCTTCCCTAACTGTTCCGCCTTTGAAAACAAGCAGTGCCTTCCAGTTAATAAATCACCAGGAAGGGGATGACAGCCCAGAAATCTGTGTTCACGTCTCTTGGTTGTTTTTGTCTGGTTCAGAAATCATTAGCACCTGATAGTGGTTTCAATGTTCTCCCCATGGGGAAGGGCAATTCCCAGGCCAGGTTTCTGTCAGACAAGAGACAATATATGTAGACCATACCTCAGAAGCAGAGAGCCACGCAAACACTCAGGGACCATACCTCAGGACCTTAAAGACAGAGTCACTCATCCGAGTTTCATAGTTTAAAATCATGTAATAGCAGAACTTCCAATAAGGGTAAGGAATTACTGCTTTTTTTTTTTTTTTAATTTAGAGAAGACAGGATGATGCCAAAGAGTAAATTGACCAAGTTCTGGAGTTTCTATTGAACAATTGCCCATTTCAAGAGGTGTATATATTGTTTACAATTGTTTCCATTAGCTAAACTAGGGAATGGAAAATCAAACTTGGCTGTAAATTCAAAGACTACTTCTGATACCCAATGCACCCATCATTCTTTGGAAAACTGGTGTGTCTCAGACATGATTCTTTTTTTCAAAATGCATGGGGAAAATATACAAATGGACAATACTGAACGTTTAGTTGTTTTTATGGTTTGCTTTCTCATTTAAGAGAAAAAAACGCTCCCAATCTATCCTTTCTTTGTTTAAATATTTTGGTGACTTAAGTATGTTACAAATATTCTGATTCATATGGTAAATACAGTTAATAAATTACAATCCCAGTTCTTAAGAAACCCAAAGTCCAAAAAGAGTAATAAGTAACTGAGAAAGAGAGAAAGAGGGCTCCACAAACAGGACATAAGAGGTGGGGAAGATTTTACACAGGTAACAAGGTAATTCTTGAGGATAGAGAGGTGTACTTAGG
This sequence comes from Suricata suricatta, assembly GCF_006229205.1. Lineage (NCBI taxonomy): Eukaryota > Metazoa > Chordata > Mammalia > Carnivora > Herpestidae > Suricata > Suricata suricatta. The sequence goes on along the minus strand of NC_043716.1, from coordinate 48,583,466 downwards.
GGAGATAATTGCTTCAGGTAGAAGGAAATTATTCACAAAAGCACAGAAGCATGAAGAGCTTTGAGCAGTGGGATTCTATGAGGAAAGTGAGAAAGGGTCCAAGGAAAGTCTAGAGGTAGAAGCTATGCTCCCCAAGCCTTACCTGCAGGTAGTGGAAAACGTTTTTCTAACATTCTAGAAGTATCAACCAGACGGCACTGTAAAGGGTGGATTTGAAAGTTCGGTGGGAGAAGAAACATAGCAGAACACTACTGCAAAAACAGAGAAGAGAAACGATATGGTCCATGGATGGATGGAGCAGAGGAACCGTACTGAGAAATGTTGAGAACACCATACAAGAGGGATATGCTGATAGGTACATATGTGAGTTTCTGTTTTTAAGGACCCACACTTAAAAAGACAAACACATGAAATTTAATAATGTTTCACATGATATGTCAAAAATATTGTTATTTTAACATATAATCAACATAATACTTTTCCTAACACAATTTACATCCTTTTTTGATGGGGAGGGCACTCTTTTGAAACCCAGTGTGTATTTTAAATTTATGGCACAACTCATGATAAACTGTATTCCAAGTGCTTAACTGCCATATGCATTTGTGGCTGCCATTTGGGAAAGTGCAGGCTAATAATACTAATAATAAAAGAACAAGAGCTACCATTTAATGAGTATTATATAGAGGTAAGGACCATAACTATATATTATTTCACCCACACTTAAACAATCCTGTGAAGTAGGAATACTTTTTTATTTTAAAAAAAGCTTAGAGAGGTTAAATAACTTGACCAAAGTCACATAGATTTGGTAAGTGACAAAACTTGAACCAAGATCTGTAGGAGGTATAGCCCAGCCTCTTAACCACAAGCTATGCTGCCTTCCAAAGCAAAGTGCAAGAGAACTGAGATTGATTCTAACATGAAAAGCCTGATGGATAATCATATCGCTCATAGCTACTCAGTTGATGGGGGGAGTCATAGGTATGGAGAGGAAGATAGTGAGCCTGATTTCAGAGCTGTTGACTGAAAAAATGCAATTTTCTCCTCTTATATGTTTGATCTCCATTACACCAAACTAAAGTGAAAAATTTCAGAGCACAGATATATTTGTTTTGTCTGAGACTAGTCTCTGGTAGGCATTTGGTTGGTACCCAATAAATACTAAATGGATAAATGAATGAATGGGTGGATAGATGGATGGATGGATGGATGGGTGGGTGAACATCCTTAAGAAGAAATCCTTAATAAAGGAATGTAGTGAAAATTTCAGATATGAGCTAAAGATTCAGGAGTGACCATATTTTGGAGATAGTCAAGCACAAGACATCGACTAAGAACCCACATGAATAAAATGGAAAATAAGAAGGGAATAAGGAGGAGAATAACCTGAAAAGCATCAACGTTTAAATGGGTTGTGGAGGAAGGGGAGATAGAGAAGTAAAGTAAGAAAGAAAAGTCAGAGAAATAGAAGAAATCAAAAGAAAGAATTATACTGAGAAATTCAAGAGAGGTCAGAATTTCAAAGGAAGGGAATACGAATCAGCATCAAATAGGGAATCGATGCCAAACATGAGGCAATTAATTAAGGTGAGTCACCACCTTATTTGACAAGATGGAGTTCATCGATCGCCTTTATAATGGTTGTTTTGTTAGAATAGAGAGAACAAAACGCAGGTTACACCAAGTTGAACAATTAAGGAAGGCCTGCCATGGAGAGAATAAATGAAGATGCTTGGCTATGCATTGCTTATAATAATGACTTCCTGGGAGGAAAAACAAAACAAAACAAAACAAACTTCTAAGACAAGATAAAAAAGTTAAGTAAACTATGGCAGACCCTTGTCTGTGAGTAGGAACCACTGTCAGCCACCACGTGGGTTCTAAGTGGCAGAGTGGTGCAGTGAAATGGGCTGAGAAGCAGCAAAAGGTGAGGGGGAGGCAGCTTGGCACTTGTCTGGGCAACAATTCCCACATGTATCTGTCAGCCTGACTTGTGCCTGTGTGTTCCCCTCCACCCTGTATCTCCGGAAATGCCCACATGCCTGCTGGTCTGAACTGGCCCCAACGCAGACTCCCCAGGTTGTGTCCTTGGCTCAAGACTCTTTCAGTTTTCCAGCACTTTCTTGATCACCTAAGACCCCCATTATTTATAAAAGCACAGTGAATCTTTCCCTCCTCCCACACCAGTTTGGGGCCACAGACACTTGGTGGGCTATATGAGGTCCTTTCTACCTCCCTTCCTTTTCTGCTCTGTCCTCCATGTCATTGTGATGCTGGGACTTTGAGGACCCACAACCCAGCTCCCCTTTATTCTCAGATCATAGAATCTAGTGTCTCTCCATCTCTTTTATCACTGAATTTAACTCAAAAGGTTCAGAACACAAGCCCAATCATTTCCTACTCTGCTTTTAACTCACCCCTGTGAATCCTGGTCATGGTGACCTTGGACACTGCCCACAGTTGTGGCATAAATCTTTCCAGACCCCTGAAAGACCCCTGAGCACAATACTTCTCTTTCTAATATCTCTAGTGCCTCTACCATGAGTCAAGAAAGTCTGTTTTATTTATTTATTTTTAAAATTTTTAATGCTTATTTATTTTTTGAGAGAGAGATACAGAGAGACAGAGCACAATTGGGAGAGGAGCAGAGAAAGAGGGAGATACAGAATTCAAAGCAGGCTCCAGGCTTTGAGCTGTCAGCACAGAGCAGGATGCGGGGCTTGAACTCACAAACTGCGAGATCGTGACCTGAGCTGAACTGAGCCACCACACATCCCCCATGAGAATCTGTGTTAAAATTTTGTCTTAATTTCTGTAGTAAAAACCCAGATGAAGAATACTAACCCTAGATGTGTAGTGTCCTTTGGCTGGGGGTGGGAAGGGTACTAGGAGAAGGCACTGTAATAAGCAGGTGCCAGAGTAGGAAAGGGTGTCAAGGAAGGTGTGCAGAGGGAAAAACACATGCATTACAAGTTCAAGGTAATATCCAGCTGCACCATTGAATACTATACAGCCACTAAGGATAACCCTGAAAAATAAAATGCAGCATCATTGAATGATCTTCAAGGCATACAATATTACAAATGTCGGGGCATCTGGGTGGCTCAGTCGTTTAAGCTTCTGACTTCAGCTCAGGTCATGATCTCACAGTCCATGGGTTTGAGCCTCTGATCAGGCTCTGTGCTGACAGCTCAGAGCCTGGAGCCTGCTTTGGATTCTGTATCTCCCTCTCTCTCTACCCCTCTCCTGCTTGCTCTCTGTCTCTTGCTCAAAATAAATAAATAAATAGGCATTAAAAATTTTTTTCTGTCCTTGACAGAATGTATTAAATAAGCAAACACCACCAAAAAGCAAAACAAGTACTACAATGTAAAAATATTTTTAAAAAATGATAACCCTCTCACATGCATAAATGAAAGGTTGCACACAAAGAACTCACATCTTTTCAAGCTTCAATAGTAAATATTCTGCTACTATGTATTAAATACTGCATGGTTTGCCCAAGCTAAGATGAAACCACATCATAAATCAATAAGCATTTTGCATTTTCTTTCATTATCTACTCAAAGTCATGCCTACTGC
>NC_043716.1:48565833-48579781 GCF_006229205.1 Suricata suricatta | reverse complement strand
ACAGTATGGTATTGGCACAAAAACAGACACATAGACCAATGGAATAGAATAGAGAACCCAGAACTGGGCCCACAAATGTATGGCCAATTAATTTTTGACAAAGCAGGAAAGAGTATCTGATGGAAAAAAGACTGCCTCTTTAGCAGGTGGTGCTGGGAGAACTGGACAGCAACATGCAGAAGAATGAAACTAGACCACTCCCTTACACCATACACAAAAATTAACTCAAAATGGCTGAAGGACCTGAATGTGAGACAGGAAATCATCAAAACCCTTGAGGAGAAAGTAGGAAAAAACCTCCTAGACCTCCACTGCAGCAATCTCCTACTCGACACATCCCCAAAGGCAAGGGAATTGAAAGCCAAACTGGGACTTCATCAAGATAAAAAAGCTTCTGCAAGGCAAAAATTTTTAAATAAAAATGTAACATACACATTGTGAAACAGTGTGAACACTAAGGTACATTTTATGCTTTTAAAGTACTTTTTTAGGGGCGCCTCGATGGCTCATTCGGTTAAGCATCTGACTCTTGGTTTTGGCTTAGGTTTTTTTTTTTAATTTTTTTTAATGTTTTATTTATTTTTGATACAGAGAGAGACAGAGTATGAGAGGGGGAGGGTCAGAGAGAGAGGGAGACACAGAACCAGAAGCAGGCTCCAGGCTCTGAGCTAGCTGTCAGCACAGAGCCTGACGCGGGGCTCGAACCCACGAATGTGAGATCTGACCTGAGCCGAAGCCGGAGGCTTAACCGACTGAGCCACCCAGGCGCCCCAGTTTTGGCTTAGGTTTTGATCTCACTCTCACAGTTTGAAAATTTGACCTTGTGTCGGGGCTGTCAGTGCGAAATCTAGTTAGAATTTTCTCTCTCACTCTGCCCTTCTCCCTCTCATGCGCGTGCGCTCTCTCTCTCTCTCTCTCTCTCTCTCTCTCTCTCAGTCTCTCTCTCTCCCTTCTCTGTCAATAAATAAAATATTAAAGTACTCTTAAATATATTAAAGTACTCTTTTAAAAAGATTAGTTTTAAGTGATCTCTACATCCAAAGTGGGGCTCAAACTTACAACCCCGTGATGAAGAGTCCCAAGCTCCACTGTGTGAGCCACCCAGGCACCCCTAAAATACTTTTATGAACAGAGACATGTAGAAATTATACAAGTTGATTATTATTGTCTAGCTATTGATATTATGGTTCTCTTTTCTTCCCTATGACTATTTTATTTTCTAATCTCATATACGGAGGATGTACCTCTTTTGAAAACAATCAAACAAAAAACCTTAGTTTTCATTTTCCCAAAGCTGTGGAGGGTAGGAGAGTGACAGGCAGTAGCTGGAGGGACATGCGAGGTCAAAGGTGGCTTTTGTTTGGGATGGCAGAAACCTGCGCATGTTTATAACCGAGGGGAAGGCGCCCATAGACCAGGAAAAGGCTGAAGACAAGGAAAAAAGGAGGTCATTGCTGGGGCAAGGTCTCAGAGGACAAGAGAGGGAACTGAATCCAGCAACAGAGGGGCGATTAGAAGGATGGCCACCGTTCTGAACAGGAACACTCCTTCCGTTCAGAAAAAAAGATGCATGAGTGTGTCTAAACATTTATAGGAATGCAGAAACGGGGGCTTAGAGAAGGTAGGGAGGCCACGTGAGAGCTTTCATTCCCGGGAACAATCTGCACTACCTCAGATACCTTTGCTTATGCGGAGCTCTCTCCATGCCCCACTCCCTACTCCAGACCTATCTCCAGCCCACCGCTGTAAGGAGCCTCTGCAATGTCCTACAGCTCCAGTGAGTCCCCCCACCCTTCCCCTGGATGATTACATCCCGGAACCTTCTGGGGAGCCTGTCAAAAAATACACGCTCCCAGGATCCCATACCCGGAGTGTCTAATTCTCTAGTTCAGACTGGCATTTTGTCAGCGTTGGCAACTTTGGCATGCACTCAGAGGGCCCTGGGAGCTTACTGAAAATGCAGATTCTGATTCAGTGGGCTAGGGATGGGGCTGGAAGCCTTACGTTTCCAACAAGTTTCCAGCCAGTGCCGAGGCTGAGACCACACTAAGAAGCAAAGGGCTAGAGTAGGGCTAAAAAAGCTGTATTTAATTTTCCAAATAATTTAAATGCAGCCAGTCTAGGAACACTTCGCTGCCAGACATTTAGGAACTACCACTCACCGCTTTCCTGGCTGTTAGCATCTGCTCTCCTGTTTGTTTGTTTGTTTTATAATGTTTATTAATTTATTTATTTTGAGAGGGAGAGAGAGCGTGCGAGTGAGGGAGAGGCAGAGAAGGAGGGAGAGAGAGAAACCCAAGCAGGCTCCGTATTCAGCACAGAGCCTGATGCGGGGTTCAATCCCACGACCTGTGAGATCATGATCTGGGTTGAAACTAAGAGTCAAATGCTCAACCGACTGAGCCACCCAGGCACTCCTACTCTCCTATTTTATTGCAGATATTTATTTTTGTATAGGGTGGGCTTTATCTTCCACTAACCTGCAAACTCGGTAAGAAGAACAATGACATTTAATTCCCCTTTGCACCTTCCATTTAGCAAGGGTTCCTGCAGAACCAACATCCAATAATGCGTATTAGAGAGAGAGAATGAATGGTGTTGATGCTTTAATCCTGACATGTCATAAAGAAAATGATTCCAAACATGCTGCTGTAATAAATGCAGATTGAAAGGAAGAATGATCTTCATTTCCGAGATTTCATCTGAATGTTAATGTACGCAGTTTCCACGAAGTATGACCGGACACACACTGAAGTCCACAGCTGGTGGTCCCTGGGGACACCGCCCCCTGTTTCTCTGCTGTATTTATTATTCATCTGGCCACGGGTTTGCTTTAATTACCAGGTGTCTTGTTTCCTTCTGCCCACACCTGATTTCAGGCTGCAGAGGTCAAACGCCCTCCTTTCAAGTTCTCTATATCACGCCGTATCCTGTTTGGAACACCTGAAGTATATAAAATCTAAGGTTAACATGGATTTTATGTTGTCCTTCGGGGCAGGAAAATATAAAAACTGAGCTCCAGCAATGGCCTACTTCCTGTTTTTATTGGTCATAAAGGTTTCACAGTGGGAGCAGGTGGCTCAGAGACACAGAATGGACTCACTGCTGGCAAGTCTCTTGCCTAGGTGGGTGGGCAACTTCCCTCTGCAAACCGAAACCTCGCAAGAACTCCTGCACAGAAGATCCACTGTGGTCCTCAGACCCATTTTAAGAGTGCAACTCAGTGATCTTTAGTAAATGTGCCCAACTGGAGATCTGTCGCTATCATCCTATTTAGAACACTTCTATCACTTCAATGAGATCATCCTGCTCCTTCACCGTTAATCCTTGTTTCTGCCCGGTCCCCAGTAACTACTTGCTTTTATGTCTCTCTATATTTGTATTTTTTTTTGAGAGACAGAGAGAGACAGTGCGAGCAGGAAAGGGTCATAGAGAGAGGGAGACACAGAATCCGAAGCAGGCTTCAGGCTCTGAGCTGTCAGCACAGAGCGCAACGCGGGGCTTGAACCCATGAACCACACAAGATCATGACCTGAACCGAAGCCTGACGCTTAACCGACTGAGCCACCCAGGTGCCCCATATTGGTATTTTCTGGATATTTCATACTGCTTGTGGTCTTTCCTGTCTGGCTTATTTCACTTCGCCTAATGCTTTCAAGGTTCATCCATGTTGTGGCCTGTACATTATCTTACCGTTGCCAAACAGTGTTCCACAGTAGGAAAACATCATATTCTATTTAGTCTTTCACTGGTTAATGAACATTTGAACTGTTTCCAGTTTTTGCCGGTCATGAATAATGTTGCTAATGAACATACATGTACATGCTTTTTGTGTGGCCATACGCTTTCATTTCTATTGGGTCGAAACCTAGGAGTGGAAATTCTGGCTTATATGAGAAATTTATCTTGAACTTCTTAAGAAACTGTCAAACTCTTTCCCAAAGGGCTGAACCTTTTAACATTTCAGCAGCTATGTGTGAGATTTCCTGATTCTCAACATTTACCATTGTCCGGTTATTTTTTACTTTTATTTTTATTATCACTATCTTATATGTATGAAAGAGTATCTCACTATGGCTTAAATTTGCATTTCCCCACTGACTAATGATATTGAGGATCTTTTCATGTGCTTACTACCCATTCATATATTTTCTTGGTGCCAAGTTTCAATTGATTTGTATCTTTTTAATGTAAAAATGGTCTTAATGCTTTTTTCTCCAAACCGACCTCGCTTATGCAAGTCAGGACAATGTAAAACTCTCCAAGACCAAGCACTCTGCAAACAGAGAAGGACTTAATTATATTAATAGTAGATAAAGCAATAAATACATTTTTAGGAAATTCAAGCTTCATTTTACAGTGTATAATAAAAATAGTTCATTGTCCTAAAAGTTTTCCATTGATTAACTTAAATTTCAACTAGCAGGGTTCATTTTTGTTTCTTTTACTTTCTTTGCCCCCCGCACCCTTCCCCCCTTCAAAGTTGTCAGTAGTGCTTTAAATCTAAACCTCATGGAATACTCTTATAGCATCAGGAACAGATGGTGAAGGTTTCCATAAAACAGAAAGGGAAACAGACTTGTCTGAAGTGAGGTAAGTAAACACAGAGCGCATGAATGGTGAGAACTCAAATCGAGTGTTAAGTACAAATTAAAAATAGAAAGCATCGCTGCTAAACTTGTTTTGGAAAAAATGATCTTTTTAGAATATGGCTATTAAAAAGCATGCATAAACCTCATATTATTTGTATTTATCTTTGGAACACAGCCACACACAATTATTGGGGACATGAAGGAAAACATTCACCAGCAGCAAAATAGAATAGAAGAGATTATCTGGATAATTTAGTAACAATCTCAAATTTTATGGGGGAATGCCTTTTGTTTTGTCTTTATGAAAATTAAAAAAAATGTTTACATGAATCAGCTAAGGAGATAATTATTCTTTTTTCCAATTCCCTTTCAATGTATGCTCACAATTGCTAAAAGAAAACCAGACAATGGCCACTTCTTTGCATTTCTTCTGTTAATAGAGAGAATGGAAGGAGAAATCAGCATCGTTGTCCACCATCAACTGCATCATTGGGTTGAGCCAGAAGAGTCTTATTTTGTTTGTTGCTATCATTGTGGCTTTTGTCCTGTATTTGTTTTTCTCACTTAATGTCCATATTTTGAAGGAAATAAAAAAGACTTAAGATTTACCCAAACTCCCATTTCCTCTTCACAAAATAGAATAGGGAGGAAAACATGAACTCTTTTCTAGATGATGGAAGGAAACTTTTTTTTTTAATCTTTGGGGTCATGCGTTGTTTTTGCTGTTTTTGCTGCAGAACTTCAAAGTGTCGCCCCCTGTGTGGATGTTCCTAATCACTCACAATGACTATGACGTAGAAGAAAAGGCAGGAGGAAGCATACATGTTGAATTTGCTCACAATTGTGTCTGCAAAGTAGAACAGGGTCTCATATGCCGTCTGTACAGTCAGCAAGGCATGGAGATTGGTTGGCTGATAATATGACTAAATGAGAGAGAGAGTTGAAGATAAATTATTCTTGAAAAACTTGAATAAATTAGTCCTTGATTGACCAGATGGACACTGTTTAATATTTAAAAATAAATCACTGGGGGAGAAAAGGAGAACAGCACATCCCTAATTCTAAACATTTAACTAGAAGACATACAAAATTCCTTCAATGTAACCCATCTCTGTGCTCTGATTCAAGGCCTTTCATGGTCCCAGACAACTGTCTAGTAGACAGTAGATTTATGGGGCATCTGGGTGGCTCAGTCGGTTAAGTGTCCAACTTCAACTTGGGTCATGATCTCGGGGCTCGTGGGTTTGAGATCTGCCTCGGGCTCTATGCTGACAGCTCAGAGCCTAGAGCCCACTTTGGATCCTGTGTCTCCCTCTCCCTTTCCCTCCCCTACTTGCACTCTGTCTTTCTCTCAAAAATAAATAAACATGAAAAAAATTTTAGAAGCAGTTTTGTACACATCGTGCACATCTCCCCTCCAATCCCCAGTCTTATCTCTAACATGCTGGAGAAGAGACGGTGCTTAATGGGCTGACGAACAATGAGGAGTAGACAACATGCAGAGGAAAAGCAACGGACAACTTGCGATGTGTCTGTGTCTTCCGAGAATCATAGCCCCCCCCTCCCCAAATCCATCCCTGTCTGCAACGCAATTATTGGTATACACAGCATGTTACATCAGATACAATTATAAATTATATATGTATAATTATATTTTATATATATATAAATTATATATAATTTATATATATAATATAATTAGAAAAGTTTATCAATTACTTTGGCCCATTGTCAAATAATAGCTAACAATGATACAAACCAATCTTTAAGTAATTCAGAGCTAACAATGTGCCCAGTATTCTGTGAAATTAGATTTCCTAAAGCTCTGATTATCTAGTCAGCTACTAATATGCATGTGATAGCCATTCATAGATAACCAATATTTAATTGCATTAAGAGTGAGAAGAAGCAGTGATTCATTCTCATTCCAGGAGCAAATAATTTTTTCTACATGTCACTTTGGCCTTGAATTTGTATCAAGACTTTTCTTTAGTACCTGGCAAGGATCCCTAATTATTTAATTACATCAGTGTTAAGGACAAGCACATAATTGATGTCAAAAAGGAAAATATATTTTTAAAATATAATAAGGGGTGCTTGAGTGGCTCAGTTGGTTAAGCGTCCGACTTTGGCTCAGATCATGATCTCATGCCCGTGAATTCCAGCCCCGCATCAGGCTCTCTGCTGACAGCTCAGAGCTTGTAGCCTGCTTCAGATTCTGGGTATCCCTCTTTCTCTGCCCCTCCCTAAGTCACGCTCTGTCTCTCTCTCTCTCAAAAAACTATATATTTTAAAATTTTTAAATAAAAATAAAATAAATAGCAACAATTCTAGAGTTTCTTTTTTAATCACCAAGTGATTATCACTTGGACAATCACAGGATTTATAGAATCATGATACATGTCACATGTGGACAGCATTACAGTGTTGTTTACTATTATTATTTGTGGGCTTTCCAATGCACATGCACTGTGGTATGTATTAGCTCACAGAGTAATATATACTTCACTGTATAATTATGAGAGTTACTATACTCATATTTATGAGAGTACAATATATTTATATTCATAAAACTTAATGATTTATATGAAAGTATAATATAATTATATATTTCACAATGCAAATACAATATATTTCTATTTATAAACTCATAATTATACACCATAAAATTATTATTATTTGTGAGGTCTCCAATGTACTCCAATTACTTTATTTTATTTTATTTTGTAAAATTGTTTTAATGTTTTTTATTTAATCTTAAGAGACAGAGAGAGAAAGACAGAGTGTGAATAGGGAAGGGGCAGAGAGAGAGGGAACACAGAACCCGAAGCAGCCTCCAGGCTCTGAGCTAGTGGTCAGCATAGAGCCTGATGCGGGGCTTGAACTCACAGACCGTGAGGTGAAGCCAGTTGCTTAACCGACTGAGCCACCCAGGTGCCCCAACCAATTACTTTAGTATAAATTATCTCACTGAATAATGTATACCTCACTGTATAATAATGACTCTTTGTATACACTTACAGATTACAAAATTTAGACATGGCTCAACTAGGCAAGTAAATGCTGCTAGTAAGTCAGGGAGCACAGGTTTAAACCTTACTTGACTTGAGTCTGAATGCCACACACTTTTGAGATATATCTTTTGGTTTCACAGGTTGGAGGGTTCTTATGAAGACACGTTAGATGAACAATCAATACTAATCAGTCATGTTGTGGGAAACATTTGCATAAGACCAATAATTACATCTCTAAGAGGCACAATTGAAGAACCATTTCTTGCAGATGTTTTCATTAAAACCCCTTCGCTGTTAATAGAATCTTTTGAGACCAAAACTCAAGAGAGAAAGTCAGTGAGACTTTCATATTTTCATGTCCTAGACCAAATGTGCCAATTCCTTTATTTATATCAGCATATTGTTTTCCTCTCATAATATGTAAATAAAAAGGGGACTGGCAGGCATATAGGAAATAAGAATGACTCATTGAGTCTTGAGCCTCAGACATGCTGTAAAGACCTTGAAATTCCTAATAGTTTGGTTCATTTATTTTTGCCTTATTGGAGGCAGAATTCTTGATTCCATTCCTGGCCACACCACTCTTTCCTGTGGGTGAGAACCGCATGAGCTGAGAGACCAAACTAACTTTCTTGGGTAGATGATATCTTCACCATAACCTCGAAAGTTCAATTCCAGCCACTTACTTTATATTTTCCCCGGGGTAGTTAACAAAGAACATGAGGACAGCACAAGCAGGGCTGAGAATTGCTTGAAGTGTGAGATGTTGGCCTTATGACATGAGTCTCTGCTATAGCTTGGAATATAAGGTAGAGTCCATCCCAGGATTTTCAGGGAAAAAGATCCACTTCATCCTTGAGCCAGAGTAGAATGGGGCATAGACTTTTTGGCCAAACAGCCCTAACCTGGGATCCCACTTCCCCCGCCTTGTGACTAGTTAATTAACCTGAGCAGAATCCCAGAAGGTCATTGTAAATATCAGATGGAAATACTCTTGGTGCAGTAGCTGTCATAGTATCAATAAACATATTTTCAACAGGAAAAGGGTCCTTTTCCTTTCTATGTAAAAATAAGATATAAAAGAAAACTTCAAGTATGATACATTTGAAAAGGAAAGGGAAAGGAGAAAAGGAAAAGAGATAGAAGAGATGGTTGCTCTAACATGGAAGTTGGTGTCTTAGAGATCTCATGCTTATCTACATACTATAAACATTTGGACTAAAATCCAGGGGTCTTATCAAAGCCAACAGAACAACATGGTCCAGTGTCTGCTGCTACCATTTTTACTTCATCTTCTACTTCTCACCCTCACTGTCAGGGCCCCTGCCTTTGGGAAGAGGATGTCCCTTAGGACAGCAAGTTTAAGGACTTATTTATCCAGGAAATTCTACTTTCACTTATCCACAAGGCCTTTCTCTTACTAAATCTACGTCTGCCCTCTGATCACAGAATATCTCTTGAGAAAAAGTTTCTTGATCTCCCTTTAAAATCAGAAACTCTGACCTCACAGGCAGTGTCTTATTTCTCTTCCTGTTGCAGGTTTTTAATGCACTTATAATGGTCTGATATTATATTTTTTATATTATATATTTATTTGTCTGTTTGTTACTATCTGTTTCCATCCCATCCTCTCCACTAATATGCCCACATTGGAAAAGGAGCACTGTTTCATTTAATTCTGTCTCTCTAGACCTGAGTACGATGCCTTGCACATAGTAGACACTCAATATATACTTGTTCAATGAAGAAACAAATACCCACCTCTTCATTTCAGACCCAAAGCTAGGAAGAGTGTGCATTTCATCAAGCTTAAACAACACACTATAATGACATATAAGTGACTTCCATACATGTAATCCATATTGAAATACTACTTGAAAGTGACTTCATGTAAATATAAGGGAATACAGTGACTTTTAATTGGCCACGGGATCCTGTCACAAAACTAACATTGTGTTTCCATGTTGAAGGCCTTCCTGTGTGGTCACCAGCTTCTATGTTATCAGCCCACAGTAGTCTACACCTTTTTCCTTTGAGTCACTTCCTATAAGCTGCATACTTGATTACGGTAATTAAAGAAAATGTCTTCCTATGTGAACTAAGGTGAGAAAGAACAATCAAAGGCAGTAAAATGGTGAGAACATTTCTTTGAGCAAAAGCAATTTCCCCTTTGTAAAAGTTCACCTATTATGATCTTTGTAGAGGCATCTATTTTCAGTCTATTACTTCTCCGTGATGAAGACCAAATTCATCTCAGGGAATTAAAATACCAGGATAAATCATAATGACCACAATCTGTAGTCTTTGACAATCAAAATGCATAAGATATAATGTCATCAAGATAAATTCAGAATAGTAACTTCCAAAGAGCTAGTAAATTTCTTTGGGAGGAAGATTGTTCTCCTCCCCATTTATTGCATTATATTAGCATCACAAAATATAAATAAATTTCCCAAAGTTCCTAAATCTATTTTTGGTGGAACTTAGCTTATAATCTCCTGAGGACCCTACATCCAGAAATGTATATATTTCCAAATGGCTCTAGTTTTCTCAGAATTATGTTCAATCATTCAACACACATTTTGAGCCTTTGTATGTGTATGCTACTGCATGTTGTGAAGTTGTAATTCTAATGGGAAAGTGACTTTTGAAAGCTTATGACAAGCAAAGCACCATGTCCACTGCTACTGGAGAAACAAATATAATTGAGTCATGGTCTCCTACTACAAAAAGTACCCAATGTAAGTTGTTGGGCCAGGGCTGTCAGGGAATTTGTCATCTAGGTAGGGAGGACAAGCAGGTGATAAAAGTCAGTAAATGCCCCCAGAGAAAAGGGCAAGAAAAATAGGTAAAAGGGAAGGAGATGGCACTTAGAGATGTGTTGGTAAGTGGTTTATTCTGGTCATCATCCCAATTCTTGATTGGAGGGAAAGAAATTCCTTTTATCCTTTGATCCTACCAAGCTCACATCATGAATCATTCTAGCTACTATTTCTAGCTAGAAAGAAATGTAGTCAGCTATGAAAAACTTGCTTTGGGCACACAAATCGATGAGGCCACTTAGTAGACACACATGTGATGCATTCATTCATTTTGTAAGGTTTTGTATGGGAGGCTAATGGTCCATACGTTCTCTACTTTTGTGGCCCATCAGTAACAAAAGTGCCGATAAATGAGGTACATTACTGGATTGTGAAGAGAACCAATTTTTCACTTAGTCAAACTGATGTTTTGCTCTTCTCAAAGAAATTAAACTTGAAAGTACCTTGAAAGATAGTAAAACTGAAAAGTATATCTCCATCCTCATTTCTTGGTTGCACTTCCTGTCTTCGTGAGAGACAAGGAGTATAAAACCTGATTTCCTAGTATCCAACCACCATTTTAACAAGGAGAGAAATCCTAAAATAAGTAGGCAACCATGCCATTTTTCATCTACTGGGTCCATTTGGGATGTTATCCTTGGAAAACCATAGACTGGGTGGCGGCTTAAACAACAAACACTGATTTCTCATAGCCCTGAAGGCTGGGAGGGCCAAGATCAAGAGTCTGGCATATTCAGTGTTTAGTAAGACTCCATGTCTTGGTTCATAAAGGGCTATCTTCTCACACAAGAGAAGAAAACAAAAGAAGTCTCAGAGGTCTTTTTCCCCCCTTATGTAAGGGTACAATTCTCTTTCATGAAGGCTCTACTCTCATGACCTAATCACCCCCTAAAGGCCCTGCCTTCCAATTCCATAAGATTGGTGATTAAGGGTTCAACATATTAATTTAGGCAGGGGCTGGGGGTTGGGGAAGACACTCAAACATTCATTCCATAACATTGTCCAAATCTGGGTACACTTTAGAATGAGGGGAACACTATTATTTTGTAGGGTTTTTTTTTACATTTATTATTGACAGATAGAGACAGAGCATGAGCATGGGAGGGCCAGAGAGAGGGGGAGACACAGAATCCGAAGCAGGCTCCAGGCTCCAAGCTGTCAGCACAGAGCCCCACATGGGGCTCAAACTCACAAACTGGAGATCATGACCTGAGCTGAAGCCAGATGCTTAGCTGACGGAGCCACCCAGCCTCCCCACGGGAGCATTCTTAATCATTATATCTGAATGACATGCTTATATCATGACTATTCCAGCAATCAGGGTGATGGTCACCCAAATGATGGGTAGGAGAGGGAATTCTACTTCTGACAATGAAACAAAAGGAGCATTCTGTCTTTGTCTCTTGGAAGCTAAGCTCTGGAAGTATTACCTAGCTTAGCCAATCAGAGTCTGTGGTCTGCATTTGATCCTTAAATGGAAAACAAAAGGAAGTGCAGGTAGAAAGTCAGAAAATTGTCAGGGTAACATGGGGATTCCAAAGGCAGAGCAGTGAATGTCCAGGTACAATGTAGTGAAGCTGAGCAGTAGCCAATGTCCATGGATTAAGCACCAATGGCAGCAATAACAAAGGTCAGTTGGTGAACAGTGATATCCTGAGGATCAGTGGGGACCTCCTGGAGGGACCTTTCTTTCCTTGACTTCTGCCTGAGCCTGGTTCTCCAGCTTGAACCTGAGACCCATTACAGACCCACTGAACTATAATTCTCTCCTTAAATTAGCCAGAATTGGTTACTTTATTTCTGTTTTAACCAAAAACTTTGACTAGAACTAGCAAATATTATTTTCTTTAAATGACAAGGATGATGAAAACATCCTTGAAAACAATGATGACAATGTTGGGGGTGGTGGTGATGATGATAATGATGATGATGATGATTTTACATGAATGATAATCACTACATCCACATTAATACCTCAGTTACTAACTGGGAATCACACTGACAGCATAATAGCATTCTCTTAAGAAAAATCTCCAAGTACATCTTTTGATTGTTATACATTCTAAAAATAGCCAAGAATTTTGTAATCCAAATCTTTTCCCTTCCCATTCTCATGAAAAATCAATAGGGGCATTCATATAAGTTCTATGAAAAATGAGCTTGAGATATTTTAAGAAGTCACATACTTCCCGGTTGAAAGAAAATAATCCAGGCTTTTGAGGTCCTTGTCAAATTATTTACCTTCATTTTTAGATGTTGCAGCTGAAGTATTGAGATAAATATTCATTTGAGAGATTACAGATTGTGAATCTTAATTGCTCTATATATCAAGTTATAATGGAGATTTATAATTATAGTTGATGGAGTTCAGAATTGCTAGAGGCCTAGAGGAGGGGGTAAATGTAAAGAATGCTAGAAATCCAAGAAATATTTGTAGGGATGGAGATGTGTAAAGCATTCATTAAATTTTTCTAATTTAGGAGAACATGAAATGGTGGCACATGGTCCCTTTCTATGAACTGCAGGTCCCTTAATAACAAAGCCAAAGTCACAATCTTATACCTAGAAGCAATTGCAAGAATGCCTCAACTGGACTAAGTAAAATACAGAACTTATTTCTATTAATTTGACCTGTGGGTAAATATATCACCTAATACTGCTGCAATAAGCATGAAGGGAGTGAAGAGTACATGATCAGGGTCTGTATTTGAGTAGAGTAACACTAAATTAAACACTAGACACTAACTCTGCACTTCATTTTGGACACCTTAGGATACATCGTGCTTACTCAGATGATAACTTAGAACCCACATCAACCTTTTGGCTTCTGCCTTGTGAAGAGCTACTGAAGATGTGGGATCAGGAGCTGCCAAGCCACAATCCCAGATAAATTGCTTCAAATTGCTTCCATCATCTATCATATACAGCTCTAGGGAGAAAGCCTGAACTATAAGTTGAGATTGCTCTGAGATCAAGGGTGGAAGACAAGGATGTAAAGAACATTTGGAACCACTTGTTCTTTCCCAATCCATTGCAGCTACATAAGTGACTTTTTTTTAAAAAGTCTGGTATTAAGAATGCTGAGTTTTGGGGTGCCTGGATGGCTCGGTATATTGAGTGTCTAACTCTTTTTTTTTTTTTTTTTTTTTTTTTTTTAGTATTTTGCCATTAAATTTATTTCCTTTAGGAATAGGCCTTTCTATTTTTTTCCCTCCATAATATTTTATTGTCAAATTGTTTTCCATACAACACCCAGTACTCTTCCCCTTAAGTGCCCTCCACCATCACCACCACCTCTTTTCCCTCTCCCCCTTCCCCCTTAACCCTCAGTTCATTCTCAGCATTCAATAGTCTCTCAAGTTTTGCATCCCTCTCTCTCCCCAACTCTCTCTCCCTCCTCTGCTCCCCCTGGTTCTCCATTAGGTCTCTCTTGTTTTCCTGCTAGACCTATGAGTGCAAACATATGGTTTCTGTCCTTCTCTGCCTGGCTTACTTCACTCAGCATGACACCCTCAAGGTC
>NC_043716.1:48547151-48565733 GCF_006229205.1 Suricata suricatta | reverse complement strand
GCTCAGGTCATGATCCCAGGGTTATGGGACTGAGCCACATGTTAGGCTCTGCATTGAATCTCTCTCTCCCTCCCTCTGCCCACCTCACCCACTTGTGCTCTCTCTCGCTCTCTCTGTCTCTCTCTCTGTCTGTCTCTCTGTCTCTCTCTCTTTCTCTCTCAAAATTAAATAAATAAAACATTTTAAAGGTACTAAGTTTGGCCCATGAGGGGAGATAAGAAAAAGTGGAAGAAATCATTTCCTAACCTATTTGTTCCTCTAGCTTACTTAAACTGCATTTGAAACAGCAAGTTGGGGGGTGCCTGTGTGGCTCAGTTGGTTGAGCATCCGACTTCAGCTCAGGTCGTGATCTCATGGTCTGTGGGTTTGAGCCCCATAGTGGGGTCTGTGCTGACAGTTCAGAGCCTGGAGCCTGCTTCAGATTCTGTGTCTCCCTCTCTCTCTGCCTTTCTCCTGTTCACTCTCTGTCTCTCAAAATAAAACAAAGACATAACATATATATAAAAAAAGAAACAGCAAGTTGGTGGTTAGCACATGATCACATACTTTTCTAGACATAATTAACTGCCACAAAATTTAAGTAGTTTAACCCTTTCTTATCTTTTCAATGAGGAAGAGACAGTGTGGTCTGGTAGTAAGAATACTGGATTAGAATACAGAACCCTCCATTGCTGTCCTTGCTCTGCCTGATCCTAGCCAGGCAGGTTGGGTAACCTTTTCTCTTCTCATTGCATTAGTGTACACATTTATAAAATGAAGTGTTTATTTTTCTCAAAGGGAGTCCTGTTGTTGTGTTTACCTTGTTTTCCTTATTGAAGATATCAAAGATTCTTCCTATATTTCTATTTTTACTGACCTATTACCACTAGACTATGATCCCCTTGAAGTCAGAAATTGTCTATTGTCTTCCTCCCAGATATTCAGAAACTCTCGCCAAGTATTCAAAAGGTACTCAAATTTTATTAAATAAATGAATAGATTAAAGAATGAAAAATATATTCTAAATAGAGACGTGTGTGTGTGTGTGTGTGTGTGTGTGTGTGTGTGTCTTTAACTTTAAAAGATACTTTATTGATCATTTCTTCCTATTTGGGTTCTTCCAGAAGCTGACTCTAAGACATGGGTTAGACTTCAACTAGTTTATTTGGAATGTGATCCTAGGAAAAACAAAGTGCCAAAGTGAGGTGCAAGGTCAAGGGGCCACTAAGAGAGTGTTATCAAGACAGTTATCACTGTGGGTTATAGAGCTTGATCCAACTGGGAAAGTACAGAGAACAATAGGAATCATGTACATAGAATTACCCATATGAAGAGCAAAGGACCTGGGACATTTGTATACCAATGCTTACCAGTCATTGGTCAAGAGATGAATAGCCTGGGTGACCAATGAAAGCCCCCTTAGGTAAACAGATGAAGGTGCTGGCAGGTGGAAGACAGACCAGCATGCAGTGAGATCGTAATGGTCAAGCAGTGTACATAAATGGGGTCTCTACCAGAGTCTCAAAACATTCTCTCTCTTATGCATTCCCACAGGCACTGTTATAGCAGTTATTTCCCTGTAATACAATTACCCATTTACTTATCTTTATTCTTCACTGGCCTACCATCTCCTTTAAGGCAAAGAACATGGATTCTTTAAAACTCTATCCTCAATACCTAGCATAGCATAACTCAATTTTACTTAGGGAATGAGTAATTAATCTATAAGAAGGGCATAATACCACCAACTGTAGAAGGTTGTCCAAGAAGCAACTTAGACAGTGTACACGAAAGTATAGTGAGAAGTGTCAAGTGCTATCCATATCCAATAAGAGTTATATGGGGAACACTGAATACCATCCCCAAGCTAACCATGCAAGCACAGTGACTTTTATTGTTCCACACCTGTACATCTTATTTATCTGGCAGTAGGTCCAGATGCCACCAAGATGTCACCATGCTGGAGAAAAGATGGAGTACAGCAGTAAAGAATTAAGGGAGAGCTTCTGCCTGGTGGGGTTCTCCTGGTTGAGAAATATGTGAAAATCTGGAACTTGCATAACTATGTCTCCTGGATAACACAAGAGGGTAAACTGGGCCAGCGGTGACCTTGGAGAGAGAGAAAAGAACACTTTATCTAGCGATACTTCCCCCAAACGCCAACTCCTTCCATTTGAAAATAGGGTAGAGCAAAACATGAGGCCAAGGGAATTGAAGCTCTGATATTGTTTGGATCTTTAAAAAACGTCTTTATGAAACCAAGGGCCAAAGAACAGGCCAGTATTTTTCTCAGTGATATGAAAAGAATCATTCCCCGGTTTTTTGGGGGGTTTTTTGACCACCAAGAGTTGAATTCTTTCCATTTCCCACACCAGAATTAAGAAACCTCTCAAATTCTCAGCCCTCTCAAAACAAGCTAGAAGCTGATTACAAATAGTCAGGAGCTGAGAACACTCTGACAGACAGTAAGACTTATAAGTAATAGTCTGCTTTACTAAAACAGAATGGGTTTTTTTTACATAGAAATGGAATTTTACATCGTTTATGGAGAATCCATAACGACCAGCTCTACTAGACCACGAACTAGGATCAGCTGGTACTCAGTCCACTGGAGGCAGCACTGGACACCTTCTCAGTGAAAATGCCTGAGTCATCGGTGGCACAAATCCAGAACCACTTCAGCCTTCCTTGACAGGCAGCATTAAGCAAGGCCATCCATCTTGGTCCAGCCTAGCTGCTTTCACTATGTGGGGATTTCAGAGAGCAGCGAAATCCTCAATCCTTCCTTTTGTTACCAAAACAATGTTTTCTTTTTCTCACACAAATTTCCACATAGGCCTACCCAGACCTCAGGATTTCATTACACCAATGGTGATGAAAAGGTCATGTCCCAGAGAGCTCAGATCCCGCTTTACAGAAAATTCGATGGTTTTCCTCATGAAGAATAGTAGATTGACACCTGTGGGAATCTCTAGGGAATCTCTCTGATCAACAGGTATCATCCCTGACTAAAGGCAGAAATCTGTTTAAATTCCAAATACAAAGGACCTGAGATAAAAATTCCAATTTTCCCTGGGTATATCACCATATAAATATATGTAGTAATTATTGTCAACTTCAATTAATGATGAATTCTCAAGTGAGAGTATTGGGGCAGATATTTAAACTTTAAAAATTTATATAATTGTCTGAGGTTGTACAGCCTATTAGTGGATGAGCTAGAACTCAAATATGGGTATTATGTAAGGCCACAGACTTTCTCCTGGAACACAGCACTCACTGTTTTTTCTTTGTAGAATCTTTCACATAAAGAAGGCTTTAATCTCTCTAAGAGTTTAGATGCATTGTAACCTTGCTCAGAATGAGGGGATGGACCACAAAACCCTTAGCCATTCTCCTCCTACCATGATTTTGTCACTCAGCTGGGTAGTCATCTGCTGATTAAAAATGGGCACGTTCTATAACCTTGTGTTCTAGATGTCTGCAAGCAAGTCATTTTGCAACATTGCAAACAAGCAATTGTTCTCCTATGGAAAATGCCACATACTGAAATCCTGAGTTGATAAAGGGGAAACCACTGAAAGTAAGAACAATTTCAAGTGTTATGACATGAACGGAGTTATAGACAGGCCTACTGGTATCAAAACTTTATTTTAAAGAATAACAGGATATAAAGGAAGCAAATTCTATTTTTCTATCAATGGTGGCGCACAATGTTAAAAACAATCCCTATTCTTCTTCCAATCATGTGTGTCTGTCCTGCAAAGGGAGAGGTTGTTTGGTTTGACTTGTTTAGATTTAAAATTCATAGAGCTTTTGTTTTGTTTTGTTTTGAGACCAGGAACTATATCCCCAGCTCTCCTTTCTATGTCATTGTTCTTACTGTCTCCAGCTCCGGATAGACAATGCCTACTTTACAGGAAAGAACTGGAACCAATAACACGCCCTAGGTAAATAATGATAAAAGCTCCTCTAGATCAGGGCAACTAAGACCAGAAGTTGGAATTAGCTAGCACAATAGGCAAAACCAACCTCAAACTAGTGTTTCTCTTATTCCACAAGTCTTATTTGATATTCATTTTTGTAGTACATAGAAATAAAAAAAAATTGCTATGTGGAACACATAGCTTCTCTCTGACAGATTTCTTATATCAGCAGGTAAAGGTATCATGAGAGAGAAGTTGGGTGGTGAGAAAGCAGCGTGACTATCCATTGATGTTTAGCAGCCTGAGAATAAAATGCTTAGCTCTGAAAAGAAAGTCGCTTGGACTACACTGGGACCCGCCAGCCCTCCTCTGTTATGCAATGAGTATGACAGGGCACAGGAGGTCTGGGCTGCCCCCGTAGATAATAGAGCTGCTTTGTAATTCCAACTCCTTGGTAATTATATGCATAATATTTGGGCACCAAACGCCATTCCCCTAACATTCTAAGATCATATACTCTGAGCAACATTATGAAATCAGATCTGCTACCAATGAGGACGTACCATCCTGAGACACAACTGAAGTTGCAGTTAGCTCAGGAGATCCCCAGTTTCAAATTGCTGTCTTATGTGGAGTCTCACAGTTTCTTTATAAATGTGTAAGATATACTTTATTAGATGTAAAGTGAAAGAAAAGAAAAGATATTTTCTCTCTCATAATAGAATATCATAAAACAAGAAAGAGGGGGTGCCGGGTGGCTCATTGCTTAAGCATCTGACTTGCTCTCAGGATTGTGAATTCAAGCTTGGCATTAGGCTCTGCACTGGGTATGAAATGTACTTAAAAAAAAAACCAACCCCCCAAAAACCTGAAAAACAAAATAGAACAACAACAACAAACCAAAAACCAAAAACAAACCCAAAAAAAACCCAAAGACAAAAAAAAAAAAAAACAAGAAAGAGTGCCTCAATCATTTTCTGTAGCTATGTCTCTCTCCAGCTTACAAATTGAAAATATGGTTGAAAGACAGAACTCTAAAAAGGCCATGTTAAGGGCTAAGTAGTGGCTGAAGGCAATGAAACAACAGACAAAGCTGGAAATCCCTGGGTGTTTTTTAAATCTGTTCAGTTTGGGTCAAGTGGATATTGAGGACCCTGCTTTCAGAAATGTGGTTGTATCTGCCAAGAATTGCACTTCTTGACTGGCTTGCTACTATCCTTCTTGGGAGCATTTATGGCAGACTGATCATATTCTGAGTGATTCCAAAACGTTTAGGCTTTTAGTGCAGTGTGTAAATTTCTATCACTGTAGCAGGTGATGAAAGTATGGTGCCATTTCTATCAGATAAATTCACCACGCTGGTGGTCACATCTTTTACATAGGGTTACCCTGAAAGGATACACCAAAGATTTATCCTTCATAATTCATAAAAAAAAAGAAAAGGAAAGAAACTTCAAAATTACCCATAACTATCTATTGTTTTAAGACATGAGCCAGCTTGGGCAATGATAAAATGGATTGATCCACATTGCTCCCTGGATCTTTCCATTGGACAATTATTTAAAAACCTCAGAAGCCAACCAGCCCAGGTTCTTTATTCTACATGTGAGGGAATCAATACCACATAGGTTACGTCCTTGCTCAAGGTCAAAGAGGAAATCTAAACTGCAGATGAGCCACCTCTTATTCACATGGCTCTCATCAAAAGTCAAACATGACATAAGACTCAACTGGAATAGTGAATATGCAAGCATTTATATTGCACATATATACCATTTTTCTCCTTAGGTCCTTCAGTGGAATTTGTCAACATAATATCAGCTAT
The DNA here is from genome assembly GCF_006229205.1 of Suricata suricatta. Classification (NCBI taxonomy): domain Eukaryota; kingdom Metazoa; phylum Chordata; class Mammalia; order Carnivora; family Herpestidae; genus Suricata; species Suricata suricatta. The sequence continues at coordinate 48,560,003 of NC_043716.1, read as the reverse complement.
TGTTAGCTTCATATGAATCCCTTAATTTCCTAATTCAGGGGGAAGAGGTGGAAACAAAGGTTTCTCAACTCCAAATTGGAAGTGGATGTGTAGTAAAGAAAAACAAAATCTGCGAAATATAATCAAGAGAACATCAAGCCCTCTGGCATGAACACACTTGTAGGTAGCTCCCTAAACACCATATTAAGAATGTGGAATTAAGACTCGGGAGAAGTGTTTTATGAGGAAATATTGTTCTGGAAGGGTGTTATTAAGAAGACAAGTTACGGGAAAGCTTTGCCAGAATCATGCTGAAGAAACGGAGGGTTAAATGCATTTGAACAAGAGGGTATCTTGTTATCTACAGTAACTACAGGATCAGCACACAGCAATTTCAAACCAGCCCATGGCTAAATTTTCTGGGCCAATCATAATTAAATTGTAAAGCACTTAATATTAAAACTTGATGGATAAAACTGATGTGAGGAAATTAATCCAAAGCTTTATTAAAGTCAAAGTAGATCACATTTATCTTACATCCTTCGGCAACTGGGTCTGCCAGTCAGTCACAGATGATTAGCATCCTGCCGTTACAGAAATTTAGAACTGGCAGAAACTCAGAGATTAGTCTGAATGCTTTGAACTTATTCAGTGCAAAGAGACAAGGAAAATGCCATATCTGTCAATGGAGCTGCTGTGGAGCAGGGCTTGGGAACTACTGCACCAAGTTAGGGAACAAGCAACTGTATAAAAGAATTAATTATGCCATGATTCATAGTCACTGGCTGTGCTATAAATACTTTTATGGAAGTGTTTTTCTTTTCCTTTTTCCTTCCCCTTTTTCCAAAAAGGCTGCGTGGATGAGCACTGTTTCCAGGACTCACATAATTGCACCTAAAGTCATAGGATGTTACAGCTGGAGGAATGCTCAGAGTTGGCCCGAGATCCTTCACAAGGATTTTACAGGTGAGGTGTTTGGAGCTCCAGGGAGATTAAGAGTTAGCGCCTGGCGGACTCCACTCTGGACCCTCGGTCTCCCGAACCCCAGAGCACATGCTTTCCACCACACTTTGTCTTCCCAGCAAGGGCAGGGGAAGAGCCCTGGACCCGGCCCCATTTCCTACAATTAGACCTCAGCCCTGGGCTGTATACAGCCAGAGGACCTGCGGAAATTTCTCTTCCCAGAGCTCACTGGTATTTCTGAGCAGTACTTTAATGAAAAGGTATTTTTAGCTCTTATTCTGCCAGAAACATTCTTCTTGCTCATTCAGAGCTTCTGGGTTCAAGCTTAGAGGCCAGAATAATTTAGGTTATGTTTTGTTAGTTAAAAAATTCAATTTGATAATCCTTTAGTGCATGGCTGTAAATGCATAAGGCATCGAACTAAGTGCTTTGTGGATAGAGATGCGAATAAAAAGGGTCTCTATTTCTAAATAGCTTACGAGCTATAGTGGAATGGAGAGCCATGGGCTTCATCAAGGACGGCAGTGTTAGGGACATGTTAAAAATGACAAGAACCAGGGGGAGCGGAGGAGGGAGAGAGAGTTGGGGAGAGAGAGGGATGCAAAACTTGAGAGACTAGTGAATGCTGAGAATGAACTGAGGGTTGAAGGGGAAGGGGGAGGGGGGAAAAGAGTGGTGGTGATGGTGGAGGGCACTTAAGGGGAAGAGCACTGGGTGTTGTATGGAAAACAATTTGACTAAAATATTATGGGGAAAAAAATGACAAGAAGTGGGGCACCTGGGTTGGCTCAGTTGTTTAAGTGTCCAACTTTGGATCAGGTCATGATATCATGGTTCGTGGGTTTGAGCCCTGTGTCTAATTCTGTACTGACAGCTTGGAGCCTACAGCCTGCTTCGGATTCTTTGTCTCCCTCTCTCTTTCTCTGTTCCTCCCTTGCTCATGCTCTTTCTTTCTCTTAAAAATAAATAAACACAGAAGGAGAGAGAGAGAGAGAACGAACAAACGACAAGAAGAAAAAAACACTAGCATCAGACCTCATTCACTAAGAGACTTCTTAGTTAGGTTCTGGGTGTGGCTTACTAGTAAGTTCCAATCACTAGTTATGCGGTGATGAAAATGTTCCGTGTATTGCATCTCAATGTCTTCTTCTGTAAAACTGGGTAACCAGGCCTTACTCCCTAGGGCTCTCAAGAAGTTTCAATGAATTAATGCATGAAAAGCACTTGCCTGGAATACATGGTAAAAATGCAATGGCTGGTTACTATTGCTGTTATTATTTGCGTACAACTAGAACAAACATTTTCCCATCCAGCACCACTTTAATGCGCTGTCCTGCAGGGTCCCCCAGGGCTCCTCAATTTAGAAGACCTGGATTAGAAAGGAGGGTACCAATGTCCCGTCCAGAGTTGCCTGAGGAGATAGGACTAAATGTAATGTGGTGTCGTGACGGGATCCCGGAACAGAAAAGGACAGTAGGAGAAAGGAAAAACATCTAAATAAAGTATAAACTTTAGTAAATAAAAAAAGTGTCAATTTTGTTTCATTAATTATGACAAAGGTACCACGCGAATGGAGGATATTAATAATAAAGATGACTGGGTGTGTGGTATCTAGGAACCATCTGCACTATATTCACAATTTTTTTGTAAATCTAAAATTATTCTAAAATGAAAAGTTAATTTTTTTTTAAAAAGATGTAACTTCTGACAGAAAAAAGAATTGTTCCTGGGCGGACTTACAGTATCTTCATTAATTTGTTGGTCTGGGGTATGCTTACCAAAGGAAACTTTCTGGAGTACTCTTTAAACCATTCTTTATTAAATGAGGAGCATTTTAAAATGGAGAAAAACACATAAAAAATATTTTTAACCGTACCTCATTGCAATGAACTATTTGAGTACTCCCTTTATCCTTTTTTTCATAAGATTCTTTTATTTAATTGCTCTTAATTACATCCAGTTGCATTGGCGCTATCAAGTTGCTTTTAATAGCATTTCTAGTAAACAGCTGCAGAGAAGAATCTTGGTCAGTGCAGGTCACTAGGGGGTGGAAGTCATAGGTATGGACTGCTTGTGGGCATGGGGCATAGAAACTCATGGGGGTCAGTGATGGGGGTGTGGGGGAAGAAAGAAAGAGGAACCAGGAAAGACATATCTCAATGCTGTTAGATCAGTGGTTCTCAACTGGGGACAACTGGCCCTTGGATATATCTGGAAATGTCTGACGACATTTCCTATTGTCTCCACTTGGGGATGACCAGGGGGATAGGTTGTTACTGGAATCCGGTGGTTAGAGGCTAGAGATACTGCTAAACGTCCTTCAGTGCACAGAGCAGTCCTTTCTCCAAAAAAGAATTCACATCTCACCCAAAATGGAAATAGTGCCAAGCTTTAAAACATCTGCATTAGATAGAAGAGGGAAAGGAAAGTTTCCCTCCATTTCTTATTCCCCAAGACAGCTAACAGTAATCTGAATTTACAACATTTTTATATTGTTTTGAATTCTACTAAAGGGGAGCACTCACCCACTGCTAACCCATTATGAGGGAGGATGCTTGTAGACAACTCCCCTTGGGCTGAACCTCACATACTCTTGGCCCATCTTTTGCTAAGATTGTGCTAAGGCAACCAGCTGCTAGCTGCCAACTGTGTGATCCGACAGCCTCCTGCTTCAGCTCCAATGAGCCTCTCTCCCTTTCTGCCCTGGGGCCTCTCTGACACCCACACAATGGAACCTTCTGGGCACCCACACATGTGCATCCTGGAAGCTCTAAGGAATTACCATCATATGGGTCACACTTGAAATTAGGAGGATAGTTAGTACATAAAAGTCTCCTTCTTCCTTCTTTCCCATGGAAAATTTGAAATCCCATTAAACCCAGTTCTTGGGAGGAACCCTGTGGGGTTAGGCAATCAAACTATCAGCTCAGTGGAGATGGGCATGACAGCTCCGAATCATTGTCTTTCTTGTCATCCTTGATCTATGTTCTCCAGTCCTCCAACCCTCCTGTTTGAGATTTCTTCTCAAAGTAATCTACTCACCACGGCCCTGGCCTCAGACTTTTCTTTCTGAGGAACCCACATTAACAACTTGCTCTTAGAGATTTTTGTCAAAGATTTTACTCTTGAGTGGTATGCATGAATTAGTCTGGGCTTCCCAGAGTCTCTCAGCCCTAATTTCAAGTAATTACTATAATAATAAATGTTAGCAGAAACAAAAGTAGTGATTGATGGTAGTCTTCCTCACAGAAAAGGAAACCGATGTTCAGAGAGATTGAAACTTGTAGACATGCCTTCTAGAAAGCAAGGTTTAAGTTTTCCTAGAGCCAGTGCAATGTTCAGGTACAATGCTTGAGAACAAAACATTTTATTCTCAAAATCACCTTATTATGGTTCCCTAACCCACTGAACTTGTCATGAATGTCATACAATGCTTAATAGAGGAAGATATTTAAGATTGTGTCGAAATTGCAAGTCTGACTCACTCACAGGTAGTTAACCATTGATTATGAGTACATTGTCTAGAGCAGTTGTAGGGCACCAAAGAAGACCTAAAAGACAATATAGAGAAAACAGTGTACACATGTCTAATGTATGTGATGTGATGTGTGTGTGTGTGTCTGTGTGTGTCTGTGAGAGAGACAGAGACAGACAGAAAAAAGAGGAAAGAAGAATAGTCGAGAGAGACAGAGACAGAGAGAGATGTTGAACCTCCAGCCCCAAAGCCAAAACCCAACTTATAATCAGCTTTTGTACTGTTTTATATTTTAAAAACTGTCTCACTCCATTTGTGTGGACACTCGAGAGCTCCCTGAAGCTTCTGATTCTACACCAGCTTCGCAATGAGTGTGACTGTATGGGGAAGGAAATAGCTTTGCCTTTACAAAATTAGGAGCTGTGGATGCCCTCACTTTATCGCCTTTCATATTATGATGGTGGATGAGGGCGCCCATCTACAAATAATGATGCTGTCGGAGTTTTGTTGGCCTTTTAAAAAATGTTTATTTTTGAGAGAGAGAGAGAGAGAGAGAGAGAGAGAGAGAGAGAGAGCGAGAGCAGAGGAGGGGCAGAGAGAGAGAGGGAGACAGAGAATCTGAAGCAGGCTCCAGGCTCTGAGCTGTCAGCCCAGAGCCTGATGCGAGGTTTGAACCCATGAACTGCGAGATCATGACCTGAGTCAGAATCAGACACCCAACTGACTGAGCCACCCAGGCGCCCCTTATTTGCCTTTTCCTCCCTAAAAGACCATAGTCTTTGAGTCAGAAAAGCCAAATTTTTTTCTCAATTGTTACTGTAGGGCTAAATAATAGTAACAGTGGACATAGTTGTTGTTGTTGTTGTAATAATAGTAATAACCATACTAATTACAACAAACGTTTACTGACTATATATTATGTGTCAGGCATTCTGTTAAATTCATTAAATGTTATATGCATGACTTCATTTAAACTCTTGCAATAACATTATGTGGCAAATACTATATGATCACTATTTATTAGGTGATTTATTAGATGAAACCAAGGGTAGAGATGTTAACTCATCCAAAGTCACACAGCCAACAAATGGGAGGGAGATGCAGAACCTTAATCAGTCTCCTTGCCCCTAATCGTCTTTTATTCTGCCCCCCTACAGAAAAGTGAGCTCCAGTTTTCCTTCTCATGAAATGGAGCTGGTTTCACTTGCTCCAAGTAGGTGGTGTTTGGTAGGAGTAGTTTTATTTTTATTTTTTTTATCGAGTGGGGAGAGGGGAGGAATAATACCAAATCCCTTATTGGAAACTGTTCCTTGAAATCTGTAAGCTAGACAGGTATTTTTGGAACATTTTTTGTAGCAGATAAAAATGCCAGTGTAACATATATATGTGAAGCCAGAAGATTAGACTCAAATTAATAACTTTCTACATCAATGGGGAAAATTAATCACCCAGTGTGGCCGTGAGTCCCTGAGTGTTCTGGCTCCTGTATTTCTATTTCATCTACTATGAATGGCCTTCGTGCTTCTTACCCATTCTAGATTTACTGGCCTTTTTGATGTTTTAGAAATATTTCCATCTTAGCCACAGCTTGAGAGCTGTGCCTTTGGAATTGTTGGACTCTTTCCCAACAAAGGGTTGGAAGAGTTTTAGTAAAGTCAAGTTGGTTGAAAATACTGATGTGCACTCTCTAGGCCCTAGAGTGTGCGAAGGGGTAGCTTGGGAAGAGCTTGGATGTGGGGACTGGGGTCCACATTATGGGAGGCAGCCAGGGGTGTAAAGACAAGTAGAAATGGGGCCATGGATGAGCTCATGCAGTGGAGGCCCAGGAAGTGGCCCCATGTGACCACAGGCCAGTGAAGGATGCCAAGGTCACCAAGAATTCTAAATTCAAAGCAGGGCCCTCCAGGTTGTTAGGAAGGTTTATTTGTCAAGGCAGAAGGATAGAAAATATTACATCGCCAGTTTGTTAGCTCAGTTTATAACCTTGAAGTATTTAGATAGAGGGCATATGGACTTCCATTTGTACTGTTGTCCTGGAACCCAAAACCTGTTAGAGGAGGGTCTGCTCCTACTTATTGATATTAATGCTTCTCAATCTTCACAATGTAGGTTCCCTTTATCCTTCACATATCTGATAACTGTTGTCTTCAGAAAGGCCACATCTGACTCCCTTGCCCTACAGAGAGATCTCTAGTACACGCTAGCCACTCTCTATTTCTCTCCTCCATTTTAACTCTGGCACTTACATTATTTCTTTCTTCTTTATGGGACCTCGCTGCCCAAATATATGCTCCCTGGAAGGGTGTTGCTTCCTCTTCTTCACTGTTGCATTCTTAATGCCTTGAAACACAAGATAAGTATTCCCTAAATCCTTGTCGGATGGAAGAATAAGGGAATACATAACATAATGGATAAATGGACTGAGAGAATCTATTGGTTTCTATGCACTTTTATCTTAATAATAATAAACACAGTTGTATTGTATCTGGTGCTTTTCTAACATTAGTGCACAATCCTCTTCCATTTCCCTCGGAGCCAGCTAATGATAAAGCAAACAACACTAAACAGTTACTATGAGACAGGACTAGGAGAGAGAGGTTGTATATATTAGAAAAATGAATTTGTTTTACATTAAACAAAATCTCAACCCTAACTATTTTAGCCACCCTTCTTCTGGTCCCTTGTGGGTCCTAGGCAAGGAAGCTGTGGCAAAGAAGTCAAACTTAATTTCCTCTTGGTCCCACTAGATGATGTTATGGTCAAGTGCAGAGTTTCTTACGTTAATAAACTAAGTTTTCTTTTCTGAGACAATATATACATTGTTTGAAGTCTTAAAATAGTTCAGATATTGTAATTACTCCATAATTATTGGATGTTGTTTTTAGATGCCTAAAATTATACTTGTAAGACTTAATATCGATACTCCTACTAATTACATTTTGGTAAATACATATCTTTTGAAGGGAGAGAGATTTGGGATTTAGGATATGTTTGATAATCTGTTTTTTGTCTTCGTTGATATAAAAATCTTCCTTTTCAAATCTCTGTAGAAGAAAACACATGGAGCAAATGACTTATTAATTTATTCTATAGTCAGAATTAAAGTAGTACATAATTGCCAAATTTTTAATTCTTATGAAACAGCTCTGAATATATACTAATTATCTTCTGTGGCAAGGAAATTCACTGAGGTTTGGTAAAGACAGCTTCACACTCAGGAAGTTAAATCTATTGTCTTACATACATCAGCTTACACATACTCCTCCTTCCCTCCTACCCACTCTGCTCCCCTTTCTTCTCCTTTTGAACTGCTGACCTGAGTTGGTAGCCAAACATAATAATACAGTGTTTGATCCTCTGTAAACCCATAAAATTATAAACCAGCAACCACCAGGATGTTGGCAGAATTTCTGTGGACAGCAAACACACGGTATTTTTTTTCTTTCTGAAATGAAGCGGGACATTGTGCTTGTTGGTACATTAATGAGGAAGTTAATGCCTTCCATCATCTCCTGCTCCCTACCTAACTCCTCTAGCCACTTGGGATGGGGAGAGAGAATTCATCTATTTAAAATATTAATGTCACCAGGTGCCTGGGTGGCTCAGTCAGTTAAGCATCTGACTCTTGATCTCAGCTCAGATCTTGATCTCAGGGTCATGAGTTCAAGTCCCACATTGGGTTCTGTGCTGGGCGTGGAGCCCACTTTAAATAAATAAATAAATAAATAAATAAATAAATAAATAAAGTGTTAAAGTCTTCTCCCTTTTGATTTTTATTATCAAAAGTTGCTTCCTTTCATTTATTTTTAAATTCATTCTGTCTATTCATATTAAGCACTAATGGATTTGTATAGTGCTGTGCTGAGTACTACAAAGGATAAACATATAAATTAAACATACTCACTACATGCCTTCAAGAATTTTAAAAAAATCTAATAGAAACTTTAAACTATAATGAGGATTAGGAAGTCTCTTTTTACTACAACAGAAATACTTGATTCATCATATAGTTGAGCCCAAAGGAAAGAAAGGATAATTCTCAGGTTCCAGAAATAAAGAATGAACTCAAGCTAGAGAGCTAAGCTTACAAATGAATGACCTAGGAACCTCAGGAACTGTCAGAACAGAGCTAGACTGTAGAGACTAGGAACTGATATTTTCATTCACATTCAGGAACAGAAAGGGCTGCATTGAGCTTGAGTTAGATTGAAATTTAGAACTGAGGTCCTTACATCAGGTGGAGACTGGTCTAACTTTGACCCTTCTGCAAAGGGTGAGCTAGGGTAAGTCCATTTACTGGCCTGTTTGCATGGCAATAAGAATGTACATCTCTGCCCATGGAAGGAGAAAATAAAGTCTTCAGTTGGAAATCAAACATCTCAAGCTAACATCACATACTGACATGGAGCAAAATATATGTTACCTACATGGTGCTTATATCCCCAAGATGAGAAATCAACGTGAAAGCAGATCACTGGCCACTGGCTCTTGAAACCCTGGGAACAAGGTGCAGAGCAATCTCAAAGGCTACAGTTTCACTGAGAAAAAGGACATCCACCTCTGCTGAAGATGCTCACACAATCACAAATGGTACACTGCAAATTTTTCAGGTAGGATCAGCAGACAGAAGGATGAATATTAAAGACTTGAAATGACAGAATAATGTAAAAAGACAATAACATAAGTGTGTGTTGAGTAATTAAGGATATATAATGAAAATACGAGCATGAATAGGCAGAATTAGGGAGGGAGGGGAAAGATCACAATTAAAATATGCAATCAAAGACAGAAAAAATATCATTGGACAAATGAAGCTGCTGTTGAAATGAGAATTAGTAATTTGGAAGGTAGATGAGGAAATTATCCTGAATGCAGCAAAAAGAGAAAGTGAAATTAGAATATAAGACATCAAGAGAGAAAATAGGGATAGAATAAGAAAGTATAAAAATGTCTAATAGGAATTACAAAAGGAAACACTAGAGATAATAGAAAATAAAGGACACATAAAATGAATAGTTTGAAAATTTTCCAGAATTTCTGAGAATTGCTGACTGAATCCTTACATTTTAAAAGAAATTCAAAGAGTTCTGAGCCCAATTGTGGAATGGACTAATTTTCCTACAGACAACAATTACAAATTAAGCAAAATATAAACAGAACTTTGAAGGCATTGCAGACTGATGGAAAAGAGTAGAAAGTCAGAGGCATTGGATCTTTGAAAGAAGGAAACCACATGGGGTAAGACCCCATTGACAGAGCACCTGTCCACAAGGACATTCCCCATTGCAGGAGTCCAAAAAAGCTAGGATTCATCACACTATGAAAGAATTAATTCAAGGTAAAGTATGGACATGAATGTAAAAACCTAATCCCAAACAGCTCAGAAGGAGGTCAAAGAAATTATTCTCTCTACCTTGGAACAGAAAACCCAGGATGCAAAAACATTTACTGTGAAAAAAAAAAAAATGGACCAACTAGACTTCACCAAAAGAAAGATATATCTCTTCAAAGAACATGGGGGGGGGGGATTAAAAGGCAAAGCCACAGCTCAGGAGAAAACACTTATAATTCACTTATATGACAGAACACACTACATGTAGAATATAGAAAGAACAGTTGACATCTATACAGATTTTTTCTATTTAGTCTTATATTAATATTGGTGGTCTATAGCTTTCAAAAAATTCTTTCATTTCATCTAAGCTGTCAGATTTATTGTCATCAAGGTGTCCATGATTTTTCTTTGCATCCAACAACTGTATCACAGTATTGTCTAGAGCACATGAGTTTAACTATATGCTGGACCCACCCAAACCAAATATTACATGTACTGTCATAAAAGTAGATATAATAACTTTCAAAGGTTTGAAACCATAAATTACATGTCTGTGACCACAATTAAGGCAAAAGAAAGCAATAATATGTAGAGATTCAGAAAGATCAATATATTTGGTAATTAATCAACAGTCTTCTAAGTAGTCCATGAATCCAATAAAAAAAAAAGGACATTAGAAAATATCTTGAACTGATCATCAAGAAAACCTAACGTAACAAAAATCGACTAAGGAGTTCTTGGAAAGGAATGCATACCTTGAAATGCCTAAAATCAATGGCTAAACACTTAATACTTAAAGTCAATGCATAAGCATTGAAATGATTAAAATCAATCATCTGGCTTCTAGCTTAAGAATCTAGAAAAACAGGGGCATCTGCCTGGCTCAGGCAGTAAAGCATGCAACTCTTGATCTTGGGGTTGAGTTTGAGCTCCACATTGAGTGTAAAGATTGCTTAAAAATACAATCTTTAAAAAAAATCTAGAAAAACAAGAAAAAATACAACACAAGGTAAGTAGAAGAAAAGAAATAACTAAGATAAAGATAAAGATCAATGAAATAGAGAGAAAATAGACAAATCCAAAATGTGGCTCTTTGAAAACTATGATAAAAGTAATAAATCTCTACTAACCATACATCTATTAAAATTGAATTCCTAACCAAAAATATTCCCATACAGAAATCTCCAGGCTTCAGTCATTTTACTTATCAACTTTGAATAGAGAATTATTCTAGGTTCATGCATGGGAAGACTCAAGATTGCTAAGACATCAATTTTCCACTCACTTGATTCATAGATTTCAATGCTATCCCAACATAAATCCCAGTGGATTTTTCTGAGAAACTGAAAAACCGATTCCAAGAGTTACACGGGCATGAAAGAAACCTAGAATAATAAACACACACACACACACACACACACACACACACACACAGAGGGGGGTGGTGAGAAAAAAGAAAGCTTATATATTTAAATCACCTGATTTTACATCTTTCTTTAAAGCTACAATGATTCAGACAATGTGTTATTGGCATACGGACAAATCAATTAACAGAACAGAAAGTCCAAACAGATCCATATACATAGTTGATTGATCTTCTGCAAAAAAAGCCCAGGTAATTCATGGGAGCAAAAATGCTCTTTCCCATGAATTGTGCTGAAATAATCAACTATCTGTGTAAAAAGAAAAAGAGAGAGAAAGAGAGAGAGAGAGAGTTCAAGCCTTCCTTCACATCAGATACTAAAATAACTCAAAATTGATCACATACGGTCTTATAGTTAGATCCTCCACAAACACTCTTTTGTCACATTCTAATGCTAACCTACTAGTCATCTCTATCTAATGACATTTCATGCCTTGTAAAACTGTTCTATTACCCACTAGATACGCTATGCATTTCTTGCCCTGGCATGCTGCTCTATTTAAGGACCAAGCCCTTTCTTTTTTTGTTGAATAGTGAATATTTTTTAATCTGTATGTTTCATATTCATGTACACTTAGCACATGAGAATATTTATGAGGTCACGGATGTGGAAAGCCCAAACTGTTTGACGTCTGAAAAGCCTTGAGATAATTTTATAAACATTTTCCCCTTTAAAGCATGAGATCTCCCTTTGCTAAATTTTTGAAAGTCACAAAATTAAAGAATCCGACAGTTTAAAGGCCTGTACCACAAATGGCCTCCCTCAGGACGAGAGAAACTGGTAATTGGCCAAGAAATCTACATGAAACTTAAGTAATTTAGATTTTATTGTGAAACTCTCATCTTTTCGTGAATTCCTCACTGCAAACCAAAGTAGTGAGATGGTCATGCTTCTCATCTGTGCTTCTCTAAATCACTAGTTAGAAAAATTGAGATCAAAAAAGAGGAATCTGGTCAAAATTCCTCCAAACCAGGAAATCCATTCATGGTTAAAATACATAAATCCTGCAAAACTATGTGTTCTCTTGGATGTAGAGGTCCTTGAAATTCTTGCAGGAAAGGTGTTAGACCAGTTTATCAGTGTCGACACAAAGAAATAGTGGTCCCAATAGACCCACTGACATGGCTTAGATTGCGAACAAAATGGAGCTTGTGGCCAACGATCTTGTTTTGGTAGTGATGTTAGTTAGGATGGACTGTCTGGGAAGGATGATAGAATAGATAAGCAGCTTTAGGTTGTCTATATCCCTCTATCTGTTGGCTTGTTTACTTCTTTGAGGCATGACCCACATGAGAAGTATTGTAATATCTCATACAGTGTAAAAGAAAACAAAAGGAGCTCAAGAAGCCAGTCAACATGCAGACACTATTTTGAACATTATTTGATTTTGATCAATTTTACAGGCTATTGCAGGGACTTATGATTTTTATTGTTTACCCCTATTGTCATCAGAATAATGTACTTTCTTTTTTTTTTCTCTCCATAATATTTTATTGTCAAATTGTTTTCCATACAACACCCAGTGCTCTTCCCCTTAAGTGCCCTCCACCATCACCACCACCTCTTTTCCCCCCTCCCTCTTCCCCCTCAACCCTCAGTTCATTCTCAGCATTCAATAGTCTCTCAAGTTTTGCATCCCTCTCTCTCCCCAACTCTCTCTCCCTCCTCCGTTCCCC
>NC_043716.1:48471463-48547051 GCF_006229205.1 Suricata suricatta | reverse complement strand
CCATTAGGTCTCTCTTGTTTTCCTGCTAGACCTATGAGTGCAAACATATGGTTTCTGTCCTTCTCTTTCTGGCTTACTTCACTCAGCATGATACCCTCAAGGTCCATCCACTTTCCTACTAAGGGCCATATGTCATTCCCTCTCATTGCCATGTAGTATTCCATCATGAATATATACCACATCTTCTTGATCCATTCGTCAGGTGATGGACATTTAGGCTCCTTCCATGTTTTGCCTATTGTTGACATTGCTGCTATGAACATTGGGGTACATGTGCTTCTATGCATCAGCATTTCTGTCTTTCAATATGACTATGTACTAATCCCCAGAATTGGTAAAAAGGTTAAATTAATGGCAAAGGAAAATTAAGATAGCAAATGGAATTAACGTTGTTCAACAGTTCATTATTCCAGGTTCTCCAGGTGTGGTTACTATGATCCAAATTCCTTAAATATGGAAGTGGAAGGCAGAAGAGGCAGCATCAGAGTGATATGATGTGAAAGAGACCTGAACCACCATTGCTGGCTTTGAAAAATGGAAGGAAGCCGTGAGTCTAGAGATGTCAATGGCCTCTAGAAGCTAAAAAGGCAAGAAGTCAGATGATCCCCCACAGCCGCCAGAAAAGAACTCTGCCCTTCCAACAACTTGATTTTAGCTCAGTGGAATCCATTTCAGACTTCTGACCTCCAGAACTATAAGATAATAAATTTGTGTTATTTTAGGCCACTGAGTTTGTGGGAATTTGTTACAGCAGCAATAGGAAATTAATAAACCCCCTTAGTATTTTTATCAATCCTTGGACACACTCTCATGTAGGATGGAAAGATTCCTTTTTGTTACTGCAGGACCTTTCTCAATGTTCTAGAAAACTCAGGGTGTGTGGGTGGCTCAGTTAGTTAAGCATCCAACTCTTGATTTCAGCTCAGGTCATGATTTCATGGTTCATGAGTTTGAACCTCGGATCAGGCTCTGTGCTGACAGAATGAAGCCTGCTTGGAATTCTCTCTCTGCCTCTCCCCTACTTGTGCTCATTCATGTGTTCTCTCTCTCTCTCTCTCTCTCTCACTCTCTCTCTCTCTCTCTCTCAAACTCCTCATTTTGGAGCACTCCCTATCTGTCACATATGCATAGTCTACTCCTGAAAGATAGGATGTTCTTACCAAGAGTTACTTCTCATTTCTGTGTGTTACTTTCAAATGAACAAATTATCATTTGTTACCTAAAATCTTACAGCTAAGTGAAAATAACCGATTAGTTTCTAGAATCTCAACTTGCAGAAGACATAGCCCTTTTGAATTATGAATCAGAAAACAATACTGGAAATGACTGAGGCCACTGAATTGATACTGTTTTTATAACCTCTTTTCATGCTTTCAACATCAAGTTTAATTACTAGCTGAAACTCAGCTGAATTTGAAATATTGCAGTAACTGGTAAATAAACAAGTTGAAGATGAATATTTTTGACTATTAGATGCCAAATTGAAATTACCAAGTGGAGGCTAAATTCTATACAGTTAAGCTGATGAATCCTCAGTGCCTTCAAGAGTGTTAGGGACATGCCAGACATTGAATAAGTATTTGCTGAGCTAATAAATGAAGGATGACCCTTTGTCTCTGGAGATCTGGTGATTTGTTGATCATCACTGACTTGAAGAGATAGAATAGTTGGAGATACTTAAATCAGAAGCCACAGAAAATAGGTATAAGAACCAAAGTCCAAGACAGGCAGACAGAAGAATCCCCACCCCCCAAAAGGTACTTTATCTAACACTGATAGATTTAATGAGGAAGCAAGCATGGTCTCTTCAGCCCTTCCTGGCATTAACATCTCTTTAGGGCACTTGCTGGCAGACCCTGTGGGACTGGAATTCCAAAACTTCCCAGTTTGGAAAAGAGATACTGTGGTGTAGGTCTGTAGTGGAATTTCCACACAGTACAATTCACTCTCTGTGGCACACAGTTCTGCGGAATTTGATGCACAGCGAATTCAGTCCCCCTCAAGTCCCCTCACACCACCCCTTTATTGTCACTTCCTGGCCACTCACAACCCTGGCAATCATTATTCTGTTCTTGTTGTTTACAATTTTGCCTTTTTCCAGAATGCTGTTTCAGTGGAATCACACCATACTACGAAGCCTTTTGGGTCTCGCTCCCTTCACCTCAGAAACTGCATTTGAGATTCATCCCTGTTGTTTAGTAAATCAACTTAATTCCATGAATGCCCCAGTTTGCTTATCCAGTCACTAAATGGGAAGCCTCTGGACTCCGTCCAGGTCAGGGCGATTGTGAATAAAGCTGCTATCACTATTCATGTATAGGTTTTTATGGAAACCTAAATTTTCATTTTTCTTGAGCAGAGATGGAGTAAAATGGCTGGGTCATACAGGGAGTGGAAGCTTAACTTTCTAAGAAACTGCCAAACTTTTCCCCAAAGTGACTGTAGCATTTTTCATTCTCACCAGCAAGAGAGGTGTGTTGCTATCATTACACAGCCTCCACGTGCTTTGATAACATCCGTTTTTGTTTGTGTGTCTGTTTGTTTTCACCATTCTAACAGGCAAAGTGGTGAGATTATTTCTTTCAGGAATTCCAAATAAGAAAGAGTTTAGCCAATTGTGATATACCTTTGCAAGATCATCCAGGTGTCAATTCTGAAAGCGTTTCTCAAAGATGTGCCTCAAAGGACTAGTTCTAACTCCCTGATTATGGTTACAGTTTCACCCTAAACTATATCCTAGGACACAGACTTTTAGTACTACTTCCTCATTTTAGTGACAAGTTCAAAAAGCACTTAACAGATGATCAAAATCAAGGATTTGATTCTTGAATGGTCAGGGACCATCTCTCTACCCTTTGGCATAGCCCTGAGCCCAGTCTTCTCTGTATCCTTTTGTTATCAGGGTTATCAGGAAGGCCTGTCAACTCTCCTGAGGGAAACAAATCCATTATTTGGAAAAATAAGCTCAAAGTTACCTTTCCATTCATTATGGCATTCTATTAATATATGAAGAACAGCAATGTTCAAAATGAAAATGGCTGAAAGCTTTAAGAAAATGGAACATTTTTAAGTGCCAAGCCTGATCACTAGGCATTTAGGACATTTAAATTTCCATCCAACACAATTCCCTTAATACTACACAGTCAATGCCACATGAATTACCCTTCAGTTCCTTCTCTTCTAAGGCCTATCTCAATTAAGTCGTTTTCCCCCAGCTTTGAACTTTTAAGGCAAAAGAGAAAGATAAAAATCTGTGGGTTACTTTTGCAACAAGTTATGTTCTTTCTCAATGAATTTTCCATGACATCTGTTTAGGAAAATCTCAGAATATACCATAATGAGATAATGATGGGGTTTTATATTTATCAAAGGCCACTTTACCCCCACGCACAAGTAAGCTAACTGTCCACTGCAAAGAAGGACACTTGCATACCCAGAGGCACAGTCAGTAAAACGGGGGAAACCAAGAAAGGGAAGCTGGTTCTGGTGAAAAAGACCTCCCTGCATCTTCTCCCCAAAACTGGATCCATCTGAACTTGGCGTTTGCAAGTGGATAGACCAGCTCCCCGGTGCTCTTGGTATTAACTTGTGCCTTACCTGTCTGCTTCCAGGTTGGACTTGAAAATACATGTTAGGAAAGTTCTTGGTGATGAGGTAGTTTTGGAGGGAGGCTCGTGATTCAGAAAGACGAGACTCTCCTTTTAACTCTCTCATGGTTGGTTCCGAGCATTAGCTGATGCATGTGAAGCTCATCTCCATCAGCGAGAACGTGCAGAGCAAGAGAGAACCTTTTCAGTCAAGAGTGCACCCTGGGAAAAAATATTAGCTGTGATCAGATGTGTGCTTTGCTCCCTAGATATTCTCACTTGCTACATGATTTATTATTGTGATTATTAAGAGGGATAGAATCCATTTCTACCTTTATGGTCACCACAGCAGGACATTGTTTGATCTTTCTTCATTTTAACTGTCAGTTCTCCAGAAATGCAGGTTTATAGTAGTGCCCTCCAGTTATATTTTGAGATATTTTTGTGTGTGTTTATCTCACCTTTGCTTAAGAAGAGATTATCTCTAAGATTAACTTCAGGCTATAGTTTTGTCCAATGCCTCTTGAGAATAAAGTTCATTTTTTCCTCCTCAACCTCTTCTTCACAGTATTCATGAAGGTATTCCCTGGGTGCTGATCTGTGCTTGCTTCTGTAATCCTCCAGATGTTCTCAGTTACCCCCTCGCCCTTAAGGTTCTCCTAGTAATGCCCAACATTTATCTAGATCTATGCCTCCAGCTTGGCATCTTAGCTTTAATTCCATCTTGAATTTCTATCTGCCCGTTACACCTACAGATCTGTGTCTTGCTCGCACCACAGGTATCTGTAAAACTGCACTCTCCATCATCTGCTGTCAAACCACCTGATTCACCTTCCTTCTGATTCACCTCTTCCTGTTCAGGATGCTACACTGTTCTAGATACTCAGAGACCCAGGCGACCTATCTTTGAACCTCTCTTACCTTCTAACCCAAGAAATGTCTTGATGCTATGTACCTTCACACACAATTTACTTTCCTTTACGCCTTTCCTTTATGAGCACTCAGCATCATCACGTGGTATTTCACACATTGGGGCATCAAGAGCCCCCCTTAAGTAAGCTCTTGTCTATCCACACCCCAGCCATCCTAATGGTTACCAGACTAACTTGCCCAGAATTCTACTTTACCAGGCTACTTTCCCATCCAAGAAACCAAATGTCTCCATGTGAATGTCCAGTAAACTCCAATGTCCTAAGACACTTTCCTCAAGCTTCAGTGAAGATTGAACTGTACTTCTTTTTTTAATTAATGTATAGTTGAAACACAATGTTACAACTTTTTTGGGGGATACAGCCTAGTGATTCAACAACTCTGTATGTCATGCTCTGCTCATCATACTTGTGGCTACCATCTGTCACTGTACAACATTATTACAATACTATTGACTGTATTCCCCAAGCTGTACTTTTTATCCCCTAACTTGTATTTATCAAGACCTGTACTTGTGTCTAGCCATTTCCTTACATACACCCTACATCCTACTAAATGTTTGCTCTCAAGGCCCCATAATGACTTATCTTTGGACACCACACCTTTGTTCATATTCTCTCCATCTCAAATTATTGTTCAAAATATTCACCTGTTGAAATCTAATATTTCACTTTTGAGTGTGTTCTCAATGTTACATCAGGTTAAACCAAAATCATGATTACAAAATTATATTTCCTTGTCCAATCTCAGAATTTTGATGGACTAGATCTATGAAAGAACCTAGGAATCTATAATTTTAACAAGTTCATCTGACTTATTCTCATACAGATAATCTTGGGACCAAAAACCCTGAGAAGCATTATAAAGCCCTGTTAAAAAAAATGATTATATGAAGACTTCTCTGGGGGCACTTGTTGAAAATATTTTATTTTCATTGGAATACATCAAGCATCTTGGTTTATCTGCAGAACAGTGGGCCTTTTGTCACACAGAAACCTGAATTAGCAACCTTATTCCATCGCTAGTCCTGGCCTTCGGCAACTTACTTAATGTCTCAGACACCCCTTTTCTCATATACAGAATGAGTCAAATAATAGCATCCACCTAATAACATTGCTTTGACTTATGAGAGGCAGTGGGCCCAGGTTCTGACATAGAGTATATAATTACATATTAGCTAGTATTGGATTTCTACCATGGTTCCTAGATCACAATGACTTTTTATGGCTTTAAAAATGACCCAAAAAATGATCACAATGACTTTTTATAGCTGTTCCCAGTCTCCTTTTTCACCCATGGCCAACCATTAGGTTTTATGTGAACCAGGCTTTTCTCTTTATTTCTTTAATTTTTATTCTTTTTCAGACCTACCTCTTTAATAGATCAGAAGTTCCTTAAAAGCAGTGGTTACAGGGCCACCTGGGTGGCTCAGTCAGTTAAGTGCCCAACTCTGAGTTTTGGCTCAGGTCATGATCTCGCCTTTTGTGACATTGAGCCCCATGTCAGGCTTCCTGCTGACAGTGCAGAGCCTGCTTGGGATTCTCTCTCTCTCCATCTCTCTCTACCTTTCTCCTGCTCATGCTCTCTCTCTCTCAAAATAAATACATTTTTTAAAAAAAAACAGTGATTATATTTATGGAGTGAACATGGGAGGAAATAGCTCAATAATAGTGTTACTTTATTCTGCTTATGTTACACAAGTATTAACTGAATAGAGCAAATGTTCCATAAATATTCTGTATGGATTCATTCAGAAGCTTTGTGAAAATGTGCTATGCTACTGGATGTAAGTGTATTCTAAGCAAGTCAAAATACAAGTGCACATTAGAGACTCTTAAAACTGTAGTATGATCACCATTACTGTGACAGTAACAGTTTTCCTCTGGTCAGTTGGTGGCAGAGCTGGGACTAAAACACAAGTCTCTAGACCCTGGGCCCAGTATCTCTTCCCCAACTGTTAGCAGTGCTTTCTAGCCGAGACCAAAAGTCAGATTGAAAAATTTGTCAGTGTCCTCTAAAGATGTTCCTACGCAGAAGAGAATGTGCACACATACTATTCTGGCTAACTGAGTTCTGATAGAGGTGCGTAGACACATGGGTTCCCTAAAAACTGCCTGTGCGGAAAGTTACATAAAGCCAAGCCTACAGATTACAGCTTAAAATGAAGGACGTTTTGAGGACTCCTAGAGCCAGGTGCTTACTCCTTTAAAACTCAGTCTGCTTTGTCAATGGAGTAGCAGACTTTTAGCCTTGACATTCTGTGTCCTACTTTTCTAGTAGTACAGGAAGTGGAATCAGAAAAAGAAACTCTGTAGGGCCCACGAGCTGGCAAATAAACAAACAAATGACTCTGTGTCTAGAAATGGGTTTCAAACTCCAAAGTCGTTGGTCCATCCAGGATATCTTGTGTCTGTAATGTCAAAACTAATAGGAGAAAAGGATGGAGACAAAGCCCAGAAGTCTGGCAGCTGCCTACTTCCTACTTGAAGCTATGATCATTCCTATCTGCATGATTAAAACAAATGTTGGAGAACTCTCAGTGATATCTCATTGATCAGACACTACTAAGCAAATATTGACACCAAAACATGATGAAATAGTCCCATGATCCAGCCATGACAAGCCTTCAAACTTATTGATTCAATCCCACAGTATTTCCCAATTTTCCTCCACAGTGTAATACTGGATATCCAGCCAAAGTTCCTTTTCATTATCTTTAAAAATCAAACGCTTCATACTTCCTTGAGTGTTTATCCCACAATCGCTCATACCGGCACTTAGATTTTCCTTGTAGAGTGCCTACTTTTAAAAAATTTTAGCTTTCTCCAATATTCATATTTTTTTTACCTTCTTCTAAGATGTTATAATATTCTCACTTAATGTTACAAGCTTTGTTTCTGCATGGTCGCCTATTTCACCAAAGACAGATGTGGATTATGACATCATGTTACAAAGCAATCAGCACTGAGATTCAGTTACAAATATACACAGCTTGCTTCCCCACCTCCCCACACCTGTCTCTTTGAAAAGGGACAGGAAAAAGGGAACCAATGCCCTGATTGCTTCTGGAACAGGCAACTCTTATCATCTCAGGCTTCTGGGAAGGTTTTTCAGCAAATAGGGATATCATCTTGACTCTCCTGGCAGGGGAAAATCTAGAAGGCAGAAGAATCCTATCAAGAAACACTTAATTCGCAAATGGAAGGAGTGCCTGGCTGGCTCAGTGTGTTAAATGTCTGACTCTTGATTTCGGCTCAGGTCATGATTTCATGGTTCATGGGTGAGGGGCCCGTGTTGGGCTCTGTGCTGACAATGAGGAGCTTGCTTGGGATTTTCTCTCTCCCTCTCCCTCTCTCTCATGCTTTCTCTCTCTCAAAAAAAAAAAAAAAAGACAGATGGGAGAAAGGCTGCCTTCTCTGGCAAAATTTTTTCTCATTTCTTCCTCAGTAATTTTTTGATTACCCTTTACGCACAAACCTCTTTGTTCATAAAACTTACGTTCTTTGGGTGATTTATCTGCCAGAGTCCCAGGAAAAAAAAAAAGTCACACTCAATTTATGGTAATTTGAGGAAGGAATTATTAGCAAAGTTGTAGGGAAGGCTCACAGAACACACACACACACACACACACACACACACACACACACACACAGAGTAGTGCCCCAGGGCTAGGAACATCCATGAGACGGATGAAGGAAGCGTCTGAATCCTGGTAGGCGTGTCATGTAGAAGGACATCCCAGAAGAAGAGGATGATGTTTGGGGGTGAAGGGCAGGAGGCAGAAGCAGCCTAAATCAATCCCATAAAGAGGACCCTCAAGGACAGATAAAGTGACCTTACTCCTCTCTCTTCACTCTTGCTGTGTCCTCCCAATGGCTGAACACAAGTGGAGTTTGGAAGGCTTGGTAGAATTTGTACAGGTGAGCCTCCCAGGGCACAGAGCAACATGGAGAAGGATGGAAAATGATTTCAGAGAAGTGATTCCCAAGATAATTGGCCCAAGTGGCAATATCCACTGTGTCTACCCAATCTCATGGAAACTAAAGTTTCATATTGCTTTGAGGAGAATAGTAAAGTCAGACACCCAGTTTAGGCTTATCAATAGAATACTCTGTACATCTTGCATTTTGCAGGGTTGTAGCATATTCTATTTTTGTATTATGTGCTAGTTTCTATGGTAGGATCTATAAATAAATAAATAAATAAATAAGTAAGTAAATAAATAAATAGGGGAGAACAGTGCCTAAAGTCTGTGTTGTATGAACTAACAAAATGCTTTGATGTGCATACTTTTTAAACGCTTTTTAATCTTAATTTACTTTGGGGAGACAGAGAGACAGAGTGCTATAGAGAGAGAGGGAGACATAGAATCTGAAACAGGCTCCAGGTTCTGAGCTGTCAGCACAGAAGCTGATGCAAGGCTCAAACTCACAAGGTATGGGATCACGACCTGGACTGAAGTCAGACACTTAACCAACTGAGCAACTCAGGCACCTCTGATGTGTATACTTTATCTTTAGGGACCTAAAAATGCATAGTTTTGTGGACAGACTCAAAGGCAGCCTCATGAACCTTGCTTTGAGGTGTTCATGCCTTTGTAAAATCTGCTTCCTTTGAGTAAGGGCAGGAACTGTGACTTGCTTTCAACCACAGAAAATGCAGAAGATGGATGTCACTCTTATGATTATGTCCATTATATGACAAAGGCGATGATGTCACTCCTATGATTATGTTCTGTAAATTGTCCTGCTGGCAGATCCATGCTAAAGACTTGCTGGCTCTCTTGCTGGCTTTGGAGGAGGAGTTTTGTGAAAGGGCCACATGGTAAGGGACAGTGGAGATCTCTTGGAGCTAAGAGCAGCCCTGGCAAATAGCCAGTGGGCAGCAAAGAAGGGCCTCAGTCCTCCAAGCACAAAGAGCTGAATTGTGCCAATAACCTGAGTGGGTTTGACAGTGGACCCATCCCTAGTCAAGCCTCCTGATGAGAACTCAGCTCTTGCTGACACCTTGATTGTAACTTTCCAGAGAACCCAGCAAAGAAAGTCAAGCCCAGACTCCTGAGCCACAGAACTTGTGAGATAATGTATGTTGTCTAAAACCACAAAGATTGTGGCAATTTGTTACGTAGTGATAGAAAAATAATATAAATAAATATTTCATTTTTCCATACCGAGTTAGTAACCCTTTCTAAAACTTTCCCAAATTCCCTATAACTTGGCCCTCTTGGTTCAGTCATTATGTTTAGTCAACATCTATGTAGGATTTACCATTTATAAGCTATTCTCTTAAGTATCAAATCAACTATTCATTGAGATAAGTCAATGTTATTAGTCTCAAATAAAAGATGAAGAAATGGAGTCTGTGAGGTGTGGATTGACTTGCCCAAGGTTAACCAATTATGAAATGGCAAATTTTGATTTTGATCCCAGGGCCTTCACTATAAATCCTAGATTATTCTACTCTACCACTTTGTCTTTCTTAATTTAGTTTTAGATCATTAAAACATAGTACCAATAAGCTAAATCTGCTGTCTTTACAAGGACAATTTATATTAATTCTGTTCCCCATGATGGCAAAATTCCTTCCCTTTACCTCAAAAATGCATGTGTTCCTGAGCCTGAGACTTAAAAGGTAAGCCAGCAGGAATAAGCCCATGGAAAATTCAGATGCTTCCTTCTGCTAATCATGCATCAGCAGCAGCATCCTTACCTAAAATCAGGTTTTAAACTGCAGATAGGAGTGTTATTATCATCACAGCAAACACAAAAGGCCAACGTTTTAAAATATACATTTTACAATGTCTGCCCAGGCTGAATTTTCTTTTATTTATTTCTTTATTTTTATTTTTTCAATCTTCATTTATTTTTGAGAGATGAGAGAGACAAAGCATGAGCAGGGAAGGGGAAGACGCACACACACACACACACACACACACACACACACACACACACACACAGAATCCAAAGCACGCCTCAGGCTCTGCAACTATCAGCCCAGAGCCCAACATGGGGCGTGAACCCATTAATTGCGAGATCATGACCTGAGCTGAAGTCAGATGCTTAAGCAACTGAGCCACCCAGGTGCCCCAATTTTTTTTCTTTAAAAAGCTGAAAATAAAAAGCTTTGGGCAAAATATTATATGATAAGCCTCAAATGCTAACCCTTAGTAGTAACCAAGCAGATGGTAATAGTAACAAATAGATATTTAAAAAACTGTTCTCTGTTGAAAGAAATTCTTGGAAGTGAAGTGAAGGACTTACAATTTACCTCTCTGTGGATAGCCAATGGAGGAATTCTATCTGTGAGGTCTGTTGCTGGTTTGATCCAATGGCCAACAAATGGGGCATAAGGCAATCTCTTTTGAAATGGAGCAGAGCATTTTCTACAGTGGAGATCAAAGGCACTAGTACAAGTCATCAAAGGGGGCACCTGTAATAATATAAATGAATGATTAAAATGGTCCCACCCTTGTGTTTCATATTAGTTTGAACAGGGGTCATTAACATTTTCCCCCACATTTGTCTCTTGACTTAAACCTATTAGTATCATTGAAGCTGTAGGAGCTTAAGAATAATTTTATAACAAATAAAGGATTGTTTAATGTTTGCCAAACATTTAATAAGCTTCTAGAAAATATCCTGTGTTAGTTCAGCTCAGAATTTGGCCCAAGATGAGAGGCTTTTCTATGATTGTTGGTTGCTTATTTTTCTGAACCTACATTTTAAATGACAGCAGGTTTGGAAATCAATGTGATTCAGCCTTGGAATGTTCTCACTATGCGTCTGCGTGTCTTTTATCAGGGCCCTTGATTAGAAGGAGAAGAGAAAGGAGTCTTTTTTGTTCCATTTCTCCCTGTTATTATATTCATTATGAATCTTTCCCTTTCTTTCCACCAATTAGGACCTGTCCCAATATGGCGGGACCTCCAGAGTACTACTGCTGCCTCACATGCATGACTCTTTCCAGAAATCACTTGGCTTGAAATTCAATCTCCCCATCCTTTTTTTTTTCCCCTAAGGAAACACAGTTCCACTTAATTCCAAAGCATTTATATTTAGAGTTTATATGACTTAAGGATTTATTATCAAGAGAAAATGAGAATGGTTCCATTTTCACTTTAACTTAAACAAACAGCCTCACAGGGTGCCAAAATCTTTGAAATCATTAGCCCTTGCTTGTTGTCCTAAAGACAAGCTTCTCAGGGAGTGTCAGTTCAGAATGTAAAGCAAGAGATTGATAGAATGGACTTGGATTCTAATCCTGACTCCACCACCTACCCCACCACTTCTATGGGTTTCAATATATCAAGTAACGTTTTCAAGTCTATTTCCTAATTTGTAATAGAGTCATACTCATCATGACTTCTTGAGACCAATGAAAGGGCTGGAAGAATAGTATCCAAGGCCTTATCCCACCATCTGGAACATGAGAAGTTATTTAAAAGTGCTATTATTTAAAAAAAAGTGCTATTATTTCAGGACTGCAAACTGCATTCTTTCCTCTCATTGCGTTTTTCGTAAGATTTCATTTTAATTAATCTCCACACCAAACATGGGGCCGGAACTCACAATCTCAAGATCAAGAGTCACATGCTCCACCGGCTGAGCAAGCTGAGTGTCCCTGACTGCCTTTGTCAATTCCTCCATGAATTCTCTTTGATTAGCTGTCATTATTGTTTGACTATCTCTTTGCTAAACATGTGGGCATTCTGCCTACAAAGTATCAAAGGAGATATAATGAGTTGAAAGAATACCAGTTTATTCTGCTCATCTATTTGCTTTGAAATGTAGGCTTATTGATCTCCTCATATTTACCTTCAAAATAACATTGAGGGTTGCTTTCAGAGTAGAGTGACAAGCTGATAAGCATCTTTGGTCGTTCTTTTATTTTTTAAGTAAATATCTGTACCCAATGTGGCTCTTGAACTCACCACCTTGAGATCAAGAGTCACATGCTCTTCCAGCTGAGCCAGCCAGGAGGCCCTAACTTTGTTCATTCTTGAAGAGTGTTTCTACAAAGCATCTGGTACA
The DNA here is from genome assembly GCF_006229205.1 of Suricata suricatta. NCBI lineage: Eukaryota > Metazoa > Chordata > Mammalia > Carnivora > Herpestidae > Suricata > Suricata suricatta. The sequence continues at coordinate 48,534,504 of NC_043716.1, read as the reverse complement.
TAACGCATTCAGTGTATTTTTGTTCATGAACTGAATAAATAACTGAAGTGGTCACATTTAATTAATCATTATGATGACTAGCACAGTAAATCATTACATCTTTCATTAAAAGTATTTTACAACAATTAGTCATGTACATTTAAATGTTTTTTTTTAATTTATTTTTGATACAGAGAGAGCATGAGAGGGGGAAGGGCAGAGAGAGAAGGAGACATAGGACTGGAAGCAGGCTCCAGGCTCTGAGCTAGCTGTCAGCACAGAGCCTGACGCGGGGCTGGAACCCAGGAACGTGAGATCTGACCTGAGCCGAAGTCGGAGGCTTAACCGACTGAGCCACCCAGGCGCCCCAGTCATGTACATTTAAATTAGGTTCTTTAGTTTTCTACTTTTATTATTCAAAGGTCAACAAGTTGGTAACAGGAGGACATTTTTGCTATCACCATTGCAATCTGGGGAGAAGTGACATCTCTGTAATATTGTTTCTTCTAATGAATAAACTTACTATACTTTTCCATTCATTTAGATCTTCTTTATTATCTTTCAATAAAATTTAAAAATTTACTCTTAGACATTATTTTATTTATTCTTAGGGCTATTATACTTTTTGCTTAAATCATAAGATAACCTATGTTAAGTATGCTTTTGATTTTGGAATAATTTTAGATTTACAGGAAAGTTGCAAAGATAGTACAGAGAGTTCTCCTAAAGCCCTCACCAGTTTCAGTTGCCCCTAATGTTATCATCTTACATTACTGCAGTATCTTTGTCAAAAATAAGAAATCAAATGGGAACATTATTGTTAACTAAACTCCAGACTCTATTCAGATTTCAGCAGTTGTTTTTATTCTATTAACATTCCTGTTCTGGTCCAGAATCTTATCCAGGACAACACACTGGTTGTTATGTTTCCTCTGGTCTGTGATAGTTTCTCAGGTTTTCCTCTTTTTTAATTGCCTTGATAGTTTTGAGAAGTGGTCAAGTATTTTGTAGAGCGTTCTAGAGTTTAGGTTTATCCAATGACTTTGTTTGTTTTATTTTGTTTTGTTTTGTTTTGGTTCCATAACTGGACCTGAGCTATGCTGTTTAGAAAGAATACCACAGAGATAATAAGTACCTTTATCATCACTTACTGTTATTGGGTCTATGGATTCCATATAACGTCATCATAATGTTGACCTTGATCATCTGGCCAAGGAAGTATAAAGTTAATATTTTTCTCTCTTGGACTCTATTCTCTAGAAATGAGCTTAGGGGTACCTGGTGTCTCAGTCAGTTGAGTTCAACGCTTGGTAAGAGCTTAGGTCAGGATCTCAAGCTTCCTGGGTTTGAGTCCCACATAAGCTGTCAGGTAGAGCCTGCTTGGAATTCTTGCTACCTTTCTCTCTAGCCCTCTCCACCTCTCAAAATAAATAAATAATTAAGAAAAAAAAAAGTGAGTCTGTAAGATTCATCTCCCAGACGGGGAAGTATCTACATGTGACATCTAGAATTATTTTATAAGGGAAATTTTGTCTTTTCTCCATTTATTTTTTCCATGATTTATTTATATCAGTATGGATTCATGTACATTTATTTTATACTCTGGGATATAATTCAACACTATATTATAGATTTTGTGGTTCAAGTCATCCAACTTTGGCCTTTAACTATTTAATCATTGGCTTTTTTTAAAGTTGTTTTGATAGGTGTGTAGTGATATCTCATTGGGGTTTAATCTGCATTTCACTAATAGCTGATGAGGACAAACCTCCTTTCCTGAGTTTATTTGCTATCTATACTCCTTTTTGATAAAATTTATCTTTTTTAATTTTTATTTGCACATTTTCTAATTGAATTTTTTTTCATGTTGGAGTTTGAGAGTTCTTTTTTTTTTAAGGTTTATTTTATTTTATTTTATTTTATTTTTAATTTTTATTGTCAAATTGTTTTCCATACAACACCCAGTGCTCTTCCCCTCAAGTGCCCTCCACCATCACCACCACCTCTCTTCCCCCCTCCCCCCTCCCCCCCAACCCTCAGTTCATTCTCAGCATTCAATAGTCTCTCAAGTTCTGCAGAGTTCTTTATATATTCTATATACAAGTCCTATGCTGGATGTTATTACTTGAAAATGTTTTCTCCTACTCTTTAGATTAAGTTTTAATCTTCTTAACATTGTTGGGTAGCCTGAGTAGTTCAGTTGGTTAAGAGTCCAACTTCAGCTCAGGTCATGATCTCAGAGTTCATGAGTTCAAGCTCCGTGTCAGGCTCTGTGCTGCTTCAGATTTTGTCTCCCTCTCTCTCTGCCCCTCCTCCGCTTACACTCTATCTCACTCAAAAATAAAAAATAAACATTAAAAAAATTTTAAATCCCTATATTTAAGATAAATAACATTGTCTTTAACAAAACAAAACAAAAATACTTTGGATGAAGTCAATATAATTATTTTCCTGTATGGATCATGCTTTTGGTGTCATGTCTCAGAACTACTCATTTAGTCCTAGATTCTAAAATTTATCTCTGTTTTATTCTCAAAGTTTTATAGTTTTACATTTCAGTCCATGAGCTTTGAATTAATTTTTCTATAAGTATTAGATTTAGATTGACATTTATGTATTTGTCTTTCAATATTTAATTGTTTTAGTACCATTTGTTGAAAAGACCACATTCTAGTATTGTTGTAAACAAACAGTAAGTCTTAACTTTGGGTAGGATGATCCCTCTCAATTTATTCTTGCTCAAAATTATTTTTAGCCATTTTTGGGTCTGTGGTTTGCCATATAAATTTTAGACTGTGCTTCTCCATATCTGTAAAATATAAATATTACTGGAGTTTTGACATGAGTTGCATCAGCCTGATAGATCAAATTGTAAAGAACTGGTATTTTTATTTTTACTATGTTGGGTCTTTCCGTTGTTGACATGATTATTTCACCATATATTTAGATGTCCTTTGATTTTTATCAGTGTTTTGCAATTTTCAGTGTGCATTTAACATTTTCAGTGATTTATAGTTTTCAGCTCCTATACATACATTGTTAGATTTCTCAAAATTCTTTATTTTTGGCTGATTGTAAATAACCTTGTATTTAATTTTGGTTTTCATATGTTCACTGCAAATATATAGAAAAGCAGCTTTTTGTATTATTCGGTATCCTGTGATCTTACTAAACTCATTATTAATTCTAAGAGTTTGGTGGGTTAGTTTGGGGGTTTTGTTTGTTTTGTTTTTGTTTTTGTTTTTGCAGATCCTTTGGTATTTTCTATGTGTACAATCTTGTCATTTGGAAATAGGAACAGTTTTAAGTTTTCCTCTCCAATCTATATGCCTTTTATTTTTCTTGTCTTATTGCATTGGATAGAACTTCCAGCATTCTGTTGAATAAGAGTGGTTAGAGCAAACATTCTTACCTTGTTCCCAATCTTAGAAGCACTCAATTATCTTTCACCATTAAGTATTGATGATAACTCTTTGTATTTTTGTACAGGTTTTCTGGCAAATTGAGGTTATTCTCCCTCTATTTCTTATTTCTCGGGAATATATGTATATTGCCTTTTAATCTCCCAATTGATATCATCATGTAATTTTTCTTCTTTAGTTTATTGATAGAGATCAAATATATCGCAAAATGTAACACTCATTTAATATAAATGTATATTATATATGTAAATACTCATTATTTAGAAATAGAATATATATATTCTCCCAAAGCAAGAATTAGAGAACATCCTCAAAAAAAAAAAAAAAAAAGAAAGAAATTATTATGTATACATCTAACAATATAGGTATAGGACCTAAATTTTACAAACCACTGAAAGTGGTTATGTTAAATGTACACTAAAAAACCTAAAATACTGAAAAAATAACATCTAAATAAATGGAGAGACAATTATATCAACAATAGGAAGATTCAACATAGTAAAAATGTCCATTCTCCCCAATTTGATCTATAGGCTTAATGCATGAATTTGAGAATATTTAATTAGCATAGTACAACGAATAAGCCCAAGTAGGTGATAGTACATAATTATTTTTATATATTGCTGGGTTCAAGTTGCTAAATTTTTATTTAGGAATTTCAGGTCTAATCTCACATGAGATACTGTCTATCATATGTTTTTGTTTTTATTTTTGTTTTACTTGTACTGTGGCTAGTTGTGATATCAAGGTAATTTTGGCTTCATTAAATGAGTCAGAAAGTTGTTCTTTATCTTTTGTTTCTTGGGAGAGGTTGTGAAAAATCACACTAACTCTTCCTTAATTGTTTTAGAGACTCTAAATATTGGAGTGACCATATCTCAGCCATAAAACTTTGATTCATAGTAACATGGGATCAGGAACACTGAGAAAAGGTACAGTGATATTATTCAATGGTTATTTTCAGGTTATCAAAACTCTTCAATCATGCAGTTTAAAGGAATTTCAGTATGTGGAGATTTGAGTAAAGAGATGAAATTCAGAGACAACTGCTCAGCAAGTAAATTCTACTGAGTTCGGAAAGCCCAAATAATTAATCTGTGGGCCAAATTCCATGTTAACATATTTTCTATTTCAAGTGTAGATTAAATATAACACTTGGGAGATTACAAAGAAGGAAACTTGGCTCAGAGAAAGCTGCTGTGTTAAGTCAACATTCCTTCGTAGATCGAAACTTGGTTCACGTTCTGAGTAATGCACCCAAGACAACATAGGTCATTGTGAGATTTCCTAAAATCAGATCTTTTGCATGATACATTCCCCCAAAGTGAATAATGGTTGGCCTCCAGAGCTAGATATTTCAATGATGACTTTCTAACACATCATAAAAACGAAACTCCATCTTCTTACTTACCTTGATTACCTTTCTTGCAGATACATAGCTTTGTTTTCAATATATTACTTTCTTGACTACTCCTGAGTGAGCTCTCTCACCAAGATCGGTATGCCTATAGCATGAAAGGGGGGGAAAAGGTGTTGGAAGGAGACAGGAAACTTGTCCTAGTGAGGTACTTGTTGGCTAGCTCTTGAGGACAGCTGCACATAAGATTGTACGACCACTGAACACACTGAAAAGTACTGATATGAGCCCAGCAACACACTCTTCCCCAGCTAAGATCTGAGATCCCACAGGTGATGCGTAGAAGGCAAGAAATGATTTCTGTCGATCATGAACAAGTACCCCAGACATTAAAATCAGTTTTCAAAATAGACACATCTTGCATTCTGCAAGAATTATAAGACTATTTTTACGTTAATCCTCAGTTTCTTTTAGAAGGCCAAAGAGCTTAGAGAATTGTATATGAAATACACAGATGTATATATATATATATATATTCAGTAGATAGATAGATGTTATATGTTCTATTGAATAAGAATGGTTAGAGCAAACATTCTTACATTCTTACCTTGTTCCTGATCAAGGAACAAGATCTATATCTATATATCTATATACATATAGAGAGAGATACATAGATACATAGATAGATGGACAGGTGTAATATCCTAGATAACATTTAAACCTTGGAAGTATTAATGTCTTTCTGTTTGGCATGGTTTTTTTTTTTTCAAGACTTAAAGCAATGGTTCCGAACCAAGGGCAATTTCCCCCCAAGGACCACTTGGCAACGTCAAGAGACATTAGTTATATTTTCGGGGGAGGGGGCTCCTGGCATTTAGTGGGTAAAGGCCAAAGATGCTACTAAATATCCCACAATGTACCTGACATCCACCCCCTCAGTAAAGACTTATCTGACCCAACATGTCAATAGGGCCAAGGTTGAGAAAACTTGATTTAGAATAATAAAGTGGTCAGGCACAACAGTGAACTTTTAGGATGTCTAAGCTCTATCATTATGTTTATTTGGGAGAAAATATCAGATATCAGCATCTTAAAAAAGGACATTCTTGACACCTCACTTCTTTAAGAGATCGGTCAATACATTCAAGTGTTCCCACAACCACATCATAAAAGATATGCTTGTTTATTTCACTTCTGCATGAGGAAGAATAGGAAAGTTGCAAGTTATCTCAATAATTTCCAGAGGATCTCAGTAACTAGGACATTATACCCCAAGTCTGAGAAAAGTCAGTGAATATTTCAGGAAATTTCCCTTCTTCAGAAAAACTGAAAGGCTACAAACAAATTCACTTTCAAATCAATACTTAAGGGCATTTTATGAGTCTTTTGGACAAGTCTCTCCAAGTCTTGCTGTAGCTGCTGTGTTGAAAAGTTGTGAACTCAGTTGCAAGAAACTAGACATTATTTTTAACTGTTTCCTCTCAGCATTATCACATATATGCAGGGGGGAAGAAGTGAGGAAAGCGAGTATTTACAGTTCCAATACTGTCATCAGTCTACATCCTAAAGTGTTTCTGCATTGAAAGAAAATGTACTAGTGGAGAAATATGAAGGAAGAAAAACTAAAAAGTGCCAGATGGTCTTGAAACCTTGGAATAGATCATTTTTATTCTTTTAACTTTGTTGCTTCCAGGTATTATTATCCATGTGGACAATTCGACCAGAAGAGCTAGTCTCCAACTATGAAGGTCAATGTTAATCTCACCACATTCAGGACATCTGAACATTGAGGCTCCATAAAGAATAGTTCCAAGAACTCATGCAATTTGATTTGCTTTTCCAAAATTAAAATTTGGATAATAATAACAAAAAAAGCAGAACATGCCAATTGCTATAAATTAGCATAAAAAAGAAAACTAGAGCTACTCGACACTAAGTATCTGGGGATGCTGAACATAATCCAAGCTCAGCCAAATATCCCTGTGTACAATTCTTTGTAAACAGTCTTCTGGCTGGGCTGCTTCTTGTTAACAATTAGCTCTCCTGATTCCACTTAGACTTTTGGCACTCCAAAGGTATAGGTCACTGTTAAATTTACTTAATTATAACGAAGTCACTCCATTTTTTATTTGATTGACTCTAAACCAATAGGAATTGTATGAATGTTCCATTATCAGCCACCACAGCCATGAAAGCAGTATTGGAGTAAGAACTCAAGTGTAAGTACAAAATATAAGAACTTCTACTGCTATAAGCTGTTGGAAATTGGAACTATTCAGGGTTCTAAAACTATGATACTGCTTTCATGTCTTTTCTGTTTTCATTTTAAAAAACTACTAGAAAAAAAGGCACAAATAATTGCCTATTTTTGGCATTGTTACTTATTTCTTTACCTTTGTTTTATTGGTAAATATGATAATTCTGTTCCTTGTTTTCCTTCTAAGTGATGTGAAGCACAGATAATGCCACATCCTACAGTACGTGAAAAGCATTTTATAATGATTAGTTTCTTTTCATTCAGGTTTCAAAATAGGGTAACAAACCAAATCCTTTCAAGGTTCAGGGGAATGTCAGGTTTATTAAAGGATCATAAAAGTTTTTCATGACTTAAACATGAAGGAATATGAAAGTGAATCTTCAGAAAGATTCAGAAATCAGAAAGATCATATTCAGTTATTATAATTAGCTTATTTCTATGGGATTTTTCCTACATAATTTGTATCCCGGTTACTGACTTTAAACTAACTAAAAGCTAGCATAAATTTTGTTAGAACCCTTTGTATTGGAGACAAAAATTCTAATAATTACTCTCTAGCATGAACTCCATGCATACATATGTCAACTTAACCCTCACCCCACACGTGACCTGTAACATCTCCCTCAAAAATGTGTCTTTGGTCTCAAGGAACAACCTCAAGGCGCACCAGGTTGAGTGTATATGAATCATTCATACAAAACACATTTCACTCCTGGAAAAACAATCAAAATCACACATCGTGAGCTATTTGGGGACCTGCCATCGTCTCTGAGTAAGGAAAATAGCACATCAATCTTATATTGAACCAGATGATACTAGTAAAGTCTTTTCTTGTGGGAACATGCTAACCAGAGGAGAACAGGTCACAATCTGCATTTAGCAACGTAGGGGGGAAAAAAATGAAACCTGTTGGGACATGCTTGATTGTATCAGAGACATCGGACAGAAGTCACCCATGTCTAGGGTTGTAATGAGATAACAGTAAATACTCTTGTAACAAGTCATCCAGCAGAAGAGAAAGAATTAATGCAATGTCGACACATACTATCCTAGGAAAATTAAAACAGGGGAATCCATATAATCAAGGGAAAACAGCATAGGCACACCGAAGTGCTCAGGTGTCCTTGCCTCGCTAACAATGCATCAGGAGGATAGGTGTCCTTCATTTTCATTCCGTGATAATTAGCTGTTGTTGTATTTTCCATAGTGGACTTTTGTTAAGCACCTACTACATTCTAGGCATTTGAATAATCTATCTCACTAAATTGTCATGTCCTCCCTGCCAGGTAGGCATCATCATGCAAATAAAGAAGCTAGGGACCTGCCAGGTACAGGAGTCAGGATACTGGGTGACTGTTTTTCTTTCTACCATTTCACAGCTCCCTTCAAACAGGTTAAAATTTACCTTAAGTGTTTTGTAGTCTTCTTGGAGGGTAACAGTTTCTGTATCATTACTGAGCTTGTGTGTGCATGGAGAAAACTGTGTTCCCCAAGATGAATATCTTCTGGCAACTGACATTAGCAAATTAAATATAAACCTCACCCACACAGACACCAATGCAAATGGAAGACAGTTAACCCTGATGAGCCCCTCTAGATATTTTGCTTTCCCCGATCTTTTTAATTTCTGTTTGGAGAGATTCAGAAATCTGTTGAAGGGAAAGCTATTAATAACTTGCACCCAGGCCCACCTTACTCCAAAATCTTTTCTCCTCTACCACAACATCTGCCTTGTAAAACTGTAGGATGGTCACTCTAACTCCTGGATGTATTTTTCTGGTAGAGATACTAACTTATACTCATAGAGCATCCCATTATTTGGCTGTCTCCTTGGATTTTAGAAGCCTGCTATTTCTTTGTTAAACCCATGGTTTTGATATCAGCATCACGAAAATCTTACAAAATGTTTTCCCATTTGTGGAAATGTTGAAGATTTCAACACCTAAACTTCATCTAACTGTACATGGAATTATGGCATGGGATTTCAAAATAATAAGAAGAAAAGGAATTTCTTTGGGTTTACTCATTATTATCCTGTATAACTTTTTCTCCCCTGCCCCAAATCCAATGACAAACTTGGTCTTTCAATGTGGGGAACCCATTACACATTTGATACATGGTCTTTACCAAGGAACATCCATTGGGAGTAATAAAGATGGGACTCAACGTCCTTTATGAAAAATTCTGGAGGCAGTATCACTGCATCCTCAGGTTTATATTTTTAAAGGCACTAAGGGGTGCCTGGGTGGCTCAGTCAGTTAAATATCCACCTTTGGCTCAGGTCATGACCCCATGGTTCGTGGGTTCAAGCCCTGCATCGGGCTCTGTGCTGACAGCTAGCTCAGAGCCTGGAGCCTGCTTCAGATTCTGTGTCTCCCTGTCTTTCTGAACCTCCCCTGCTCACGCTGTCTCTCTCTGTCTCTCAAAAATAAATAAAAAAACATTTAAAAAATTTTAAAGGCACTAATATGCCACTTGAAGCAAAATATCATGAAAAACTTTCAACGTGTTATCTTCTGAAAGTTAAGGAGACAGAAAGACAATCATTGAAACAGAGTCAGGCTCATCAATGCATATAGCTATGGTTTAAAATTCTAATAAAAGCAATACCATGTTGGATAAGCTAATATTATTCTCATACATGTTCTTGACCTGTGTCTAAATAAAAATAAAAGGCCTCTAGAAAAAAAACTTTCACCCAGAATTAATAGCTCTCCTAAAACATTTTTAATTTTTTCCATCAGGTCACTTCCAAGAAAAACTATGCAGGATTTCCAAGTAATGAAGAACCAAACTAGGTAAGTTCTATTCACAGAATTTCAGAAAGACTACCAGAGGGAATAAAAAGTGCTCTTAAATTTCAAAGACACAAGCTTTTCTCCACCAACTCTAGCACATTTCATGACCTTATAACTGAGGTCGTGCTGGGAGATGGTCCACCAGAATGCAGAATGAATGATGACCATGGCTTTGCAGTGTCTAGTATTTTGTTTTGTTTGTTTATTTGTTTCTCTGTGTGTTTATGACAAAGGCTGTACATCAATAAGAAAGACTAGAGGTTTTGTATGGCTATTATTTTAATCAAATCTAGACTCTGTTACCTTGACAAGAATAAATGCTCAAGCAGTAAATCATTTCCCTTCTCATTTATATTCTTCAGAGAATTAAAGCATTTGTTTTACTAGAAGAAAGAATGCTCCTCTTTGATTTTCTCTTATAAGCTCAAATGTTGAGAATAAGCAAGGGTCAATCAGGGATGCATGGGTGGCTCAGTCAGTTAAGCACCTGATTCTTGATTTTTTTAATAGTTTATTATCAAATTGGTTTCCATATAACACCCAGAGCTCTTCCCCACAAATTCCCTCCTCCATTACCACCACTCCCTTTTCATCTTCCCCCTCCCCCTTCAGCCTTCGGGTTCGTTTTCAGTATTCAATAGTCTCTCATGTTTTGCGTCCCTCTCTTCCCCCAACTCTCTTTCCCCCTTCCCCTCCCTATGGTCCTCTGTTAGGTTTCTCCTGTTAGACCTATGAATGCAAACATATGGAATCTGTCCTCCTTCACCTGACTTACTTCGCTTAGCATGATACCCTCGAGGTCCATCCACTTTGCTACATAGCGGCACTTTCTACAACAGCCAAATCATGGAAAGAGCCTAGATGTCCAGCACCTGATGAATGGGTCAAGAAGATGTGGTATATATACACAATGGAGTACTACATGGCAATGAGAAAGAAAGAAATATGGCCATTTGTAGCAAGGTGGACTGACTCTTGATTTTGACTCAAGTCAAGAACTCAATGGTTCGTCAGTTTGAGTGCTGCATCAGGCTCTATGTTAACAGCAAGAAGCCTGCTTGGGATTCTCTCTTTCCCTCCCTCTCTGTCTGCCTTTCTCCCTCAAAATAAATAAATAAATAAATATTTTAAAAAAGAAATATTCATCCAAATACAAAATGGAATTCCCTACCTCTAAGACTGTCCTTCACCCTCCTCCACACATGCAATTGATGTCATTGTCACAACTAACAGGGTATCAGATGGTGATGAAGCCAGAGGCTTTTCTTCACAACCAGGGAATTAACACAGTTTCCAGGCCAGTTTCCAGTTTAGCTACAAGTGCCCAGGGGTAAAGGCAGACAGGTAGACAACTGTAGGGTTCAGTGGAGTCAACCCAGATGTTACTAAGTCCTTTCTCTATCATTTAGTGGCCTGTGTTCTGTTCACTTCCATTAAGTCAAATGTATAGACTACTCTTTGACCTTCTAGGGAATTTAGGCCATCTTAAATGTAACTAAAGGATTAGATCTCCTTACTTGCATATATTCCTAGAGTAAAATAATATATTAGACTTCTCTTTATATCGATTCCTATTGTGTTCTAGAGTCTCACTTCCCCACATCACCACATTGTTCTGTTGTTCATGCAGGCTCACTGCTCTCTTGCATCTCTGTTGGGACAAGTGGAAATCTGGAAATCACTAGCAGAAATTCACAGGGGAGAAAGGAAAAGAAAGGCTGGTCAAATCTCCCGAATGGTTGATTCCTTTCTCTTCAAGGGTAATGACTGACAAAGTTGTCATAGGAACATCCCAAATAATCTCTTTTTTGAAGCATATGGGTGCCAAATGAATCCAACCCATGGGAGATACTCAGTGTTCCTACACTGTTATAAATGAATAAGAAAGGTCCCAAAAACTGATACATGCCCGCATAATGACCAGATCCCAAGACTCAATCTAGGATCGTAGGATTTGGAATAAAAAAAATTCCATAGGCTTCAGAGGATATCATTATCTCTACCTTCTCATTTTTTTTTAATTTTTCAATGTTTTATTATTTTTCAAGAGGAAGAGCGTGAGTCGGGGAGGGGCAGAGAGAGAGGTGGACAGAAGATCCAAAGCGGATTCCACACTTTCAGCAAAGAGCCCAGAGCAGAGCTCAAACCTCATGAACCACGAAACCATGACTTGAGCTGAAGTCAGATGCTCAACAGACTGAGCCACCCAGTGCCCCATTTCCCGCTCATTTCTATCCTTCAGATTACTAAACCTGTCCATGGTAGAGTCTTCCAAGAGTCACCAAATTTTGTCAGGAACAAAGGAGACAGTGATAATAATCAAAATTGAATGCTCAGTACTTAAGTGCCCCTGTACTGAAAAAAACATTTTTTCCCCAAAGTAGTATTCTTTTTCAAAATAATAGGCTTTATTTCTTATAGCAGTTTAAGATTCTCAGCAAAACTGAGAGGAAAGCATGGTTAGTGCCTCTATATCCCCTGTTCCCACACCAGCACAGCCTCCCCACTACAATGTCCCCACGGTGAGGTACATTTATAATCAGTGCATCTTCACTGATACAGTCATTACCCAAAGTCCATAGTTTACTTTAGGGTCTACTCTTGTTACGTATGTTTTATTAGTTTCGACAAGTTTGTATCTACCATTGTAATATCATGCAGAGTAGTTTCAGTGCCCCAGCTAACTCTTCTGGTTCAATTTTCATGGATTTATTTAGTTAGTCTTTTTTGATGCAAGTCTTCTGCTCCTACATATTAAACAGCCTGCTAGACCCTGAGAATCTTCAAAACTCTACCTTTAAAAAAAATCGAATAGTCTTTCTTCTAGTTTTCTCTCTCTTTTTTGCTTCTTACTAAATAAAAGCAGAAAGAAGAAAGCAGGCGGCACTTTCAAGATCCTAGTTGGAAATATTCTTAGCTAGATCATCCCAAAACTGAGATAATATGTGTTTGTTGTTTTAGGTTGCTAAGTTTTGTAGTAATTTGTTACACAGCAATACATAACTAACACATATATTCATATCAAGAGTGGGACATTGCCAAAATACAAACTCAGAATTTGGGAGGAGCTTTGGAACTAGGCAGTGGGTGTTGAGAACAGTGTAAGTGACAGGCTGAGTGCCTTCAAGAAATTGCCAGTAGAAGTCTGGTGGTCATTCATACAGCTTCACGTGATGGCTGGCAGGCAAGGAAGGTGAATATTAAGAGAAACTATTGGGAGATCATTGTTATATGATGGCTGAAAGTTTACTAACACTGTCACCGGAAGTAACATGAAAGTAGAAAATGTTATCCAATAAACTGGGTGATCAATAAGGACATATATATTGTACATGTGTGTGTTTCTTTAAATAAATAATACAAATATTAATTGTTTTACATGGTGGAAGGAATCTGTAAGTCTAGGAGAAAGACGAAAGCACAGCTTCTGTCGCATATTTTCCTATTCTTCAAAATACTCACTAGCTCATGTTGAGGTGTTCCTCTCCTTGCTTTAGCCAATGAATTGGGAACGGTAGAGGCATGGATCCCTTCCTGCTCAGATGGCTACCTCGTCAGTCTGGGTCTTGCAATGAAAGTTCCAAAGTCAATCAGCAATGGAAGTATATTGTGAGCAAGAGATAAACCTTTGTGGTTATAAGCCAGTGTTGTTTGTAATTGCTTTATAAATTGGCCTCGCCTGACTGATACAGCTTCAGGCATGGGCTAGAGGAAGGCAATGGGGACTCTGTCCCATCGGCATGAAAGTCAGTGATACAGATGGATGGTATGGCAGGAGCAGGGGCATGGTGGTGCAAGAGATCATGGGAGGATTGTGGATCTCTAAACTGTAATGTGGAAATTAGTTAGGAGAGAAGCTGAGTATAAAGGAGACAATTAGACTGACAGGGTCATTAAATCCATGTGAAGAAAATTTGCCCATGTGTCGTGATATGGAATCATTAAATTATGAAAGGAGGAGCAATATGCCCAAGTTTTATGTTACCAAGTTAACAAGGACAGTATTATAGAAGACAAAGTGAAGTTGTGGGAAACAGGGAAGGAGGCCATTATTACAAAGAAAATCTGTTGAACACATAACCAAAAGAAACAAAATGTAGAGCAGTGAAGAGACAGACGTGATATTGAGGAAAAAGCAGGAGAATTTGGTGATTAGGCTGATGTATTTGTGACATCATTTTAGGGATGTAAAGTATGATATGCACTGGTTCGTATTTACAATAATTAGACTGTTACTCAGAAACAGTCACTCCGCTCTTCCCCAATCTCTATGAGAGGAGTGTAATTCTCCACCCCATCAGCATGTAACTTAAAATAATAGGAGTGTAAGCTCCAAGCCTAGACCTTGAGAGGCCTCCTTTATTCTTTCTCATGCTCTTTGAGACCTTCCATCTCCCTATATGGGGGAATTCCCCATTCCTTCTACTGGTTCCATATGATGAAAACACATTAAACTAACCTGATCTGAATCTGTGGCTGGTGCTCTAGGTCCAGCTGATCCCAGCCACGACCAGTGAAGTCCCCCAACCCCACCAACTGCCATGCAGATATGTGTGACACAAATGCTTACAGATACACGCCACTGAGTTCTTGTGTTATTTTCTAGTAAAAGTTGACTGATACACCAATGCTCTCAAATCTCTAAAAATCTGAAATATCAATAAATCACTAGCCCCAATTCTGGGTTCATTTAAAAAGTAGTTGACCACAAAGTTCCAACCAAGGCTCAACATATTTTCTTTAAGTAATAAAAGATCAATGGAAGAAATTTCTTAAATATTCTGTTTGACATGTTTTTATTTTAGGGTTTATTTTGAATCATTTATCATTGTGTAACGATGAGGCAAGACATAGTTGTCATTGCTCAAACTTCCCATCAAATAAGAGAATATGAATTATTTTTATTATTGGTTGGGCAAGTTGACCAGTTTTCACCAGAAGCAGCAGTACAAAGCAACATAGAAAATAAATATTGAAAAGTCAGTTTCATTTAGTCTTTAAGAGACAAGCTTATGTTAATCAATTATATGTTTCTGGGTCAAGGTCCTATCTAAGATCCATTCAGCTAAGTCCTTTTGGATTTTCAACCTTTTCATCCCTTTTAAAATGCCATTTATTGTTGGCTTTCTTCTTAGTCTGAAATAATGCATGCAGTTTCATTAGAGCAAATAGCAGTAAATAAAAGCATGGCAAGGTATAGGGCAAGAGTTTATCTGCAAACCTTCAGAAGTAGTTTATTTTAATATCTCAGATTTTTGGAGATTGTATCCCAACCAATGAAGACACATAATAAAAAACTATAATAAAAATCACTGAAATATTTGCCAAGCTATATTCTCTTGTTTGAATTAAACCCTACTTCAGGAGATTGTAATCTTCCTTTTTTATCAAACGACCGCAAAGTGGATGGATATTAGCCTTGGTTTGTTTCTGAAATATTTTGTTTGGGTTTTATTACTTTTTGACATAAAAGGACTGGGGAGAAAGCAAGGTTAAGACTTCAGCATATTTCTTAAGTCTAATGAAATGATACCAGACCATCAAAGATTGCTGGAAAATGCCAAATGATTGGAATGAGCAAAATCTTTTCCAAACTGGTTATCACAATAGGGTGAGATTTGTCCACAGAGTGTGAGGAAGCCTCAATTTGGTGCAAATTCCAGTTTATGTGTTAGTCCTTGGAGTTTGTGGGCTGGTATCCCCAATATATTGCTCAGGTTCTCTGAGTCTATTTTTAATTCTGGAAGTAATATAACATCACTAACGGAAGATTACAAATAAGGTGAAAGAGATCTTACCATTTTAACCCCATTCCTGTCCTAATTTCTGTGTCTCCTTTCCAGGATTTTAACAGAGCCTTCTGAGTAATTACTAAGTGCCTAGGTAACACTTGGTTTGCATTAGCTCAGGTAAGTCTCGTGACAACAATAGCAAATGCTTTCTTCTTTTTAGAGAGAAGAGTTTGAGGTTTTAAATAACCTCCTCAAGGTTATCAAAGTACAAGTCACAGAGGCGTGGTTAAAAAACTAAAACGAGCCAAAATGGCTTAATAAGTAACTTACATGAATGCAATTTTGTGTCTTGCATTTCCTACTTCATGTTGAGTTTTCCTTCTCCACATGAGAACATAGTCTGTTACCATTATTTTCATAGCATGGTTTTCCTTAATATAGATATACTTTACTTTAACTTCCTTAACCATCTTCCTATTGTGGGACATTGGACTACATGCACATTACCACTTTGGAATTGTATAGTTTTATAATTCATATATAATGGCTATCTTAATGCATATAGCTTTTACATAATTGAGGCTTATTTCTTCTATATTTTTAAATGCTTATTTACTTATTTTGAGAGAGAGAGACTGAGAGAAAGAGAGAGGCAGAGAGAGAGAGAGAGAGAGAGAGAGAGAGAGAGAGAGAGAGAGAGAAAGAGAGAAAGAGAATCCCAAGCAAGCTCCGTGTTGTCAGGGCAGAGCCCAGCCTGGGGCTCAATCCCAAGAACCATGAGGTCACAACATGAGCCAAAACCAAGAGTCAGATGCTTAGCTTACAGAGCCACCCAGGTGCCCCTATTTCTGCTATACTTTAAGATGCGTGGAAAATCTTGAAGAAACAATTTATATATGTCAAGTCTAAGCAGAACTTCTTTCATTCTTCCCATTTGGGCTGGGACATGAAAATCGAAGAGTTGTATGGCAGATACTTGTAGAGAGCAAGGATTCTCTGTAGAGAGATGATCATTTATGCATGACCTACGAAGGGGGTTGCCAAAAGCAGGTCAGCTCCCAATAACCTATCACCTACCTACCTTCTCTTTAATAAGAAATGTGAAGAATGCATTTGGTAGATTGATAATGTTTTAGAGAAGAGAGAAGCTGTAAGTCCGGCATTTCTCCTTTGCTCCACTATGCATTCTTAAGCAACTTCAGGCCAAGTGAGGAAACTCAGATCTTGATATTTGAAGAATTTGAAAAACCAAGAGGCTGGCTCTCATCTGAAAAATCTAAACACAAGAGGTATCCCACACAGCCTGACAGTTGGGGTCTTGCTCAAACCAGTGAACAGTATTAAGGGTAGTTTTCACTAGGTTATGTGAAGAACTCAAAACATACTCAAGTCAGAAAGACCAGTATTTAGGTATCTACCTCCACCATAGAGCACTGGTCCCAGATTACAATTTTACCAACAAATAAATAACTTTTAAGCCCTGATTTCTCCTCTCTGACTCTAAATCATCAAAGGGGGCCAGGAAACTACATGCTAAGTAAGAAATAAAGAATGAAGAAGAAGGTAGAAAATAGTGGAGTATCCCCCTTCTCCACTCTAGGTTTTCAAGTGAGGGGAGAAGCTTAAGATAGGATAACATAATGAAGGAGTTAGCATTTTCTTTTGTTTCTTAAGTTCAATTTGGACTTTTGTATGTCTGAGAATGAGTTTGCAAGAAGTTTCTGTCCAGGAACAAGGAAAGAAGATTTAGCACAGAACTTTAACAGGCTGTTGTGGAAGAAAAATACAACGATTTCATAATTTCACACCTCTGAACCCAGCTCATTCAATCAACAAGTACACAATATGTCAAGGTGCATTCCAAAACACTTTCACAAACTTATAATATCATCAACAATGAAAGAAAATCAGTTCCATAATGCTGGATCTCACAATTTTCTTTTGATGTTTATTATAATTCAACGGGTAAAACGTAACCTCAATGTAATGATTTAATTAGCACAATTGAACATTTTTCATTTGTATGTTTGTTCACATACAAATTAGCTATAACATTGACCAGTTTATCTGATATATATGATTAGTTAATTCTTTTTTTATAAACCTGCATGAAACACTAAGAAAAGAGAAAAACTCCTTCCCCTGTTTGATACAACTGTTTTGGTAATCAGTAATTTGTTTTTGAATATAAAATAACTTTTTACATATGAAATGTTAAAATATATTGGAATTCCAACTGTCAACTTTTTCCTTTTAATTTCTCTCCTCTGGAAATTTAGGGGGGGATTTTTTTTCTTGATTCTTTTGTCATGGGATCTCCAATGTTTAAATATTTGACTGTTTCTCCCATCTGGAGTTCATTTGTATAAGGCTCAGAATCTGATAAGCATGAGTTGAGTCTAACAACTTGGCTGGGGAAAAAACTGTTGTTTGTAGGGATATATCACTTTCAACAATATTCATATTCTAGTTTAAAGCACGGCAATTTGTCTCACTCTCTAGTAAAAACTGAAGACAAGTTCATAATAAATTTTCTACAGAAAGAATCCAGAATTTCCCATTTGCAAATATCAAGCTGCCTGAGCTCAACTCTTTTTTGTTCCTGCCACCGTGTCCTTCAAATCCCCCCTCCCAGAATTTACACACCATCCATTGTCAGGGACGCAAACGGCCTTACAGTGTGTTAAGGTCCAAAAAAGGCCATCACCTCTGAATCATATTTTCCCCAAACATAAATCCTTGGGCCAACAAAGAAAAGTGGTATTTTTCCATCTCCATAATTCCTGTTATTTTAAGTCTATTCCTTTAACCAAAGTGGCTTTGTGTTTCTTTTTCCTTGATAACTCACAGGTTCAAATGTAAAATTTATTATTACAAGGAACAATTATGAGGTTCAAAGCATAGTGTGTGCATTCCATGCTTCTAGCTTCTGGTACTGATATACGGAATGAAATGCTTGTGGTTGTCTACTCGCATGAAGTGGATGGCTTCCAACCATTGGTGGTGAAAGGCTTAATGAATGTCTGCCTTCATCAGACCCAACAGGGACCTAGCACCATGGGAGGCTGCCCAAGTGCCATATTGCAGGCATCTCAAAAACAAACTTTGGACCATTAACTTATTCATTCCAGTCCCTCTTCAACATCAACAATGGCAACCACCGAAAGGTTTTGCTGATTTTCTTAGTTTGAACACTATTTTAGATTTTAAGATTTCAGGATTTCTTCTCCAAAACGTTGAACTAGGAAAACCGCTGACCTTTTTGAGCGACACTTTTGGCTTTTACTTCTTCAGTGAAGCACGTTTAACATTTTGATAACCCACGCCTAGGAATCTTCCTTACTTAATGAGATAGGACATTTGTATAGCAAAGCAAACCACCATAGCAGGACATTCTTAATAATTGCTGACTTTTCATCACTGTCTCTATTTACTTTTTTATAAGACCAGGACATAACAGTTCTCTTTTCTGTGGTCCTATAACACATTTATATTCTTATAGAAAAAATAATATTTTAGGTATATGTATACGTGTTTGTCTCCCCTAGGATACTGAGAGCTCTTTAAGGACAAGAATTTATCCTTTGATCTGCATTTGCCTGGCACCTAACACAATGTCTGATATTTGGTGAGTACTCAGTGATTTACTTGTATACATTATTAACTTCTTATCTATGATACTTTAAACCCATCACTATTTTAAATCATTTGCATATCAATACCATGCTATAAATAGTGTGTTTGCTGCTAAATTTTCAATAACTGTCAATAATAGTTCATAGAGCCCTAAGCAATGCTACATAGCATAGTTTAGCTGGTTTCTGGTGTACTCATATACACAAATCTGTGTTCTTTGGTGTGACAGAGACTGCACCAAAATCCATTACCTTCTCCCATTGGAAACACACAACAAGAATATATTTCCTATCACCCTCTGCAATCAGATGTGGCCATATGACTTAATTCTGGCCAATAGAATGAGAACCAAAATGGTGTTGACAATTTTACAGCCCAGCTCATAAGAAAAATCAAACAAGTGATCCTTCCTCTCTTTCCCCATCTGTTCCTGAAATGAGAAGGGTCTGAGAATCTACAATAGTGTAGAATTACAATATGGAAGGAACTGAGTCCTTGAATGACCCCATGTAATGCTGTGTGACCAGAAGTAGCCACTATGGGACCATGATATGACCTGGAAATAAATCATCATAGTGCTAAAGCTCTGAAATTACAAGGTTTGTCTAGTATAGTACCTAATATTACCTGACTATTTTTGAAATTGATATTTTGAAGTGGGATGTTAATATGGCATAAAGCTTAAATCTGTGACATTGGCTTACTGGTCAGTCAGCAAAAAGCAGAGAAACCAATAGATGAAGCTGGAAAGAGGGCGGTCCAGTCCATGGTATTCCATGGCAAAATATTTGGTAGAATGGCTGCACCTAGAAAGGAAGATTAGACCTTATGCAACTGAGTTTATAGTTCTTATATAGAAGATGAATAAAAATGAGAGTAACATCATCTGTTTTCAACTAATGGCTCTCTTAGCAATCTGTAGCAAAAAAGAGATGAGGACAGATCAAAACTAGCTTGTTTTGAAGCACAAATTGAGGTAAATAGACTATACAGAGATCAGCAACAGGACTGGATAATTTGCTTCTGCATACCAGGTAATAGAGATAAATTAAAGAAGGCTCTGAATGGCAAAAACACAAAGATTCTTGGGAAATGCACACATGCACATCCATAAGATAAAGATCAGATCAAGGGAATGACCTTCAAACATAATCTTCCTGATGGTGTAGAGATGGCTAAGACTGGATTAAAGGGAAGCAGAGAAGGAAGCAAGTGAATAAATCAGACTCGGAGAAAATTTCTATGATGACACTTCAAATACAGTTACTAGCAATTGGAATTGTCTAGAAACAAAAGATTAAGAGGTATATTCATTATGGATAAAATTGTACCACTAAAGATACTATGAATCCAGGCTAAAAAGACTTGATTTCCTGAGCTTTAACATTGATGCTGAGTTAGGGTGCCTGGGTGGCTCAGTCACTTAAGCGCCCGACTCTTGATCCGGGCTCAGGTTATGATCTCATGGTTCATGAGATCAAACCCTGCATCTGGCTCTGTGCTGACAACTCAGAGCCCTGCTTGGGATTCTCTTTCTCCCTCTCTTTGCTTTCCCCCCTCTCATATTCTTTCTCTCTCAAAATAAATAAACTTCACAAAATAAATAAATTAAAAAGATTAGTGCTCTCACCAGGACCAAGTAGAGTCCACAATACCTACTTCATTCAGGTCATGGGGAATAGTGGATGAAAAAGGAGCTCCCAGATGCCTGAGGCAGGAACCATCAAGAACAATAGAGAGGAGGGGGCCTAGAGAGAACAGTTCAGGACTAAATGAAGAATTTTCCCTACCCAAAGAGTAGGACTTCATAACATGTGTCTTCAAGTATGTCAGAATTGCTATAGGCTGCTAACAGCTGTGTGTATCTCAATGTTTTGTTTTGTTTTACTTTGTTTTCAAACAAGAGTTTAAAATATGGTTTTTCTGTACGTATGCATCACCACTGGATATTGAGTGTGTGTGTAAGAAAGTTCATAAGTTCAAGGAACCTCCTTCACTCCTTATTTAGAGGTCTGAACATCACACAGACATTTGGACATTGAGCTTGATGCACAGTCACTAACATTGCGTTATTAAGTTTGAATTAAATAACACTGAAAAAAATTCCTCATGCGTCCCCTCTCATCACCTTACCCAAATCTACTCTCAGATTGTTTATGAGCCTAAATAGCATAAAATGCATACCTCCCAGAAAGATTTGAACTTCAGAGGTGAACAAAGTGTTATATTTAATGTATAAATCTTTACCAGATGAACACCTGTGTGATCCAGGGAGTGGGATAATTATTCTTGTGGCCCACAGAATGACAACATGGAGCTCTCTTAGTTCAGTTTCCAATGTCCCTTTTCTTGATTTCAGGTGACCATTTGTTAAAGAGCAAGAAGCTACTGAAATGGAGAAATGAACTCTAAGCTACACCAGAGACTAGTTATCGAACTTAAAAAAATTACTTTACCTCTCTCTCTTGGTTTTCTTCCTCCAAAATGAAAGGAATCAGTAGGGCTAATTATATTGCAGATCTCTTTCAGTTCTAAGCTGTTATATATCAAATGAGTACTTCTCTGATGGTCTCCATGCAAATTAGTTCATTAGTAAATATAAAATTTAGCATGTTTGAATCTTTCCCACTGCAGTCAGTCCTATGACCCATGTACAACTAACGAGATGAAAAGTGAAAAGAGTTGTTATGTCAGAATAACCACTCAGGAATTATGACACTTTCTCCACCAAATTGTGAAGTGGTTTGGAGAAGTGGGATCACTTTCTTTTTGACTCAGGGAGAAATTGACCAAAGGATCTTAAATATTTAAAGTTTCATCAGCAGACATCACATGTAGTTGGAATCCCACAAATGTGGGGCAATAGTCAGGAAAGATGGAGAAAGGGGAAGCGTCTGAAAAGAAAGAGGAGCACAAAACCTCCATTACCAGGGAGACGAGAACAGTCTCTCTGCTTCGCTAACAGTCATAAAATTCTGAATAGGAATTCGGTTTCACAGCTGTACAAAGAATTGAAATGCAGCTCTGGCCAATGACTGAGAAGCAGCTGTTCATTCCCCATGCTGATTATGCAGGAGGAATTGGCTTCGCAGTAAAGCAAAAGGGGTTTCATTCAAAGAAAAATTGTCAAAGGTGGGGGGAGACAATAGAAGAGATAACTGGAAAAAAAATCACAAAATCTGCTTTGCTGAAAGTTGAAAAACGGTTGCAGTGTTCTCTGCCTGGTGTGTTATCTGAAGGCAGAAAGCTGTCCCAGCCAATCTCTTACCAGAGTCCTGTGGGGAACGTTCTGATGCCAATCTCATTTCTTGTCTGTTTCTCCTCCAGATGTATACACATACGTCTTGTGTGCATGGCTGATATGTTTTTCTTCACACTTCCCTTCTTCACACTTCCCTTTAAAGTAAGCAGTTCCCACTCTGCAGTGTGCCAACATGAATAGAAAGCTAGAGGGAAGGCACTGTAGGTCCTGAATGCCCTGCCCCTGATGAAGGAAGTGTCCATGAAAAACAAAAAGACTCACATATGCAACTTTCGAAATCACATTTACAAAGACTCCCCTTTTATCAGAATTCCTGATTAAAACTTGCAGACTGAGAATATGCTTTGACAGCTCTTTAGCCTTCTGCAGTGTATCTGAACCCCAGGTAACTGGATGCAAGAGATCTTTCACTGAGGGCCATGCATGAGCATGAGGATACAGATAGATCTCATCAGTCCCAATCATGGGACATTTATGGAAAAATCTGTAGCCGATGCTCAGGTAGAACCCCTCCAGCTATTTCTGACCTGCTTGCTGACTTCCCACCAAAGGAAAGCATTTTGCTTCTGTCCAAATTCAAAAACCAAACTAAATTCATGGGTTAAAGTGAACCTGTAAACAGATGGGACAGACATGTTAATACACTGATTGGAAACATACTACTTAAATTCAGACGAGTCAAACAGGATGCCCTTTTGTCACTGACCAAATTGTTAAATTGGTGCCTTGGCAGGAGCCTTTGGTACATCTCTGAAGATTCCCTGGATCCAAACCTCTGTGGTATTCAAACAAACAGTAAATATTTTCCTTGCCGTTTACATCCCAGATCTAAATATTTCCAAGCACGTCAAACTCACTTTTCTCCACTGCTCCCTGCAGGGTCTGTGTAGACTTTGGCTGCCAAAGAACCCGGCTGAACTTGGCTTCCCTGGGAGGGGCTCTATCCCTGAAGACAGGCGAAGCTCAGAGCCAACCAGGAGCCCTGTCTCCTAGCTGCACCGCAGAGGGGCTCCTACAAGGACAGGTGTTTTTTCTGCTGATTTCCACAGATGGGGGAGGGGGATGCTCTGTTCCTGCTTTTTGCTGTCTTCCCGTGAACATCTGCCATTTCCCTTTTACCTACTCCCTGAACGGTGCCAAGCACCTGCCCTGCAAAACCTGTGTTTCCTTTCATTAGTTTTTACTGTGGAAGGCAGTCTCCTAGTTTCTTCACTTTTGGCTTCACATAGGCTAGTTACATCTGTGCAGGAAGGTGGGTTCTTCTAGAGAACCTTGCAGAGTATGAGTAGACTTTCTTCCCTTCTCTCTCTTATTCTGTGCTATTGTGTTTTCAGTCCCAAACAATCACAGTTAAAGCTCTCTTAGAGAAAGGAAGCAAAAGGCAAAAGATTTATACAATCCGAAGAACAGAGAGGGTGGCAAACCATAAGAGACTCTTAAATACAGGAACAAACAGGGCTGTTGACAGGGGGGATGGGTTAAGTGGGTGATGGGCATTAAGGAGGGCACTTTTTGGGGTGGCTAGGTGGCTCAGTTGGTTAGGCATCCAACTTTGGCTCAAGTCATGATCTCATGGCTTCTGAGTTTGAGCCCCGTTTTGGGATGTGTGCTGACAGCTCAGAGCCTGGATCCTGCTTCAGATTCTGTGCCTTCCTCTCTCTCTGTCCTTACCCCACTTGTGCGCTCTCTCGCTCTCTCTCTCTCTCTCTCTCTCTCAAAAATAAATCAACATTAAAAAAAATTTTTTTTAAAGACAGCACTTGTTGGGATGCACACTGGGTGTCGTATGTAAGAGATGAATCACTGGGCTCTACTCCTGAAGCCAAGCCTACATGTGTGTTAACTAACTTGAATTTAAATGGGGAGAGAGAAGAAAAAAGAAAGCGAAAATCACAATTGAGTATGATGCCTTATTTTCTCAGCATTTAGTTAGTGTTTAGATTATGTAGCATCTTGGGGACTTAGCTCTGAAAGTGTCCCAACACAATGTCAAAAGTAGTGCTCTACTGTGTAAAAATTGTTTCTTTTGTAGTTGCTGATGGCAAATTCTCCAACTGGCATAATGAATTCCATTTAATTGAACTCCACCAGGAGATAAGGAATATAGCTGTGGGAATTGATAACCTTGTCTTCGGACTCAGAAAGGTAATCCAAAGTAGGGGATATGGACAACTGCCCTTCTTTTTTTTTTAACTGGTGAAGTTTTTGTTAAATCCACATAAGTAAAAACCATATTGTGAGGGGCTGTGGAATGGGGCCACCAAGAAGTAGGAGCCAGGCCACCAGAGGGGGAAGGAGGGCACTCCAAGTAGTGAGTGGTCATCACCTCTGGTGTGGGTGGGCACTGGGCTGCACCACCCACATGCCCCTTCATGGAAGAAATGGTCACTCTTCACCTGCTGAGTGTCTCTCATTTGATGAGCTGTCAGCCATTCGAGGATTGCCTCAGTTACAAATAGCTCCCTCATCTGGGGCGCTTGGGTGGCTCAGTCAGTTAAGCATCTGCATTTTGATCAGGTCATAATATGGTTCATGAGTTCGAGCCCCATGTTGGGCTCTGCACTGACAGTACAGAGCCTGTCTGGTTCTCTCTCTCTTCCTCTCTCTCTCCCGCTCTCCCACTTATTCTCTCTTTCTCTGTCTCTCTCAAGATAAATAAACTTGAAAATAATAACTTCCTCATCCAATGTCACATCCCTTTCTAGGTGGGCCATATCCAATAACTGATCGATGAGGAAGTATATGGGCCTGTCCATATCGACCCAGCTTGAGAGAATTCCTACAGGTCCCTCTGGAATCCAAAAGGATGTTTTTGGGCGTCCATTGAAACTCTCCCCAATTTGCCTTCTCCTCCTCCCTCATAAGTATCGATCCCAAAGGTACACCTTAATAAACATCCTGATCATTAATTTCCATTAAAATCTGCGTCACAGAGAACTGAGTTTTGGTACACAGGCTCCAACATGGCCCATGTGGAGGAATCATTTCTGTGTTTGATGCAAGCTTTCAATCAATCGTGTGAGAAATGAGTGTGATATTTTAAGCAGTATCCATAAAAAAATAAGAAAATAATGTCCACACCCAATCTTGGCAAGAGCTGATAGGCAAGTTGGGGAGATAGTATAAATATATAAAAAGATAAGCCATAATGTTATATAATAAATGATAATTATCGAAGGATTGTGTGACACTGCGATTTATCAGAAGGAAAGATTGGCTTTAAGGACAAAATAGTTGCTGGTTGTTTGGGGAGAAATGGGGTCATGGTAACCTACAGGCTATTGTTCTGTGAAAGTCACAAACTCAGTATGAAGAGTCCTCACTCTATAAATGATCTTGATTCCTAACAGTCTTTCTGCTTCTTCATGCCTCATGATGAAGCTACCAGACAATTTACAATGGCAACAGGTTAAAAAAAAAACTTCCATAACTACTCTTGCTGTAAGATTTGCCCTACTTGGCTTCATTGTTCTGGGTTGCTTAGGTTCCCAGAGCTTCTCAGCTTTCCCCATCCAAGCTCCAAGGCATCGGCATCTAGAAAAGGTGCCCTGCCCTTCTTGCTGGGCTAGTTTGCAGGCTCAGTCTTGCCAATTCAAATCCCCAAATCTTGGTTTTGCTCTTGTTTCTTTCTATCTGTCTTATTTTCATGAAAATTTCCTCAGTTGACCTTGCTTCTCCTGGCATTCTTGTTGCCTCCATGTCTACCTCAAAATTCTCATCTCAATTTTGCTTCCCTAGATTCTATTACGGTCTGTGACTCCCAGCTCCTATCTACAGCTAACAAGATTTGCTCTGTCTTGGTACAAAATCACGGTCCAAGACACAGTAACTTATTATTAACTGTGACCTAGGGCAAGTCATTTAACACTGCTCATCTTTCAGTAGTTTTATTTGTAAAATGGGGATCCTAATTCCTACCTCTCTTAGATGATAATGATAATGATTAATGAGCCAGCTTGGAAGCAAGAGTCTCCTGGGAAGAAGTAAAAACAAAATACAAACACGAAATCCTAGCAAAGATCATTATAATTTACCAAACGCTTACTATATGCCAGGTACCATGCAAGGTGCTTTACCATAACACATAGCCTTTCAGTAGAAATTCCAAGGAACTGAATGATAAGTTGTGACAGTTGGCACTAAAATGTGATTTCGCTTTTGCTGCTCTGACTTTATGCCAGGAATATAGTCTGGAATCGCTTCCTGTGCATTCTTGTACCTGGTCTTCTTTCCCTTCTCTCCTCTGTTTTCCATTCTTGCCTACTGCATCCTAGGTTACAGCCGAGATGTATGGAGCCAGGGTAAGGAAATGTAAAGGCTTCAGGCAATGACAATGTGGCACCTGCCAGGATGGAGATCTTGTTATCCATAGTGGAATCAATAAGCTCTGCAGTGGTGTGCTGAAGCATGGCCACTGTCCAAGCCAGGATACAAACAAAAAACAGAAACACAAACCAAAAACAAAACAAAACAAAATAACAAGACTGTTCATCTGAAGAGGACATACAATGCAGAACAAACTCTGAGATACTGAAGCAAAATGCCAAAACAGAGAGGACTAATGAACAAATAATATCTGAATATATATGAAAAAGGTTATGTTGGAACTATTTCAAACCAGTGGAGGATATATGGCTTCTTTAAAATTATTATATCTTTAATTTTTAAAAATGTTTTATTTATTTCTTTGAGAGAGAGAGAGACAGTGTGAGCAGGGGAGGATCAGAGAAAGAGAGAGACACAGAATCCGAAGCAGGCTCCAGGCTCTGAGCTAGCTGTCAGCACAGAACCCAATGTGGGGCTCGAGCCCATAAACCATGAGATCATGATCTGAGCCAAAGCCAGATGCCTAACTGACTGGTCCACCCAGGCATCCCAAAATTATTAATTTTTAATTGAGATGTAATTCACACACCATAAAATTCAACATTTCAGAACATACGATTCAGGGGTGTTTAGTATATTCATGAAGTTGTGAAACCATCTGCTCTGTCCAATTCCAGAACCTTCTCATCACCTCAGAATGAAGCCCTGTACCAATTAGCAGTCACTCCCCATTCCCCCTGACCCTAGCTCCTGGCAAGCACTAATCTACTTTCTATCTCTGTGTTGTGTCTATTATGGACAATGTGCTTCAACCTCTGGTTGGCATTGTCTCGTTGGATGTACTAAAGATACTGATGGAGTATGTAACTTCCTGTATATCGTCACTAGTTAATTCTCACATTACATTGATTTTGCTATTGTTCTCCATCAATATTTTAATGCCTTCTTCTCTTCCTTTCCCCCTTCCCTTTGACAACTGTCTGCATAGTGGAGTCCAAATTCTTTCATTCAGAATCCTTTAGCCTAAATTCAATAATTTTGCATTTCTTACCTCCACGTTTTTGTTCATATGCACCCTTTCATAAGAATCCAAACCTTTCTATTCTTTAAGACCAGATCCAATGCCACCTTATCCATTTTGTTTCCTAGATCAATCCAAGAAGTCAAACTTCCCCTCTTATGCCCTCCAGCTCCTGGTATATTCCACCACTCCATGGCACTTACAAGCGTACATTCACCAATGCATTCGCCACAAACAGTGGTTATCGCCACCCCACCCCCCTTTGACTGCAAGCTCCCTGCTTGATGGTACCTTGTCTCTTTGTCACCCACAGTGTCTGGCACACTGTGTGCCTACAGTCAGTGCTTGCCGAATGTATATATGAGCGAAAGGGAAATTGGATGAAATACTCAAAGTAACTCCAACTCTGATAGCCATTACATAGAGTTTCCGAATTAAAGACCCAAAATGATACTGTCTGCAATGATATAAATGTAGTAATTTTACTAGGTAGTTCTAAACTTTGGATACAATAATACATGATAAGGAGTTCTATAAATTGTTGAAAATGCACTTTAAGACCCTTAAGTTAATAAGGAACTTAACTTGCATATAATCATTGGTTTTATTTTATGTTATTTTTTGAGAGAGGAAGAGCACAAGTGGGGGAGGGGGCAGAGAGAGAGAGGAACTCAAGAAGGGTCCACACTGAGTGTGAAGTCCAAAATGGGGCTCAATCCCTAGACACTGGGATTATGACCTAAGCCAAAATCAGGAGTCAGACATTCAACCAAGTGGCTACCCAAATGCCCCTAATCATTGGTTTTGAAACAAAGGAACACCATTTACTGACTGAAGTCAGATTATTATTCTATTGATATTCAGATGTTGATTGATCTTTGGAATAGGAAAATTGGATTCAGTAATTTCTCTTTTCTTGGCAATCCATTATCTTCAGCACCGCCATTCTTATCCCACTCTGTGAAGGATGTATGATAATAAATCATGTAGGACAAATCACACAGTAATTATTTCTAGACACACAGAAAGATCCACTTATAACCTTGGTCTGTTCCAACACAGTTTACTTCCTGCTGTCCCAGCCAATTTGCTTTGAAAGTGCCACTCAAATAGCCTTCTTTCTTTTGACATACATCTTAAAGTTTCATTAATCAACGCATTGTGCAAACATTTTATGAAGGTCCTATCATGATTAAGGTACAGGATTATACAAAGAATATACTAAGGCCTCTGTCTTCATGGAACTTATGGTTGGGTAATGGATACAGATAGCTGAACATAAGTTAATAAGATGCATTAAGATCTTTTTAAGCCATCTAAAAATATAGTTTAAGTGAAATGGTACATAAGTGATAATGCTAAAAACAATTCTGAGGAAGGTAGGGCAAAGAATGCTGTACAACTTTTGAACCTGTTCACTTGGAGCAGTTACATTTTTTAAGTGTCAGCATATCATTTAGCTAAAATCTGCTAAGGATTTTAATTAGAGAGGAGATATTTATACATATCTAATCATAGCATGCTGATTCACACACTCTAATTTAAATTTTTTGATGTGATCAGAATCATGTAAAGGGAAAACAAAATAATCATAAAATTTGAAAACACTAAATATGTGCTCTATGCTCACTTATAAATCTGCCATTCAAATCCTAAACTGTATAAAGTTAATTTAATCTACATACAGGCAAAGGCAATCTACAGAGAGTTAATCTGTATTAATATATTTTGAATCAATGAGTGTGAATCAATGAACGAATAATATTTTTGGAGTCCACATCATGAGTTAAAGTGCCCTGGTCAGATGTTCTACATGTAATCTTCAGATGAGTCCTCAGGTCAGTTCCAAAGGCTTGTACTCTTCTCCCCATCTCACCAAGAATAAATGGAGGCATAATGAGTTTTATAATAATGTGATAAGCATGCTTGTCAGTGCTTTGCCTGCATTGACCCATTAATCCACTAGTAAAATCTATGTAGCAGCATCTATTTATGTTTAATCCTCATTTTTATAACTGAAGAAATAAAGAACAGAGATGTTACATAAATTGTCCAAAGTGACAATTAATGATGAAGCTGGGATTCAAAAATTAGTAATCTGACTCTAGAGTCCATAGCCTTAACCACTGAACTAATAATTTCTCCAAACTTGCTAAGCAAATGGTAGACATTCCTGTCCTATACTTTGGTCCACACTCATTAACGTATCCCATATTGCTCTATGATTCAGTTCAAACCATACCTACTCTATGCACCTTTTTTGTTGGATTTAGACAAAATTAGTTCTTGCTTCCCCTGGGACTTCCAAGTGCTCTCTTTCTCATAAATATTTATATACTTTCCATATCTTCTTTTAATAATCTTTTAACATGTATATTTGCCCTTTAAAATATGATTTTCCTATATGTAAAGATCACTTAACAATGAAATAATTTTATTAAATATATTTTTAAAATATAAATGAATCAATGGATGGATAAATGAAAAACTATATATACCCACTGCTGGGTATATATAGATCCTTCCTTAAAAGTAGTTTTGATGGTGCAAGGCACTAATAGAAAAAGAGAGTGATTCCTGAATAAAGTCACAGGAGATAATCTCTGAAGGAAATTGAGGACTGCTGAGGTAGAATCCTAAATAACTACTTTTATAGAATGGCCAGACCTTTGTTTCTGGCATGGCCTTTACTAACATTCTCAAATATTCTCTAAAGAAATACCTTCTATACATTGCAAATGGCAAGATTTCATTCTTTTCCGTTACCAAGTAGTACTCTATATCTTCTTTATCCATTCATCAGTTGATGGACCTTTGGGCTCTTTCTTTAATTTGGCTCTTCGGATAAGTATTATGCTGAGTGAAATAGGTCAGTCAGAGAAAGACAGATATCATATGATTTCATTCATATGTAGAATTTGAACTCAACAGATGAACATAGAGGAAGGGAAGGAAAAATGAGATAAAAACAGAGAGAGAGACAACCCATAAGAGACTCTTAAATACAGAGAACAAACTGAGGGTTGCTGGATGGGAGATGGGTGGAAGGATGGCTTAAATGGGTGATGGACATTAAGAAGGGCACTTTTTGGGATGAGCACTGAGTGTCATACGTATGAGATGAATCATCAGGTTCTACTCCTGAAGTCAAGACTATTATACTGTACATTAACTAACTTGAAAATAAATTAGTTAAAAAGAAAAGAAATATAGCCTACAAATAAAATCTTCCCTTGAACAGGGGAAGTAGAGGACAGCAGATCAAAGATGTTAAGTAGATCCAAGTTAACAGATCCATAAAATTTCAAATTGTAATCTGTTATGTCCGAACCTAGGTAGACAACAGAATCACATGGGGAGCATTTGAAAATGTATCTCCTAAATTTCATCTGAATCTCCAGGGGTTAAAAAAAATAAAAACAACATACACTCCCCTCCTCCCATAAGATTCTAATGGAAACAGCTTGGGAACCGAAAGCAGATCTGCTTTTACAAGTCAGTGTTTTAGGATGCACATCACCATACTAAATATTGGGTGGGGGGGAGGGTAGCTCTTAAAATTTCTCTCTGTTTACTAACATTCACTGCAAGCCACAAACACCCCTAGTAGTGGTATCCTTGATGGTGAGGATGGCACCAGGGCTTGTTTCATGGGCGCATGACTTGCACAGTCACACAGCTTACAGTTAGAAGGATTCTGTTTGCTTTGGTGCTGTCCACCTCCTTTCCATTCTTAGTAATTCTTCTAAAAGGGAGCCACATTTTTATTTTGTACAGCCCCAGCAAATTACATAGCTGGTCTAGGGCGGCATTTATTAAGTGTAAGTGGATGTGTGTGGAATGTTGTTGGCAAATTTTTGAGATCTAATTAACTAGACGACAATGAAGCAATTAGTGAAAACATCACTAAATATCCCCCAGAGGATTCTTAAGCAAGTCAGTTGGCAGGCTTTAGCTCAATCTTCAAAAAAGAAAAGAAAATTGGAGTAGATGTCCTTTAGTATCATATCCAGTTCTACTACGGTGGCATAAACTGCTCTGTGTTCGCAAAACCAATTTCCTTTTCTTCCTTAACACATAAGACTACATTTCCCAGCACCCCTTGCAAACAGATGTGGTCACATGTATTAATTTGGTAGGGCTGCCATAGCTACATCCTGCACACCATGTGGCTTAAATGATAAAACTTTCTTTTCTCACAGTTCTGGAGGCTAGAAGTCCAAGATTAAGGGGTTTGGGCTTGGAGATAGCCATCTTCTCTCCCCCTGGGTCTTCACTTGGTTTTCACTATATATGTCCGTGTGCAAACTTCCTCTTCTTAGGAGGATACCAGTCATACTTAATTAGAACCCATCTCAATGAGCTCCTTTTACCTGAATTGCCTCTTAAAGAAAGTATCTCCAAATATACTGAGGTACTGGGGGTTAAGACTTTAGCATATGAATTTGAAGTGAGTGGGAGGACATAATTCAGGCAATAACACCATGTGATAACGTTTCAACCAATAGAATATGGGCAGGAGTCATAGATGTGACTTTCAGGTCAATTCTGTAGACACCTTGCACACACACAATTCCCTCACCCCTTTTACCCTTGCAGCTGCTTGAATAGAGACCACTCCATGGGCAACTCTGAAAGCCATGTATTGAAGACCAACAGTCTACAAGGTAAAAGGAGCTTGGGTCCCTGATTCAAAACTTAGAGAAGAGCCACTCCATTAGCGATGCCCACATAGAAAGTGTGAAGAGAATAAGAAATAAGATATTACTGTGTTGGGCTGTTGCTAAAATCACCATTCAATGAGGATTCAGAGAAACTGAAATAGCATTCATGTTTGCAGCTACTAATCAACCAGCGCCAACTTGGTGCTGAAAACCTTGGTAGGCACTGTGAGGCACAAAGAAATAAAAGGTGTGGTGCTTACCTCCGATATTGCTGATACAGCACAGAACATCAAAACACTATTAAATGCTGTAACATAGGAAAAGACCTCCAAGTGAAAGTTTTTAAAAAGTGGTTTATCTAGGAAGGGTGGAAGAGTCGGAAGGGCTTCATCTGATGAGTTGGACTTTGGTTCACCTTGGCTTGAAGCCTGGGAGGAATTTAGATCCATGAAGGGTATCCCAGGAATGAGGACGATCAGGCAGGAAATCAAAAGTGAAAAGAAGCCAGGCATAAGTAAGAAATGGTGAGAAGTCTGCCCAACAGAAGCAGAGAATCCTGCTGGGGAGAGCTAGGTAATCAAGAAAAACCAAGCCCACGCCAGACCCAGAAAATCCTTTGGAACTAGGTAATTACTTTAAGCTGGTTTACTTAGGTACAGCCATCTAGCCCCAAACTTGATTGGGAAAATCCTCTCTTCTTTTTCTTTGAACATGTACCTCACTCACCCTTTTTGTCTTCTCCCTTGAGCACTTATTTCTATAGCTTGTGAGCAGACACGAGGATAGACCTATAAAACACGACACCACCCCCCTACCCACTCCCCGCTGCAATGGCTTATGGTTTCACTTTCTGTTGTTTTCATGATTTTCATTCTTCTGTCACATGTGAGTCTTATCTAACCCCCATTTTATGTCAGGTTTTTTTTATAAAACTACTCCTATTTTTAAAAGATCTTTCCCTTTTCCTCATCTAGAATATCATAGGGACTTAATTTGGGGCTCTCAAATAAAACATCATCCTTATTATCCTTTTTTACCCTCTTGCTTCTATCTGTTGCTACCTTAATTTAACTCCCTTGGTCAGCATCTCTGTCTTTCCCTTGGCCATCCATTCCAAGACTCCAGCCAGCATTTCCTGCAGCACTCAGTAATGCCACAGTAATAGTTTTTCCATTGAAAAATACCACAAGTACAATATTTCCAATGGAAATACCGCAAGAACAGTGTTTCCACTGAGCGTACCACAAGGAGAGTGCTTTTGTGGTATCGAAATTCTGAGATGAACTCGTAATGTTCATCTTGGATTCATTATAACTCGAACCCCTACTTTCTGGAAAGCACTGAAATGGAGATGGAATTTTTATTTGTAGTTAAAAAAATACAATAAAAATAAAAGTTAGATGATGCCAAGACAATTTTGCACTTGCTTTTGTGAGTAAAGTATAAATAGATTTAGCAAGCAAAAGAATGAGGAAAAACTTTATAAAAAATGTACAGAGAGGCTTAACAGCTGGAAAAGATGTGGTTGTATGTGTGAGAGTGTGTGTGTGTGTGCGCGTGTGTGTGTGCGTGCGCGCACACACACACGAGCGTGTGATAACATTTAAGCAGCTGAGCAGCTGGGAAAGTGACAACCTGTAAAAACACTTAACATTTACAGCCACTCAGTGGCTGGAAAACCAACTTCTCATAAAATCGATTTAACATTTTGGTCACTGTTGAAGACATTTAATGCATGCATGTTTATATATCTGTGTTTATACTGTAGTCCCATGGATTTCAGGGGGTTTAATAGCCATAAGCTGGAAGAGACCATCTGAAACCATTGAGGGTATATATGTTTTTGCACCCCTGACATTAATGATATTTACCAGCCCATGAAAACAGGTTTTAGATATGTTGGTTAGTGCACCTAGCGTTGGGTTAATTATAATCTCTTATTAACTTTTGCATTTGTACCATCTCAAATCTCACTGATCTGTGGTGTCCTACTTTTGAAAGTCGTTTTTTTTTTTTTAATTTCCAGTTGGAATTATTCTCTTATTTTTCAGGAGTTTAAGACTAAGCTTCTTAAATCCTGATCTGCCTGTAGTTTGGCAAACAAAGTTATCTGTCAGGATAGTCCAAGTTTTTCCATTTCCCTTGTTATGTCTTAAATCAATTCAGTTAAAGAGGGTAACATTTTGCTGGTTTTTTTCTTTCCATTTTTTTTTCCTGGTTAGTTCCGCAAAACAAACTTGATTACCAACTAGTTAAAGAGAATTCCATTTTTTAAATGGTGGGGGCGGGGGGATATTTGAAAAACTGAAAAGAAAATTTACTTAAAAACTTCTAAAGTTAATAATACCAGAGCAAGGTATGTGGGAAAGATGCTAAAATTTTAAGACGCAGCCCGTCATTTTATAGATACATGTCCTTGGCAATGAAAATGTCACATCTAAAAATGGAAGTTTCACATTTCTGTATGCAAAATATAGATAATTGTACCTGCCTTGTCCACCTCGCTTGATATTTTTGAGACTCAAATGATGTACTGTGTAGGAATGTGTTTAGGTGACATCAAGGCTCTAAACATAAAATATTATTATAACATTGTGAAAACTCCTACTCTCACCAAAACTTTAGCATATTAGAAGTACTTATAAGCTTAATCAAAATTATAATGATGTATATGTTTTTAAGCTCCATTAGGTGAATGTTTTTTTTTTTATCCTTTTGGAAGATGGAAGCTAGAAAAACTGGAAAACCAAAAGATGGGTGACACACTTGAGCATGAAATTGTCCCCTCTGACTCTAGGTAGTTATTTTCATCCATTCCCTTCTCTGCCCAGAGCCTACCTCTGAGCAGATGCACATAAATGGACTAATTCTTCTTAACCTATTTCTTTTAACTTAAGGATTGAAACCTTTTATTCTGTTTGCAGAAATGCTTTATGATTATTTACATCAGTGTTTTCTCAAAGCAACTCTGGGAGGAGTAAGATCCTAGATGACTATTGTAATATTAGAGCAGATAAAGCATGATTAGAGTTTTCCTTTTTTCCAGACCCTCACCTCCTTCTCCTTCTCCTCCTTCCCCTTTTATCATAATGCAAGAACAGAATCTATACAGAAAAATTGACCACTTCCATCCCTTTCCTACAAGTCATTTTCATGGCATGGAACACAAATGATATTACTATACTTAGTGTCATGGCCTCAGTGAAGATTTCTCTCCCCCAGAATGAATAGCAATTGCTTACCAGACATAGAGACTGCTAGAGAGCTGAAATTTCAATGCTCATCAGTTCCCCAAATTTCCAGGCTACTTGTCCAGATTAAAAACAAAAACTAATAACTTACTGGTGTTTAAAATATAAAAGACTATAAATCTGGAACCTCTAATTCTGGCTAGGAGCACCAAAGTCTAACCCTTCTCTTACATCATAATTGAATCAGGTTCAAATGGTACTAGAAGTAAAACACGAAAAGCAAAAAGTTGTCCATTGTTACCCATCTGAGGTCTCTTATCCTGAAGAAACCTGACTGTTTTCCAACAAAGAGAAATAAAAGCAAGACTTGGGGAGGGATTTTACCGAGCCTGCCCATGACTTCAGAAAGATGCTTATATTTGCTTAGGAATAGCGTTACATTTAAGATACTGAATTCAGAAAGGACCAAACAGCAATATGCCTTAGTAACAAGGCTTGGGTATTTCAACCTCACAGAACACCAAAAAAAAAAAAAAACAAAACAAAACAAAAAAAAAAAAAACCACACACAACAAAACATGTTTACTTTTTTTTTAAGCGTAAGATGGAGAGGCGTGAGCTAATGCCACAAAACATCTCCACCAGTGCCAGGCTTCCAGGTCACCAGGCAGGATTTCCATGGAGCTCAAACCGCTGTCCTTTCCTCCCTCGCTGGAG
Source organism: Suricata suricatta (assembly GCF_006229205.1). Taxonomy (NCBI): domain Eukaryota; kingdom Metazoa; phylum Chordata; class Mammalia; order Carnivora; family Herpestidae; genus Suricata; species Suricata suricatta. The sequence goes on along the minus strand of NC_043716.1, from coordinate 48,498,142 downwards.
ATATCCAAATAGTACAGGTTAACCACAGACCCCAGGGCTGAGCAGTCATGCTTCCTGTGCGTAAGTGGCAAGGCCTTTGATAATAAGGAGACTTCCAAAGTTTGAACGTTGTAAACAAGATAAATCAAGAGCCACTATGGCAGAATCAGAAGAAGGAAATGGGAATGGAGAGTCAGTAGTGTAACTGATCCTGACATATCCCCATCCTACTGCTACTAAAGGCAAAGAGAGCTCCTTCTAGACACATGGACATTGGGTCACACACTATTATGTGTCATTAGGCTTCCTAAATATGGGCATACAACAGTGTAATCTTGGAGGGAGTCGGTTTCAAACGCAGAGGAACTGGAAGATGGTCATGTCCTGTTATTGACACTTCTATGACTTAAGGGAAAATAAATCTCTCATTATGGTCAGTGTATAAATACTCAACGACTGGTAAAGAACAACAGTTGGTCCGAGAGTCTACATCTCAAGCTTACAGGATTCAAGAAGAATCTAAACGGTAAGTGAATTTTTATTGAACAAAACAGGCAATTGATCCATATCGTGGGTTGCACTTAATTTGTAAACACTTTTCTGCTGGCCAAGAATCTTTAAATCAGAGGTTAACATGCAGAGATAAAAGAAATGGGCAGCATAGGAATAAATGAGTAAAAGAATCAGCAAGCAGTTCCAGTGAAGACATAGTTGGATCTCAGAGGGAAAAAAAAAAAAAAAAAGCCTAAAATGAAAGAAGAGGAGGGCGGGGAGAGCAGAGGAGAAACTTCTGGAAAAAGATACTCTCTTGGCAAGATGAATGGAAAATAAAACTACAGAATGAAAGATTGCTTAAAAGAGCAGTCCCTAATCTTCTGCCAACACAGGCTAATTTGTATTTCTGGAACTAACAGAAAGGATGTCAGCTGAAACCCATGTTAGAACCACCTTGCAGCAAATGGTCCCCTGCACATGTGTAGTCAGGAGGGCGTGGAATGAATTTAGGTCTCATGGAGTGAAGAATGACTTCAGGAACTCCAAACATCCCATTCCTGAGCTTCAACTTCAGAACATATGTTCTTTCATTCTGATTGCACATGGGAAATGCAGAGAACAGGAGCTGGGCTGACAATTAAGTTCTAAATCTGGCTCCAAGCAAAGAGGAATAGCACCCATCCAGCTGTAAATGGTTCTTTAATGAGGTATGAAAAACTGAGCTTGACACCAAGAAAAATACCCCGGTGGAGGAGAGTTCTAAGAATTGAAGGAGAGGCAAAGAAGCTATACTCAACTTTAGATACGCTTTCTCATTCTTTCATTTGTTTTTGGTTACCGTGGGAAGTAATTAGGTTTACACTATTCTCCTTCCATGATGCTTTTCATGTCTTTAGGATTATTCTTCCATTGTAGATCTCTAGAAAGTAACTCTTCCTTCCGTCTTTTCTTCCCCCTTTCTTCTCTTCCTCCCGATCTTCCTTACAGTCTTCTTGTACGTTCAGTTGAAGGAACAAATTCTATTGAATATTCACAAAATGAACCTACCCTGTAAGCATAAGCTTCATTTAGGTCACAAAATAGAAAATCTCTAGTATTGCATCAGCTCTGAATGTCCCCCCTTCAAGTTACTGGCAAAGATCAACATTGTTATGACTTATAACAACACAGGTTAAAATTTACCTGTATCCTAACTTTATATCGTTAGATTGATGCAGTCTCCTCTCTTTTGTGTTTGGTTTCTTTTTGCTAAGGTTGTGATTCCATGTTATCCATGTTGTTGCAATGAAATGATAGATTGTTCATACCCATTCATTATTCATTGTATGAATATACCACAATTTTATTTGTAGATCCTTCTATCAATAAAAATGATTGTACTTGTCTTTTGGTGAATATGTGTATATGCATCTTCTGGATATTTACCTAGAGAATTGGAATTGCCAAGATATAAGCTATGATTATCTGTTTTAATAACCACTTGGATAGCCTCTTTGTCAAGTGCCTATTCAAACCTTTTGCATGTTTTTCTGTTGGTTTTCTGCCTTTTTCACTCTCTTAATGGTTTATTTTGAATAAGTAGAAGTTCTTAATTTAAAGTAGTTCAATTATCCACTTGTTTTTGTTTTATGGCTAATTAGCTTTTTGTATCATATTTAAGAAACCTTTGCCTACTTAGAGGTCATGAAAATATTCTCCTATGTCATCTTCCAGGGGTTTTATTTAATTTACCATCTGGAACTGACTTGTGTGTGTGGTGTGAGGTAGGAGCTACAACAGTGGCTGTATTTGCATAGTTAATTAGCAGGAGAGAGAACTGAGGCCACTTGGGACATGACTTAACTACTAGTTCCAAGAAATTCCTGCAAACCAATTTCTCCAGGCAAATATTTTAGGAAAAGTACCTAAAAAGTACCTCTCCTGTCAGGATAGTAGATTTCTTACCTGAGCAAGCAGTTCACTTATCAAACATCAGTTTACTTTTCTAGGCTAATTTTATGACTTTTTCTGTCCACTGATCCTAAACTATCATGACATGAATTCTTCTATTTTCAATCAGTTTCCAAAATTGAAAGATCTACCTTTAACCACTTAGGTCCAAATCCCAAAGTCCCAAATACCAAATACTTTTGTCAAACATAAATCTAATGAACCCAGTTTCCTTAATCAAGAGGTTTTAGGGTGTTCTTTTTTTAATTTTTTTATATTTACTTATTTTTGAGAGACAGACAGAGACAGAGTGTGGGCAGGGGAGGGACAGAGAGAGGGAGGGAGACACGGAATGTGAAACAGGTTCCAGACTCTGAGCTGTCAGTACAAAGCCTGATGTGGGGCTCGAACCCACAAACTGTGAGATCATGATCTGAGCCAAGGTCGGATCGGATGCTCAACCTGAGCCACCCAGGTATCCCTAAAGTGTTCTTTAGGAGTTTGCAGCAGAAGAAAGATATGTTTAGCATCTTAGAGATGACTAGTTGACTTAGCTCCATTTATGACATAGACTACCTTCTCTGTTGCCCATTGATCTCACCTTTGTTATAATCAAATAACCATACATGTGTGTTGGTTTTTTTTAAGACTTACTATTCTGTTCCATTTGCCTACCTCATGCAAACACCTCATTTTCATAATTAGTACAGCATTATATTAAGTCTTCATATCTGGGGTTCTGCACCTCTTTGTTGTTCTTTGAGATCTTTTTGGCTCATTTTGACTCTTCGTATTTCCAACTAAGTTATGGAATCATCTTGCTGGTTTCCAGAAAGCACCTACAGGGAATCTATTTGCTCGGTTGATCAGTTTGGGATGGATCTTAATCTTATAAACTATTGGGTCTTCTAAATATATGTATACTTACCGAAGTCTTTTTTATTTCTCTCACTAATGCTTTACAGTTTTCTGTGTAGATATTCTGTACACCTATCACCAGATTTATTCTTCAGTATTTTATATATTTGATTAAATTATAAGTACCTTTTTATTCTATTTTATATTTATTGTAACCACAGATCTTGCTATGTGGCTTATAAATGCAAATATTTATCTGTAGATGTTAATGGATTGCCTCCTTATGGAATCATGTCATTTATAAATAAAGATCTCTTGATTTCTTTCCAAATTGTGTATGTGCTTAAATACATTTTACTAGCAAAGCAGCATGTTCCTTTAGTGTGATATGTCTGGTCAATGTGTTTTGGCTGGTGTGTGTGTGTGTGTGTGTGTGTGTGTGTGTTTTATGATTGACAAGAAACAAGGTTTACCTCCTTTGAATTCAAATAATTAATTAATTAATAGTCCTTGGAACACTGGAAGCGAAAGACCTGAACACAAGTCTGTTAAAAGGTCATTTTCAAGGGTAAAATTGTGATTTTCATACAAATTTTCAATAAACATGTAAATTTTTACCTTATTTAACTAATTAATGAGGAAAACTATAAGATGTAAAAACCAGTTCAAAAGAAAAATCAAAACACAGATACAAATGCATTGAAAATGCTGAAATAAATTTGTTAATAAGATGCAAAATGAGTCAATATCCACAAGAATGAAATGTAATATTTAAATCATCTGTCCCACAGGGTGGAACTCAACTGTGAATCCACCAGACAAAACTCATTTACATCTCAGCAGATAAGAATCATTGGCGTTCTCAGTCTTCTACAACTTAGAGAATTGTAAAATGGCTCAGTCAATAAAAGATTCAGATTCCTACACTAAAACCATCCAACATTTCATTGAAAGAACGCCCGATAACCACTGTCCATTTTAACATCTTTTATGTTTGTTCCTGACAAATCTACAGAATGTGTGACTTGAGCACCTGAATTAACATCCTTGAAGACCTTTTCCACCTGTAAAGTGAGAATATTAATTCTTATCTTACAGGGTATAAGGAAGCTTCAATGAGGCAATGGTTATAAATATATTTGAAAACTGTGAAGATCCATACATGTAGACTTATTTAAATTTACCTTTCTATTATCCCTACAATAAATACTTATTTTAAGAGGTAGCAGTTCAAACTCATTCCAGGTGTCTATTATGAGGTCCCACATTCTTCACTCCAGCTTACTCAATTCCACTGTTGTTCTCCATTCCCAGGAGCTGGACTGATTTTGCCACTCAAACTCTCTTCCAGTCCAGGATAAATGCTTGCAATTCATGTTCTCTTTCTCCACACATGAGCACCTTTGAATGATAAACTAAGGACATTGCTTAAGGACCAAATATGGGCATGTAAAATGGGATTAACGTATATTAAGAAGTGACTGTGATCTAGCCTCATGCTAGGTTCTCTATACACTGCATCTAGCATGGTCCAATACTTTTAATAGTCCTGCAAGCTATTATCCTCAAGGAGAATCTAAAGATCAGAAAGTTTAAGTAGTTGCTCTAAAATAGCAAATGGTGTGTGTGGGTCATAAATCTAGGTGATACAATTTCAAAGTGTGTTTCATTTTTCTATATTTTTCAAAAGAGAAGTAAAGGCAGGTAGGCTGAAAAGTAATGACTCTCCAAGTTAAACCAAATCAAATAACTTCTGATTCCCATGAATGAAGATACAAGCTTATTGGCATTCCTGTTCCTTTAAGTAGAGTATATCCTTATATATATTAGCCAGTATATTAGCCTAACGTTTCAGTCTACCTCTGATCAACGTTTTACCAAGATATTTCTTTTGTAATTTTTTATTATAATGTTTCTTTTACTTTGGCTTATAAATACTTATATTGACACTACAATGAATCCTAAAATGGTTTTACAGAGACATAAATATATAAATATACATAGATACAGATGTAGACATAGATAAATGTATATAGATATGTAGGATATCTATCCATCTATATATACCATATACATATATCACATATATGTATATAATATGCATGCCTTCTCCAGAATGCCTCTAGTCGGCTTCAGTCATTTTTCATGAGGATTCTAGAAGTCAAGTCAATAATTTTACTTTTATTGTCATTTTGCTGAAGAGGAAAAAAGTAAAGTAACTAACCCTAATTGACTAATGAAATAAACAATAGCAGGAGGCTGTTGACTGGGCATTGTTTCTAGTATTTAATTTTGTTGGAACTTCATAACGACTGTGTGACCCGAAAGGAAACCTCACACACTGTGCAAATCCCCTCATGGTGAGTAAGCCTGTGGGACATGGGAGCTATCCAGTCTGAATTTTATGCATTTGCAAAATGACTGGATATACCTCAAAGGGTGTAACTGTTACCATAATCTCTCTCTGTCTCTGTCTCTCTGTCTCACACACACACACACACACACAGACACAGACACACACACACACGGTCAAATAATTAATGAGGCAGGAGTCTACCAGAAGAGCATGTTGGCATGTAAAAGCGAGATGTGTGACAATGGTTCTCCGTCCAGTTTGCAAGAAAAACTTGGAAGAGTTTGCTAAGGAACTAGTCCATTTCTAGAAATTTGAATTCAGTTGCTCTGTTCCTGGCATTATTTCTTTTAAGCTTCCAGGTGATTCTAACGTGCCACTCAGACTAAGAAACACTTGCCATAGGGCTTTTAATAAAGTCAGAAGTGAGGAGTAATTTTGAATGGGACACAGAATGATATTCTTCCAATGACCTCTCAGTTTCCCCGGGGAACGACACAGAGTTCCAGAAGAGAAAGCAGCTATAATGAACTAATAGGCTAAGGAAAGAGCCAGGTCACTGAGGATGTTGTAAGAGCATGAAAAGACAAGGTAATGTTACTATGTGTCCTAGTAACAGAACAGAACACAAATAAGGAGTCCTCTTCCCAAATTTCATTGTGGTGAATCAGATGACGTATGAGAGTTCCAATAGGAGTTGCATGCACATTACTCCTGGGGACTGCTGGTTAATGGTCAAAAGTGGGATGGGCTAAATAATTTTCACAATTAAAAGAGGGCCTTCTATGGGGCCCTGGGTGGTTCAGTTGTTTGAGCCTCCAACTTTGGCTCAGGTAATGATTTCGCAGCTCACGAGTTCAAGCCGCACATCAGGCTCTCTGGTGTCAGTGCAGAGCCTGCTCTGGATCCTCTGTCCCCTCTCTGCCCACTCCTACTTGTCGTCTCCCCAAAATCAATAAATATGTAAAAAGGAGAAAAATGAGACATTAACAGCAGGATGTGAAGTGAGGCACAGAGCTTGTCTAAGTGCAGGAACTGTAATGCATGGTGCTGGCCCTAAACAGGAGGACAGAGGAGTTGCTTTGAGACATCTTGGAAAATGTTCACACTTCCAGTGCATACTTGAAAGTCTTTGCAAGAGAAGGGGGAAGTTGAGGGCATTTGGGACTCCAGTGATCTTTATGTTGTGAACTTTGTTGAAGAAAATCATTTGTGCTTTGTTAGGAGTTAAAAATTGTTTTAAATATAAGTCTTGATTTTGTACAGTAAAATTCATTACTCGTGAGGGGCACCTGGCTTGTTCAGTAGAGCATATGACTCTTGATCTCAAGGTCATGAGTTCAAGCTCCACTTTGGGCAGAGAGCTGACATTAAAAAAATCCAAAACTTGTTTTAAAGGGAAACAATGACAAATTCATTATTTGTGGGGTATAGTTCAGCTTTTACCATTAAACATGGTGTTGACGTTAATTTGGGAAAGATATTTTTCTCTGGGGAAAGAATTCTGGGCTGATAGGTTTGTTGTTTTTGCCTGTCAGGACTACAAAGATGTCACTTCACTCTCTTCTCCCTTTCATGGTTTCTGATGAGAAATCTACCGTCTTAGGTTTCTTCTTTGTAACATCTCATTTTACTCTGAATGTCTTCAAGGTATTCCCTTTATATTTACTTTTCTGCAGTTTGAATACAATATGCTAGAAGTGTGGTGTGCATGTATGCGCGCGCGCGTGTGTGTGTGTGTGTGTGTGTGTGTGTGTGTCATTCAAATTTAATCTGTTTGTCCTCTGACCTTCAGGGATCCACATTTTCTGCTTGTTGTTTATTCTGGAAAATTCTCAGCCATAACTTCTTCACATATTTCGTATCCCCACATCTCTGCCTTCTCCTTCTGGGATTTAAATTATGTGTATCTTTCACCATTTGATATTGTGGCATGATTCCTTTATGCTCCATTCTGCTTTCTTTTATCTACTTATCTAATTTATCTAATCTATCTTTTCTCTTTGTGTTTCAACTTTGGAAACTGTGATTGACCTCTCTTTACTTACACTGATTCTTTCTTTGCCTATGTAGAGTCTACTGGTGAGCCTGTCTGTACTAGATTGAATAGTGCTCCCTCCCTCCAAAATTCATGTCCTTCCCAGTCTCAAAACGTGATCTCATTTGGAAACAGTGTTGTCACAGATGTAATTAGCTAAGATGAGGTCATACTGAAGTTGGGCCCTTAATTCAATATGACTGCTTATAAGAAGAGGCAAAGGCACACAAAGAGATTGCCACCTGATGACATGGAAGACACACAGAAAGATCACTATGTGACATCACGGGAAGAAATTGGAATTATGTTTCTATAAACAAAAACAAACAAACAAGCAAAAAACACCAAGAATTGCCAGCAACCACCAGAAGCTAGGAGACAGGCATGGGGCACAGGTTTCCTGTGAATCCCCAGGAAGAAACCAACCCTCTGAAACCTTAATGTCAACATCTAGCCTCCAAAACTGGGAGGGAATATGTGTGCCTGGGTGGCTCAGTCAGTTAAATGTCCAACTTTGGCTCAGGTCATGATCTCGTGGTTCATGATTTCAAGTCCCATGTCGGGATCTGTGCTGACAGCTTAGAGACTGGAGCCTGCTTCAGATTCTGTGTGGGTCTCTCTCTCCACCCCTCCTCCACTCATGCTCTGTCTCTCTCAAAAATAAATAAAAACATTAAAAAAGATTTTTTAAAAACTGGGAAGGAATACACTTCTATGTTTTAAGTCACCCAGTTTGTGATCGTTTGTTATCCTCACTCTAGGAAAATAATACACTATGAAAACTGTTCTTTATCTCTGTTACTATGTTTCATCTTTCTAGTATTTCAATTTGATTCTCTGTTAAGTTACTGTATCTCTGCTCAAATCACTCATCCAACCCTGCATTTGTCCTCCATGGAAAATTGAATTAATTAGTTCCACCATCTGTGTCATATCTGAGTCTGGTTCTATTCACTGTGTTCTGTCCTGGCGGTGTGGTATGTGGATTTTTTGTTTGTTTGTTTTGTTATTTTAGTATGCCTTGTAATTTTGTCTGACAAGGCACACATTTTGTGTAGGACAGCAAAGACTGAGGTCAGTAGATTTTTATGTTTGGAAAGGGGTTCGTGTTTCCTTCTGCTGAGTGCTTAGCATAGGGTTTGACTCAGTCTAGGGCAAGAGGTAAGCTGAGTTTGGGGTTTGCTGTTGCTATGCTTACCTTCAGTGCACCCCCAGTTGGCCTCCTCTAGTTACCTTGTGTTTAGAGTGCTGACTGGTTTGTCAGAGGGTTTTTTTCCTCCTCAATTTCTGTTCCACTCCCAGCTCAGCCTTGGCACTATGCCTCAGAAAGGGTCCTTTTCCTTGTTCTTTTCCTTCACCCTGCCATATTCCACTATACTTATTATTCATTGTTTATTAATTAGCCTGCTGGGATTGGGAGTAGGAATTCTTATTAGTTTGGATAAGCCTTGGGCTTAAGTATGCGCTACGTCCCTAGGTCTTGGGGATCTAGCCTTCTGTGCACTTGCTCCACCCCCAGATTTTGTTGCCAATGTATATTCCTATCCTTCTCCCAGGCTTAGAGGATCTCTTTTTTTGTTCCCTTCCCCCAGTTGAAATGGATTTTAACCAACAACCTAATGTCTAGTGCACTTCTGGCCCACCCTGCTTCCACGACAATAAGGCTCTTGTTGCAAAGGTGCTATGGGGGACTTTGTGCCCTTCCCACAGTGACTGCTCCTCCCCCCAGAGCTGCACAGTTGTGGGAGCGGGGGGGAATCTCAGGATCCTCACCAGTCTCTTTTGTGAGGCTTCATTGAAGCCCATGGAGAAGAGCTTGCCCATGGGTGTAAACTGTCTTCCAGGACCTCCACAATCTCTCCAGAGAGAGAGAGACACAGAATTTGAAGCAGGCTCCAGGCTCTGAGCTGTCAGCACAGAGCCTGACATGGGGCTCGAACTCACAGACTACTAGATCATGACCTGAGCTGAAGTCAGATGCTTAATTGACTGAGCCGCCCAGGCGTATTGGCACTATATATTTTTTTACTTTAAAAATTCCATTAAAACCTCATTGTGAAAATACATCCTTCTAGCTAAGAATTTTATGTTCCCTACTGCTCGCCTAGAAACTTTCTATAGCCATAACAAGAGTTTAACACTCATACTTCAAAGCTGTTTCCAAACTATTTTTGCAGTTGTGATTTCCAAGTATACATGAAATAACTTCTATTAGTGAGATCATTAGCATTGTTTTACTATTCCTTATTTATATTCCTTATCACCTCTTCAGTAAAAAAGGCAATTATTTTGAGTTTAAGTCAAATGCTATGACGTTGATATTAGCCAGGCACTTATTAAACACTTTTTTATTGTGCCGACCAAGTGCCAAAGGCTGTCTTAATCACAGAGCATATAACAGCAATCTTCAAATTGGAAACTATCTTGAAAGTTATAGTAATTACCAAAAAGATAGTCTTGCTTATATATATATATATATATACAAGGCACATATTAAATTTTTTAAATGTGTGGCTTAATTGTCCAACTTTAATTATATATAGTCAATGAATCAGAAAACAATATTTCCTAAACTTTTGTTCAGAAAATATGGTGATCTTATTTGATGGTCCATCCAGCTACCTACTCTGTTCTTCAGTAGACACTCCCGTTAAAATATACATGCCCAGATACTGTATAGCTTGCTCTCACCCTCTGTACTAAGAAGTGCATTTCCTTCCAAATCACCCCCACACAATCCTTCAAGATTTCAGTGGAATGTGGGTAATTATGGACTCTGCATAAGCAAAGTCCTTAAGGCATTAAGTCTGAAAAAATCACAAAGACTTGATGCCCAAATAACTACCACTTATTTCCTGTTAACATGTAAGTCCCTTTTTCCATATTTCCCATTTCCTATGGGTTTTATATTCTTATACCCAATTGTCTGATCCAAATATCAGTTATTTTATGAAAATTTCAGCCATGATCTTCCCTACTCTCCTTCTCCTATATTTCTATTTCAGTCATTTGAATCAACATTCCTTGAGCCGGAAATCAGAGAGACATTGTGGAGTCAGCCTTGTCCCTCAACACCCACATTCAGTGAATCATAGTCTTGGTTTTTCCAGCTCCTAAATATTTGACTAATTTTCATCTCCTCTTCCGTTCGTTTAGCCCAAATTTGAGTTAGACGACCACCATTTAAATGGCTTCTTTGCCTCCAATCTTCTCATCTCTCATAATTGTCTTCCATGTTTCTCAGAGGCCACATCAGAAGGATGACCTTGATCATAAACTTTCCCTATTACCTACTATAAGACAAATCCACACTTCTTAACATGGCACACCAATGACTTTCTAGCAATTCCCCTACCTATATTCCACTCATGTCTCTGCTACTTTCTGTCTTGAATTCCAAACACAAACCAAATTTCAGTCCTTCTCTTCCCTCAACCCACCAAACACACACACACACACACACACACACACACACACACACACATTGATTCACAAAGTTTTGCCTTTTTTATCATGATGTTTTTAACTACAGCACTTTTCCTACATACTCACTATTATTCACCCTCTTCCCAGACTCGGTCAGGTGCCATTTCCTCTAGGAAGCCCTTGTGGATTGTTTTAAGTTAAGCTAATTAAGTTAAGCATGTCTATAACTGACATTTATGTCTCTGTTTCCATTTCTAGATTAAACATACTTCTCATGAGTAATCCCTTTTTTTGCTTTAATTATTTATTTTTGAGAAAGAGACATAGTGTGTGAGAGGGGAGGAGCAGAGAGAGAGAGAAAGACACAGAATCTGAAGCAGGCTCCAGGCTCTGAGATGTTAGCACAGAACCCAATACAGGGCTTGAACTCATGAACAGCAAGATCATGACCTGAGCTGAAGTCAGATGCTTAAGTGAGCCACACAGCTACTCCTCAAGGAGTATATTCTCAAAGCCTACCATGGTACTTATGGTAGAAACATAGCAGAATTTTTTTTTTTTGTAAACACATAAATGTTGAATGAAATAGCCTCCATACTTTTGTGTCTATTTCTGGTATAGTTGTTCTGTGTACCAGCCCTTATTCCACACAACTGGGTCTATAAGACCCCCTGCCAGTCTGATAGTCGTACAGCTTGGTCTAGGAGCTTTTACCTGTATCCTATTCTAGGACCTTCTTTCTTCTCCATTTTCCAGTGTCTGGAAGTTTCTCAATCTCTGTGCTTTGATTTTGGTGGAAATTTCACCATGTCCTCAGTGAATAGGTCACTCCAGCACCATGCACCATGGTTAGATGCCCTTTCTTCTCAACATCCACCCTGGTACTAGATTCCCTAATTCTTGCTAAGCCTCAGCCATTTTTTCCCCCATCTCTGACACCATCAAAATTCTGTGCCCATTTTTCTGCTGTCCTGGTAACTTCCCTGCTCACCGGCTGCCCATTGCACATGACTTGGTTCCCTTCTCCCCCCAGGGTGCCACACAGCTGGCACCACACTACAGCAGCCAATCCTGGCAGAAATGCCTGCTCAGGCACCCTTAGCAACCAACATGAATAACCGCATCTTCTATATCTGTCATCGACCAAAGTTTTCTTAATTTAAACTTTGTGATAACTTTCAAGAGGCTCTGCCTTTTCTAACTTTCCACAGAAAACCCTTAGCATTGCCAAATAAATCTGCCTCAGCCATAAATTACAGTTAACGTTATCGACACAACCTTGGCTAAAACAGTATGGGTAAACCACCTGAAACATTGAAATATGTTTCACATCCGGATTTGCTGTGGGATTACGGGCAGCTTTTTATTTTTATTTTTTCAATCTGCTCTCACTCTACCTTTCCAAGTTTCAGTGGTGTAAAACTGTGGTCACTTTTACTGACTAGTTTATATGGGTGGTAATTAGGCTTCCTGTGAAAGCAATCTCTCCAGCTTTGAGACTGGGAGATGGGATTTCCAATATTGATTATTCGTCTCAACATTCTTGTTACAGTATGACTCTCTAAAATTGTTAACCCATAGCTCATGGGTTGTAGCCAAATAACACCTTTTAGGACTGATCTATTTCTACTGCATGATTCATCTTAAAAGATGCACTGAGGATGTATTATTTCCCTATTTCCAAAACACCTGCTAAGAAATTACTGTAATGTTTAAACCATATGAGAGTATGGACCTTTTCTTTAGTTGGTTTGTGATTAGTCCCCCCTGATCCCACGCAACCTAATTAGTCTTTTCACACTAGACATTCAATTTCTCACCCTCTTTTGAGAAAGAAATATCTAAGATAAATAATGAAAAGCTCATGTGCTCCAGCACCTGGTCTTTGTCTTCACCTCATCTCATCTCCACCTGGAGCAAGCGACCCCAAGTTCCATGATTGCCTTTGGTGAAACAGACCCTGAGTAGTGAGGCCAGCTTGCCCTATAGAGATGCACTCACAACTCAAGTTACAAACAAAATAATCAATAACTACAATCTTACAACACTGCCCATGACCTTGCTAGAAGCCATGAGATTTCACAGCTAGAAGAAACTTCGGAGATCACCTAACACAACTACCTATTCCTCAGATAAGGGTATTCAGGGAGGTGAAATGACTTGCCCAACACATTGATAGCAGAACGAGAACTTTCCCCAGACCCCCTGACCAGCTTATATCCCCTGTAATTTATTTGTATGTCCACTCATATTTTGAACAAATTTTCATTCAAGCTCTACTTCATGACGGACACTCTTCCAGCCACTGGTATGAAATAAAGAGGAAGGTAGATGTCATTCATGCCTTCATGCAGGTGCACCCTAGGTAACTCAGCCAGGCCCCCCATATTAATGTCTCTGCTCAGTCACAACAGTAAAGGAGAGGTGCACAAGGAGGAGAATGAAGTCTTAGGACCACGTGCGGCACAGACAAGGATCCACTCCCAGAACTGTGCCTCTTACTGACACAGTTGGCTCCCCTCCATGAACCTTTATCCCTCTAAAGCCTAACACTTCCTCTCTCACTTCCGGTTCTAACCTTGAATCAAATCTCCCTTTTGGTGTAGTTTCTGACAAGCATAAACCTAGTCAACATTCCTTGAGCCTTCACATCTGAGTATGAACTTATTCAAGAGAAGAACTCCCTCACCTCAAGCCAAACAATCACAAAAAGCAGCTAAGAACATTTTCTCCAGGGATGAAGATACAGTTCCATTTATATAGCGGTTCCTGGTGGGCGCGATCTGGCTTCCCAGGAGACATTGAACAACGTCTGGACACATTTTGGGTTGTCACAACTGGGAAGGGAAGTTCCTGGCATCTGGTGGGGAGAGATCAGGGATGCTGCCAACTAACTTGTCATGCACAGGACAGTCCCGTTCCCCACCACAAAAGCTATGTCTATCATATGCAAGTTGACAAACTGCATGGAGCACCAGAACTCCATAGAAAAATAACCTGTAACCTAGAAAGCACCTCTGACCCTTCAGATATACTCACAATCAATTGGTAGTATAATTGTTTTAAATAGAATAAAACTTAAACTCTTACAGGGATCCCAAACCACCTGGATAGTTCGATGCTCATTCCTAGTGAGGAACTCTAGTATGCCATTCCACTCACATAGATGCTCACAGAAAATAAAGAACCCCAACCATGGATGTGTGGTGTAGGGACCATCATTAACTTTGTTGGTAGTCTTCAATAACCTATGAAGCCGCTATTCATGTTAGCTACATTTACTGTTACACTTAATGATAAATAAATTATAGGTTAAAATGCCTACCAAAATACACCAAAAATACTTTTCCCACAAACCTGGAAAAAAATTCCGTAAGAAACTAGAAATGACAAAATTGTAAATTCCCTCTGGAAAATACAATCATCTCCTTAAAAAAAAAAAACACTAATATTATCCACCCAAATTCTGAAGTTAAATCAGCCCCAGAAGATGTGGCAGACAGAGGCATTGCTGTGTATGTCACCAGCCCAGATTTTTTACTCCACAAAACCTTAGTTCCCTTTTGGACGACAACATTCACAGAACTGGTCATCACCAATGGTAATTGTGTCAAATCAGTTCTTTTTAACACAACTAATGAGACAGGAAGTAACGGATCCATACACAGCTCACAGGATTCAACGCTTGATCGGCACAAACTATTTATGTTCAGACCATTACATACAAACCATTCCTCTTGAATTCCCATTGGGTCCTGCTTCATGGTCTTCAAAATGAAGACTTAAGACCTTAAGAGGCAGATATTACTTTCTCCAGATTAGTTATTAAAAACAAAAAAAGCTTAAACAGATTGACCAATGTGCCCTGGGTCATGTCAAAGGCAACTGCAACCCAGCAAGTGAGACAGTATTATTCACTGCCATCAATACTTCCCAGATGCATCCCAATCTGTTTACTTTGCCTCAGTCCCTCAGGTTTTTCTTATATATCCCACACCCACTAAAGTCCGCAGGCTAATAGCAAAACAGAAGAACAGAGAAAAAGAAAAGTTTACCAGGGCCAGGTTCCGAATTAAGTTTGGTTATATTAACTCACCTACCACGGCTTAATTTTATGTCTACCTCCTTCAGAAGGGATGACACCATCAGATTAGGCACAGCTTAGCTGGACCCGTCCCACTCAGCCAGTGACCTAGAATTGCCTTTGATCAGAAGCAGACGTGGTTTGTGGAACTGACTGGTTTTAGATGCCAAAAAAACAAATACGATGATTTTTTTGGAGCTAGACAAACACTGGGAACACTTACTAGCAACCACAAAGCTGGTGTATTTGATCTTCGATGCTTGACGTCAAGGCAAGGCTTTAAAATATCCTAGTATTTGGCTTGTGCTCAATTTAGCATTTGAGATGTTTATAGATATTGCAGTTAATAATACTGACACATGGGAAGAAAGGGGGTCACTTGCAGGAAGAAAACATGCAGTTTTAAGTGACAAGCTGGTATGAAAAGGGGTAGCCCTTCTCGACGCTGACACACAACCGAAAGCTCTTAGGCTGTAAAGCGGGCAGAGGTGCTTTTGAAAAATGCAAATGCCTGAGTCCCATTCCAGACCAACTGAGTCAGTATATCTGGCGGGGGGAGGGGAACAGGAGGAGGGTGGGGAGCAAGTTGCTATTGTTTTGAAACTTCCAGGGTTGATTACAACAGAGAGCAAGTGTTGCAAATGATGGCCAGAGAGCAGGTTTGAAACAGTTTGTTTCAAACTGCGAATCTCAGTCCTGATGTTACTGACTGCACAGACCGCAAAAGCTCTGGGTTCTCTGACTTTCGTTTTCCTCCACTGGTGACGCAGCAGACACCGTACTTACCACTGAATGGCATTGCAAGGGTTAAAGCAAGGAGGAAGTGCATCTGTCACATAATAGGGAGGTCAATATTATCACTGCTCAAAGATCCAAATATTCTATTCATATTCTCCTAAAAGGCAAGGGGTTTAGTTCTGGGATAGGTGAACGATTCTTCAGAGACCTTGATTTTCCTTTTCTTTATGTAACTGGGTGAGCAATCAGGAAGTCTGCCTTGCCATCACCTGAGCTGCAGTCAGGCGGCTCGCTATTGAAGCACAAAGAAAGGACCCAGTCTGATTGCACGGAGCTACTTGCTGGGCCAGAAGCTGGAACAGTTGAGCATTCTCTTAGCATCGCGTGTGCTGCTTTTCTCCGGGATCTTGAACAGAACAAGCTTCCACTGACCACAGGATCCGAAGTGGGTAATGACTGCATCAAAACATCTACTTCAAAGTAACTGCTGACGAATATCGAGGAAGGATGCTAAGCACTTTACCAGCATTATTTCATTTGCTGCTCGCAGGGGCCATCTATTATAGGTATGATCTCAACTTGACCAACACACAAACTGAAATTAAATAGCATGTCAAAGGTCTCCCACTTAGTAGGTGGCATTTCCTGCGGGTGAAGCCATGTTTATTTGATTCAAAACCCCATTCTCTTAGCCAACCCATCACATGAAATTAAAAGAAAACACAACACAGTGGTGCCTGGGTGGCTCAGTCTGTTAGGAGTCCGACTTCACCTCAGGTCATGATCTCACAGCTGGTGAGTTCGAGCCCCGTTGTCGGGCTCTGTGCAAACAGCTCAGAGCCTGGAGCCTGCTGTGGATTCTGTCTCTGTCTCTGTTTCTGTCTGTCTCTCAAAAATAAATAAGCATTTAAAAATAAAAATAAAACACAACATGAAAATGATGAAAATGTCCCCCAAGAACCTCTTACCTCCTAGGTTTGTTACTTCATGGGTGAGTTTAACGTCCACACACTTCTCAAGTTTGCACAAAACAATCTTTTGAGATGCTGATTAATATGCAGGTTTCCAGGCCTAATTTTCAGTGATTCAGAAACTGTAGGTCTGAGGGGGGGGGGCTCTAGAATCTGCATTTTCAGCATCTGTTACAAGTTTCTCTAATATACATCTTTTCTGTTTTATTTCCTTCAAAAATATGTTTTTAAGTAATATCTATGGCTTTTATTTTATTAGTTTAAACTTACTATCCCCTAAAGGAGGCCTTGAGTCAAAACTTGCCAGCCACCTGTTTTTTTTTTTTTGTAAATAAAGTTTTATTTGAACACTGCCACCCCTCCTTATGCATCATCTATGTCTGCTTTCACAACAGCAGAGAATCTGCAGCAGATGCTGTATGGCCAAAGCAGAAAATATTTACTATCTGGCTCTTGACAGGAAAACGTTGCCAACCCATGTCCTCACATGACTCTACTGCTCGATTTTGGGGGAAATGGGGACCCTTGATTAGTTTGGAAATATTTTCTATATCTAACATCATCGGAGTCACTCAGCTTCTGGGATTCAGTAAGTGTATGAAAAATGTATTTATTCATAACAATATATCATTCATTATGTCTTTGGGACATGCTCATCAAACAAGTGCTTAAATAAACTGCATTATCTCCTTTTCCTACCTTCTGATTAGCCACAAATTCAGAAGCAAAAGAATCAGAATGTTCTCCAACACATGACCAAGAAAAGCAGGTGTTCCTCATCAAAGTTGTAAGGCAAATAAAGAAAAATCTGAGGAATCCATTAAGAATCCTCTTAACTGATTTACTTGAAAGAAAAAACAAAAAGCTAGTAAAGGCACAGACCTTTCCTAACTTAAAATATACTTTAAAAAGTATCAAGATTGAGGAAAGAGCCAGTTGACATGGGTGGAGGTAACTTCTTCCAATTGCTGACTATTAGGAAAGTTAACCCACCTCTTTCTTCCCAACCCATCATTATATAAAGGAAATAGTTGCCACATTAGGTCAAGCTCCTCTGGACCAGGGAAGGAAAAAGGGACAAATCACCAAGCCAGAGAAAAGAAAAGGAGATGAGTAAGATAGAGTCAAGTGACCAGAAGGATGTAGTTTGGAGGACCTGAGGGAGGAAATGGTCAAGAAGATATAGATCATTATGAACTCAATGATTATGAAAGGGGGGCTTATATGGTATAGGAATGCATGGGATTCCCAATGCTTGTTGAATGAATGCACTTAGAAAAACAAAGTTGAGTGGGGCAAGGTGGGGGAAGGGGGGAGCTTCCAAAGAGAAAAGCAATGTTAGGAGTTAGGAAAATAAAAACATTATTCTTACACATAATCATCTAGTATCACATGAATGATCTCTAAGTATTTTCCCACTAGGGAAAATAAAAGCCCAGAGTCCTCACTTGGAGCTCAGTTTCCTGGAGGGGAGCTAAAGGCTTGACCAGGTCTAGACTACATTTTATGCTCATTTGTTTGGCAGGGTCCCCTGGCATCAGTGGCAGGGGTCCAGGCTCTGCCGCTGCTCTCTCCATGTTGGCTTGAGGCACTGCAGATTTCTCCGTCTGGTTCAACAGGAAGTGTGTACTGTTTGAGGGATGCTACTTAGCTATTTTTAAGAGCTGAGCTACATACAGGTATTTATGACTCTCGATCCGATTAAAGGAAACATTATTTGCCAACGCAAGTGCAGTGAACATTTTCGCAGCCAACCATATGGCCTCAGGATGGAGACGGTCAGGGTGAACAAGCAGAACAAGGCTCTTTCCTCAGCCCTGGAAAAGCCATCATTTCCTTCTGCCAGGCTGTCCTGTCAGATTCTAAGAAACGGTCATTCGCTGGCAGGAAGAGGGTGTTGCATTCTTACCTGGACTAGAGGAATGGCAGTGGTTCTTAACTACTGTTTCATACACCAAGGAACTCATGGAGATTCTATTTGCTTCTGTAGGTTAATCAGAAAGCCTACAGAGTTTGTATTAGAGTTCTCCAGAAAAACAGAATACCCTATTTGTAGAATTGTAGCTAGAATAGAATCTCCCACATGTGTATCAGATTGTGCTTTATTCATGCCCATACACATTCCATACACAAGCCCGAAGTGCTCTAAGCCACATTAATGATGTGTACTGGAAATACATATCTTATGTATATGTGTAGATGAAGAGATTTATTATAAGAAGTTATGAGAAACTGGCTCACACAATCATGGAAACTGGCAAGTCCAAAAGCTGTGGAGCCAAGGTCCCAGTTCAGTCACTCGAGACCCAGAAAGAGAAGATGTACTAGTTCTAAGGTCAGCAAACGGGAAGGACTAATGTTTGAATGCCTTCAGGTACAGAGTTCTCTCTTACTAGGAGAACAATCAGCCTTCTGTTCTATTCAGGCTTTCAACTGATTGGCGGAGGCTCACCCACATACAGAAGGCAATCTGCTCTACTCACAGTCCACCAATTTATTTTTTTAATTAAAAAAATTATTTATTTATTTTGAAAGAGGCAGAGAGTGTGAGTAGGGGAAAGGCAGACAGAGGGGGAGATACAGAATCCAAAGCAGGTTCCAGGCTCTGAACTGTCAGCACAGAGCCTGACGTGGGGCTCAAACCCACAAACCGTGACATCGTGACCTGATCCAAAGTCTGGTGCTTAACTGACTGAGCCACCCAGGTACCCCACTGTCCAACAATTTAAATGATAATTTTAGCCCCTCGTCCCCCAAGAGAAAAGTCTTCACAGAAATACCCAGAGTGTTTGACCAAATATCTGGCCACCTTGTGGCCCTGTCAAGCTGACACATGAAATTAACCATCACAGGGTTAATTCCAATTGAGCCACCAACTAAATATTCTTAGCTCAATGCAATACAAATTGGTTGACTTTGGCTAAAAGTTTGATTTGTCGCCAATGCATATTTATGAAGCCACTCAAATTATTTAAAATTTTTGAATATTTAGAAAATACTGGAAAATAAATTAGCCTATTTATCTTCCATTAGGCAGCACGGAATATAGAAATAAAATATATGGATTCTTCTCAACTTGTCTTTTGTCTCTTAACATTAGGTAAAACTAAATTTGAATAATTCAATGTTCCCCATACACTCTTTGGTCTTTCTTACCTATAAACTCTTGTGATCCTCTTCTCATGGCCAGGAACATTTTATCCCACCATCTCTGGCTAGTTCATTCATATGTTTGCTTATTCAAATTTCTGCCTCATATATTCATTTTTCCATTAAGCTAGGCTCAAACTCTGTGAAAAGTCTCTCACTCTTTTGAAAGGACACATACTGTATTTCTACCCTTGAACTCCACATGTCTTCTCCTTCTTCTTTCCTCCTTCTTCCTTTTTTTTTTTTTTTTTGATATAGTTTCAATGTTCAAACTCATCTGCTAGCTCCTGGAGAACAATGAGTATCTCTTTTTATTAATTTTTAATGTTTATTTATTTTATTTTTGAGTGTGAGAGAGAGACAGTGCATGAGGGGGGTTTGGGGCAGAGAGAGAGAGGGAGACACAGAATCCAAAGCAGACTCCAGGCTCTGAGCTGTCAGCACAGAGCCCAATGCAGGGCTTGACCTCATGAACCAGGAGATCATGACCTGACCCAAAGTCTGACGCTTAACCGACTGAGCCACCCAGGTGTGCCTATGATTATCTCTTCCAAAGTAGAGCCTAGGACCATGAATGAATACTGAAAAAAATGAAGGAATGTGTGAGTGACAATATGAATCAAAATAATGTTTCTTACTAAGCAGTTATTTTAGTAACACATCACACCACCGCTCCTTGACTCTCCTTTGATCATCTGACTTACATATGCCTGCCTCTTGAGTCCTAGCAAGTTTGGGAAGGCATGCCAATCTGTGAATGATGGCAACTGTGTAATCTCACTCACCCTCGCTGTGTCCAGACTCGAAGTCACCATCACAGAGGTCTGTTTTAGCATTTCCATATTTCTACATAAGAGAGAGCAGATTTCATATTTGGTAAAATAAAGTCATATAAAATTCAGCTCACTCTCTTTGATTAGGTTATTTTGGCTTTCAAGATGTTCAGGCACATCTTCTAGAATGTGTTCAGCCTACAGCAATATAAATTATGAAATTATAAGAGCACACCGACTTTTTCTTTTAAGGTTTTCAGATGCATGGTAAACTTGTATTATCTGACAATATGCATTTTGAAGCTTTCTCTTACTGTCTTTGAAAGCAAAGAGAAGATGTGAGATCCCTTCTTAGAGAAAATCAATTATCCTCAAAGATAGGAGGACCCTCCCCATTAACGTTTGTTGAATATTCAAATTCTAACTTTACCAGGCAACTGAGTGAGATTCTTCCCAGAATGGAATAATGGAAATCATGTTATTATCCAGCTTATTTAGATCTCTGTAACCACGGAGCTAAATGACACAGTGTAACAGAACATATCCACCCAGGCAGGCACACATATTGGCTACAACTCCTTTGGAGAAATTTTCTAAGAACACCATAGGGTCTAGATAGAAAATTATCTTAAGCACAGTGATTTCATGTCATGCACTGAGACACCTCAAAGTAGTGAGGAAAGCATTAGCTGACTCAGCAATCCTACACCTTTGTATTTAAAACACAGAAAATCAATGCAAGTTAATCATTGGACCCTAAATGTAAAACCTAAAGCTATATAACTTCTGGAAGACAATGTGGAGAGAAAGTCTTTGAGACCTTGGGCTATTGCCATATTATGATTTATAATGAGAAATATATGCATTTAGTCTCTGTCCCCATTTCTGGAGCAGAACTCCTAAAATCCTTGGAATTTCCCAAGCGAGAAGGATATTATGAGCACCTTTTATTCTAATATTTGTCTTTTGACACTTGTGAAACCTGGTAATTTCTGGAGCAATAGGAGTGTCTTCTGTTCTAATAAGGTGGGTCTGGGTGGCTCCTAGGTGGGGGGCAGTCACCAGAAAGATCAAGCCATGATTGGAAGCTTAGAATTCTCAGCTCTGTCTTCAACTGTCTTGAGAAATGAGAAGAGCTGGAAATGGAGTCAATGATTCATTCTGCCTGTATGACAAAACCTCCATAAAAATCCCAACAGTATGAGGTTCTGGTAACTTCCAGGCTTGTGAGCACATACACATCCAGGGGACTGTTGTACCCCAACTCCATGGGGACAAAATCTCCTGTGCTCAGGACCCCCCCAGACCTCACCGTGTTTATCTCTTTACCTGATTGTTCATCTATATCCTTTCTCATATCACTGGCTAACATTTAAGGAAATGTTTCACTGAATTCTGTGAGCCACTCCAGCAAATCGATGGAATCCAAAGGGGAAGGAGGTCATAGCAACCTCTGATTTGTAGCCAAGTCACACAGGAGTTGTGAAGAATCTGGGGACCTACTATTTGTGATCGACGTCTGAAGTTGGGCGTAGTCTAGAGGAACTGAGATCTTAACCTGTGGGATCTGACACTACCTCCAGGAAGACAGTGTCAGAATGGAATTAAATTGTGGGGGCCCCCAGCTGGTGTTGCAGAGAGTTGCTTGTTGGGGGAAAACTCCCCCATTTCTGGTGTCAGAAGAGAAGTGTTCTGAACGAGTCAAAGAAGAGACACAAGAGGAAGTACTGTCCTTCTAAAGGACAGATACCATATGTTTTCACTCATAAGTGTAACAGGAGAAACGTAACAGAGGGCCATGGGGAGGGGGAAGGGGGGGAATCATTGGGGAGAGGGATGAAGGCAAACCGTGAGAGACTCTTGAATACTGAGAACAAACTGAGGGCTGATGGGGAAGGGGGAGAGTGGCAGGGAGGAGGGCAGCTGTGGGGATGAGCACTGGGTGTTATATGGAAACAAACTTGACAAACTATAAAAGAAAAAAATAAATCATGTCCCTTATTAACAGCAAATAAATAATAAAATAAAAAAATTGTAAATGTCTAAAACAAAACAAAAAAGAAAACAAAAAAAGATTTCTTAGGGTCACCTGTATGGCTCAGGCCATTAAGTGTCTAACTTTGGCTCAGGTCATTATCTCACAGTTCATGGCTTCAGGCCCTGTGTTGGGCTCTGTGCTGACAGCTCAGAGCCTGGAGCCTGCTTCTGATTCTGTGTCCCCCTCTCCCAGCCCCTCCCCTGGCTTGTGCTCTGTCTCTCTCTCAAAAATAAATAAAATTAAAAAAAAAAAAGATTTCTTAGATACAACACCAACACTAAGAAAAAAAATGGGTAAATTGGACTTTATTAAAGTATTTTAAACTCTACTTTTTGAAAAACACTATTAAGGAAATGAAAAAAAAATAAAGCAGAGACTGGTAGAAAATCTACACAAAACACAGAGTTGGGGCACCTGGTGGCTCAGTCGGTTAAGCATCTGACTCTTGATCTCAGCTCAGGTCTTGATCTCAAGGTTATGAGTTCAAGCCCTGGATTGGTCTCTATGCTGGATGCTCTATGCTTAAAACAAACAAACAAAAAACAAACAGTTGCAGACAGTGGTGGCAGAATGATAGTTCCTCCCCAGAAACAAAGCTAGGCTAAGCAAAAGATGCAATGAAACAACAATTTTAATATGCCAAAGGGAAAAAAGAAGAAAAGCAAAATAAAATTCTGTCTTCCTGGAATTCTATATCCAGCAGAGAAACCTTCCAAAAGGAAGGCAAAATGAAGGTATGTCACATTAAGGGAAACCCAAGCGAACTTTGCACCAGTCGACCTACACAAGGAAAAACACTATAAAGGCTCAAGGGAGAGGAAAATCACCGGGAAGAGTCAATATGTAGATAGTTATTTGAAAGCCTGTTTTACCCTTTCTCAATCTCTTTAAAAGAGATTATTATACAGAAAAAAATAGCAGCAATGCAAGTGTGGGATATATAACACAGCAATGTAAATTAAATAAGATCATTAGGCAAATAAGTAAGTAAATTAACTGCAATGGTGACAACAGTAATTCAAGGGAGAAGAGAGAGATTAATGGCAATACACAGTGAAGTGTATTCACTTCATGATTCACAAGAGACCAAGATCAATGAAGTATGCATATGGTCATTTTGATGCCAAACAGAAGAAAAGGAAAGGAAGGAATGAAGGAAGAAGGGGAAGGAGAGAAGGAGGGAGGGAGGGAGGAAGGAAGGAAGGAAGGAAGGGAGGGAGGGAGGGAGGGAGGGAGGAAGGAAGAAAGAAAGGGAAGAAGGAAGGGGGAGGAAGGGAGCAAAGGAAGAAGAAAAAAGGAAAAACACAGACAAGGGAGGAGACAGTAGAAAAAGAAAAGATACCACCCAATTTTAAAGCAAGCAAAGTGCAAGCACCAATCCAATAAAGAAGACAGAATGGAAAATGGGAAACACATGATCAATCCAAATACAGGACACAAGCTCATTCATTGCTGACTATTCTTAGAGTTAGAACCATTTCATGGAACTGAAATTCATCTTCGATTCATCAAAAATATTGATGATCTGGCAATCTGTTAGCCATGACATTATTGAAAACTCCTTGAATTTTCTGAGGTACAAAAGATAACGGGTTAATGTCTCTTTATGAAACCTGACTTCTGAAAGATGCCAACAGAACTCTGACTTTATACTCTGTCTTAGGAAACAGAAGTGACAGTCCAGATGAGCAAGCCCTTCAAACAGCTTCTTAGTGATATATTTCAGTGAGACATCTCTCATCAAGGTGGCATCCACTTCCTATTTAATATAAGGGTGGGTCGGGAGGGGAAGTAAGTTTTGATTATTTCCCCTTAAGTTGTTCTTTGGTAGGGCACCCGCATCTCATTCCAAGAAAACGGAGAAACTATACCCAACTCTCAGTACTTTTTTCCTGAATAAATTGAATTGTGGCCTATTTGATTTACAAAAATTTTAAAAGAAAAAAAAAAGACAAATACACAGTAACTACAAAACTAGTTTTTAAAGGATCAGAGGCCAATAGCTTCAGAATAACCCTGAACATTCCTTTGATGATGCATTCCCAAAAAGTAAAGTTAAAAAAAAATAAATAATTGTATATGTATTTGGTTAGCGCAAAAGCTGACTGTCTTTTCAGAGACCATTCTTGATGTGGTTGGAAATTGGAACAAGTTTGGAAAGCAATTTGACATTTTATAGCTCAGATATTTCCTCCTTTGCTTTCTACTTTCAGAAATGGAACACTTTGTGATGGACAGGGCAGCCAGAGGCATGAAATTCAGCCGGGACTAAATATTACAAACTACAGGTAGCCTGTATTTTCGGCGTGAGATCTCTTCATATGTTTTGTGCATTTCCTTTCTTTGCCATTCTGCCCGATTTCCTTGGAAAGCTGCAGTAGGGTACGACCAACAAAATGTTTCATATTATTTCTGAATGTACCAGTGAGAATTATGTTTTGTCTATTCACTACTGTACATTGATGTTTTCGTTAAACCTGGAAAATTACACTGGGTTGGGTGGTTTTGCTGTTTTGTTTTTGGTACAAAATGACTCTCCAAACAGCACAGAAGGAGATGAAAGGCAAGGATATTCTATTAACATAGTAATACTCCATTAAATGATCATCGGAAGAAAGGCCCAAAGTGGTTGTGGAGAAGTGGGAGTTGCATGCCAGAAAGCTTGACTTTCTGACTGTCCCATTCGAGCACCAAACAAGAGCCCATGGAAAATGTTCAACTTCCACAAGGGGAAGTACATTTTAGTGACTGAATGGGCCGGGGACTTGTCCAGTTTTTATGTTACTGCAACCAAAATGCACTGCAGATGTGCCTTTTTACGTTGTTGCTAGTGAGGCCCTTCTTTCTAGTGTTTGAGCAGATTTAACTGTGCCATAAAGCTCTTTCAAGGATTTCTCTTTGTCAAGAGTCACACTTGCTTCAGCAACAGTAAGGGTGGAGTGATAGCAGGCCCTTATAACCTCAGCCTGTGTCTGCCCCTCCAGGGACCTACCAAAACCACCTGTTCCCAACTTCTCACATCCCATGCCCTCTCTGGGTTTAAAAAAAAATTTTTTAATGTTTTATTTACTTTTGAGAGAGAGAGAGAGAGAGAGAGAGAGAGAGAGAGAGAGAGACAGCGTGAGCAGGGGAGGGTCATAGAGAGAGGGAGACACAGAATACAAAGACAGGCTCCAGGCTCTGAGCTGTCGGCACAGAGCCCAAAGCGGGGCTCGAACCCATGAGCCACAAGATCATGACCTGAGCGAAGCCAGACGCTCAACCAACTGAGCCACCCAGGCGCCCCTCTCTTGGTTTTTTTAAGAAGAAAATAATGGAATTTGGTTCTCATTCATCACCAAAATGAGTGAGAGCATATCAGGTATTCAAAATTGTTAGATGGAGCTGACTTTTTATCACATTGCACTTTTTTAAAATTTTTTATGTTTATTTATTTATTTTGAGAGAGAGAAAGAGATAGTGTGAACAGGAGAGGGGCAGAGAGAGAGGGAGAGAGAGAATCCCAAGCAGGCTCCATGCTCCCAGCTGCAGAGCCTGATGGGGGGCTCAAACTCACAAACTGGGAGATCATGACCTGAGCCAGAACCAAGAGTCGGACGCTTACCTGACTGAGTCACCCAGGCGCCCCATCATAAGTAATGTTAAATAATTTGGATAACACTGCAGGGGGGAGGGAAATGAGGAGGTTATAATCAAGGGGCACAGACACTTTGTTATGTAAGATACATAAGTTCTAGGGGTGCCTGGGTGGCTCAGTCGGTTAAGCCTCCAACTTCGGCTCAGGTCAGATCTCACATTCATGGGTTCGAGCCCCGCGTAGGGCTCTGTGCTGACAGCTAGCTCAGAG
>NC_043716.1:48440266-48471363 GCF_006229205.1 Suricata suricatta | reverse complement strand
TCATGTTAAACGCTCTTGCCACAATGAAATAAAATAAAATAAACTACTTGGGTAACACTAAAATAATGATATAATAAGAACAACCACTTTTAGTTTCCTACTTTATTCTAGAAACTGGACCAACTCTGTATATATTTGCTCTGTTTCTCCAGCGCTGCCCCAACTGAAAGAGCATTAAACAGTTTTAGAGAGATTAAGCAAGTCATTCTACCATGTAAAAAAGTAGCAAAGCCTGGCTTGTCTCCTCAGTCATTCTGATTCCAAAGTCTATGCTGACACTGAAATTTAATGCACAGACTCAAATCACCTTGATATATTTTTCCTCCTGGTATAGGCCAACAGCCTGTTTAGATTAGAACAACGTATCAAATGTCACAAGATAGAATTTCCATTTTACCCACGAAAAATCAAAGGAGTTTTTAACTTATGGCATTTCCCACCTTAATTGCATCTGAGTTTGATTGTTCCTCCATTCTGTCTCCACTTCATGTAAATAACACCCATTCTGCACTGCAATGAATTCAGACCTGGCTCGTTTGGCATTTGTGATAATTGGACAAAACTGGATGGGCTCATGTTAACTTTTCTATTATCTTCAAAGAAAGAAAATTGAACACTATTAAAATAATTTCCTGGAGTTTAACCTACCTGAGAAAGTGTAGCAATTCTTAAGAACCTGGCAGCTACAATTTGCATATAAATGATTAGTTTTCAAATATCTCTTATGGGGACGCCTGGGTGGCTCAGTCGGTTAAGCCTCCAACTTCAGCTCAGGTCAGATCTCATGTTCATGGGTTCAAGCCCCGTATCAGGCTCTGTGCTGACAGCTAGCTCAGAGCCTGGAGCCTGCTTCTGGTTCCGTGTCTCCTTCTCTCTCTGCCCCTCCCCCTCTATGCTCTGTCTCTCTCTATATCAAAAATAAATAAATAAAACATTAAAAAAAATTTTAAAAATATATCTCTTATGAAGAGATCACAGATAGTCCAAAAAACTTGGTAGCACTCAAATATTAGATCAAGAACTTATACAGTTGCAAGAACTTATGAAAATAAAAATTAAAGAGCCCACCTACTTTAATACTTGAGAATGAGCCATGTTGTGCGGAGCACATGGCTACCACAAACAAAATGGGTTTACTTCTCTCCATTCCTTCCTTGCACACTTCCTGCTCACTCTCAGCACCCATGCGAAGGTAAAGGTGCTTGAAAGTGGTCCATGAGTGCAAATGTCCATTTCCTTCTGATCCATCTGACGAGTTCTTTGGTCAGTTGTGCCTCCTCTCTCTCAGAACCCACACCAACCTCAAACCCATGGTCCAGGAAAGACGAAAGATTCAGAGTGTCTCAGAGCTTTAGACAAAGCAAATCAGAGGCTGTCAAAGTGCAATATGGTGACTACGAAAATCACAGCAAAGTCACTGAGGAGTCCCTGATGCAGTTGCTCCCCTGCTGTAAAGTTTAGGCTCCAGCTACCAGTAATGATGAGGAAGAGGAAGACAGAAACTACCCCACTTTGGGAAAAGAATCATGTTTGCTGCCTGGTCCCCCTGGAGTCAGGGGGATGGGGTTTTGACAGAAGCTATCTTTCCCCGTGGTGCTGGCCTAAGATCTTGGTTACAATGTGAACAGCCAGACACCCGCACTAGCCCTCTGCCCATCAACAGACCCAGAGACCCCTCAGCGAACTCTTCTAACAGACACTTCCAGAACCTGGCAAGTGTCCTTACTGTCATTGTCATCAGAACGTATCTCCTAGTGGCCAGATTCATGGGGAAGCTTCTGAATGAAGAGATAACTTGGATTTTTATGTGTGCTCTGCAGACGGGGAGGCGTGAATCATGGCAGACATTGGGCTGACATGAGGAGAGCATCTTTTCATGCCGATCGCCATGATTAAGAAAGAAGCCTCTGAAGAAGCTGAAACACTGGCCCCTGTGGCCGGTAGGAAAGAGAAAAAGGGGAGCATGCTCAGACTCCTCCAGGTAGGGGGCTTCCCCACACGCACCTCCTCAGCCAAGATAGTGACACGGGAGAGGCATCACCTCTGCCACCTTTGTTCTCCTGCTCATGACCATCAGCTGAGATGGGGACAGTTATCGGTGCTGCATGATCCCCAAGTATCCCACAGGCCACAGGCTCACCCCACTGTGTGGCATTGTCTAGACACCCCTGGTGTGGAGAATACAGAGTTGGCACTTGACCCCACTTCTGCCTTTTGTCTATACGTCTGTGACTCCATTCAATACTGTCTCACAATATCTTTTTTTTCCCCCTGAAAAATAAGAGCACTGAGATCATAAATGTACAAGGTGGAGAACTCTGCCTGACACAGAGTAGAGGCCCACAGAGCTATCCCTTCCGCTTACTCTTGCTCCTGCTGGCTCTCTTTTCCCTTCTAGCTGACAGGACAATCCGGAAAGGAGCAAGAATTGATAGCACACAACAGTATTGCTGCCAACTCTAGAAGTTTGGAGGACCATTCTTCCCCTTTCAAACACTCAAAGAAAGAAAGAAAAGAGACTGTGTAAACAGCTCTCATTTTCCTGTCTCTTGCTGCACTTCTGAACTCCACCACTAAAATAAAGTCCCAGAGCCAGTATAGTCTGAAAATGCTTTCTGATCTCTGATCCAGTACAAACACAGGCACCAAATTATATTTCCAACCAATCAATCCAGGACCTCTGAAAAGGAAAAGCATTTTCCTCGACTGACAGATGAATTTGAATTAGAAGAGAAGTCTTTACATTCACAGGTGGGCCAAGGAATTCACAAACCACAGACAGGGGCAAAAATACCTACCCTCAGGATAACCCTGACCTTGTTCTCAAGATATGAAAGAAATGATATAGTACATGTCTTTTAAAGCTTAATCTCAAGGTGCTTTTCATAAAAGCCTGAGTACCTACACATACCTTTAAATAGAAACACCAGGATCTCAAGAAACATAATTTATCATATACATTTTTATCTGTAAAAAGCTTTTTCTGGAGGCCCGCCATAAAATCAGCATATTCACATCACTCGGGATCTATTAATCTGACAAAATATCAGCAATATGGAGTGACTTGGGGAACACATTTGGCAGAAAATAGAAATATCTCCAGACTAACATGTGGGGGTGGAGGGGGGTGGAGAAGATTCTCTTGGAATCCTTATTAGCTCAAATATCTGGCACATATAGAATTTTCCAACTTGGCCATCTACAGAGGAACAAAACTGGTAGGACCAATAGCACGAAAAGGACATGTTGCTTAGCTCTTTTTTTTTTAACTTCTTAAAAATCAAAATGTTACATAATGATTACAGTAAAATCAGGAAATATAAATATTCAAAAAGAAAACAAAATAATCTTTAATTCCATTAAAGTTTTTTTTAACTTCATTTATTCTGGGAGAGAGAGAGAGAGAGAGGCAGAGAACAAGGGAGACAGAGACTCCCAAGCAGGCTTGGACTGTCACTGTAGAGCCTGATGTGGGGCTCGAACCCATGAACCGTGACTTCATGACCTGAGCTGAGATCAAGAGTCAGACACTTACCTGACTGAGCCACCCAAGTGCTCCATCTGTAATTCCATTAAACTACAGATAACTATTAACATTTCAGCATATATCCTTCCACACATTCTTGTATGCATAAATATCTGGATTTTGTTTATTTCTAGAAGTCTCTGTATTTGTTTTACAAAAACGGAATCACAATATATGTACTCTTTTTTTATACAAGCTGCCTGAGACCATTGTGGACAACAGAAAATTCAAATAAACCATAAGGGAAAGGTTTCTTATCATCTGGTTACCTCATGGTATCTATCTCTCTTGATATTTTCTCCCTATTTTTTTAATGTTTATTTATTTTTGAGAGAGAGAAAGGACAAAGCATAAGCAGGGAAGAGTGCAGAGAAAAAGAGATACAAAATCCAAGGCAGGTTCCAGGCTCTTAGCTGTCAAGACAGATCACAACACAGGGCTCGAACCCATTAACTGTGAGATCATGACCTGAGCCAAAGTCAGATGCTTAACCAACTGAGCCACTCAGGCACCCCCTCCTGAAATTTTCAATGCACTTTTATATATTGAATACAAATTTTTATAAATGTCATGATTGTATAGGAGACATTCTGTTACCTGATTTCCTCATTAATTCTGAACATTTTTCCTGTGTGTGGGGGGGGGGTGGAAACATCAAAACGGTTGATGGTGTCTTAGTCCATCCTTGAGTATTCTTTGCATTTTTGTAAAAAAAATTTCTGAGTCAGAGGTATGCAGTTTACCCAAAGCACTGTGGGCTAGTGGCCATTTCCTCTGCACTAGCTAATGTTGGACCTTCCAGTGACTTTTTATCATCATCAGTTTCAGAGAACAAAAATGCTATGTTTAGTGTTTATGAAATCAAATTTACTCTGAAAGATGTCTGTGGGCATAGGTTTAACCAATAATGGTATAGTCCTCACTGCATGCCAGGCACTGTAACAAAGACTTAATAACTAGTAATTAATTTCATTCTCTTAACAACCCTATAATATAGGTTGGAGTCATTATTATTGCTCCCATTTCACTGATGGAGAAACTAAGGCATGAAATGATAAATTAACTTAGCCAGGAGCAAGGGGTCTAGAATTCACACCAGGCAGTTGGACTCTAGCATTCTCTTCCACATGATGGCACTTGGGTTCCCCTCCTACGTCCATTCCAGAAAGTGAGGTCTCTCCACAAATTTCATAGTGCAAGCAAGCACATTTTAAATCATCCCTTGCAAAGTTTCCCTTATACTAGCAACGTCGCATGGCTACAAGTCTGCAAGGGGGGCTCAGAAAATAAACACGGTGGGGAATCTGGGCGGCTCAGTCAGTTGAGCATCCTCTTCTTCACTTCAGCTCAAGTCGTGATCTCATGGTTGTAGAATCGAGCCCCAAGTTGGTCTCCACGCTGGGTGTGGAGCCTGCTTAGCATTCTCTCTCTTCCTCTCTCTCTCCCCCTGCCCCTCCTCTGATCTCTCTCTCTCTCTCTCTCTCTCTCTCAAAATAAATAAACTTAAAAAGTATAGAAAATAAACACAAAGCAAAAAGGGTTAGGATTACTATGATGTCTTACAAAATGATGAATCCTCCCCTGGAACTTAGCTCACTGCCACTCCCAGTAAAATTCAGGGTTCAGTCTGCAGACAGGTAGCAGAGGTGGTAATGACACTGTTGAGTCACCAACCACAAGTGTCTGCCGCGCTGGGATCCTGTGCTCGTGGAGTGCAGGAAGAGGTCCAATGCAGCCTAGATTACAGTGGCGGCCATGACGGATCGTGGTGCCAAACGTGAATAGAAGTCTCTATTCCAAGTAATTGAGTTTCCCAGTTTGGGGAAAGTGTATCTGAGCTCTGGTTCCAGTCCTGGATTCATGAAAGTGGGACTTGTCTTTCGGGACAAGCCACTTCCATGGTGCACTGTAAATGTCCCCCAGTAGAAGGGATGGGGCTCTCACAGAGTGGAGAGCCTGGGTCAGGGCAGGTCATGAGGTGAATAACACCAGTTCATACACGGGCTCAAAGGCACATGGAACAAGCATCACTTGGTACAAGAGGTGCTAACCCCACGCATGACACAGGCAACATGGCTGAGTGGTCCTAGAAGCTAATGATAAAACCAGGAATCAGAATCCATGTACCGTGAATCCATGTACACAGAAATCCATGTACACAGGAATCAGAATCACATGGTACAAGGGTTGCTAAATCCACGATACAGGCAACATTGCCTGAGTGGTCCCGAAGGAACACCACCAGGATACAACCAGGAATCAGAATCCATGTAGAAGCAAAAGGAGAGTCAAAACCCTAAACATGGCTGACAGCAAGAGGAGAGGTACAAATTTTCATTTCGGGAATCTAAGGCAGCTAGGGTGAGGGTGTGAGTGTACGAGGCATGGGTCAGAGTTTTGGACCCTTATTCGCTAGAAGGAAGGAGAAGATCATTGAGAGAAGGGACAGCATCTCAGGATCAAACACATGACCCTGGAGAGCAGGAGACCGTGTGCCTCAAAGCCGATGAAGACTAGTCAGTGTGGCTTCCTTTCCAGAGCATGACTGGACCCTGAAAATAGGCTTCTCCTTGGCGAATCTTCACAATTCACGTTCAGTGGCCATTGCACATATTTGCTTGCTGAGGCTTCCAGCAGTGTGATTTATCCAGATGACTCAAAGCTGCGAGTTGGAAATCATTCCACTGCTCTTTTCATCTGCACCCTCACCAGCTCAGGCATATATAAAACCTAATCACACTACCTTATTTTGTTCTGCAAGTTGCAATTCGACGTTCAAAGCCCCAGGGAGGTTTCTTCATCCTTAACTGGTATGCCTCTTTCTGCAGTCATAGGTACTCAAGGCTGTACTGTAACTAAAGAAGGAAAGAAGCTGGAAGGTTCTCTGTCCCTGGGTCGCAGAGCCAATGATGCACATGTGTACATGCACATCCAGACACACGCACGTGTGTGCACCCAGACACATACATGCAGACACGCACATGTGCACATACATGTGTGCCCACATGCACACGCACATGCACACAGAGACACACACGCACACACACACATGCACTTTCGCTAATTTAAGCCAGCAGGGAAGCTTTTCTTCTGAGAATCACTAACCCCTCCATACTTTCCTTCTAACCTTTAAAGTATCAGAATATGTTTCTTATTGGAAAATGTAAAAAAAAAAAATAAATCCATAGAAATGTCCCCTATGATTGAAAACAGAAGCTGGCCATTAAGACATTCTCATTGGAAAAAAAAAAAAAAACAAGAAATGGAAAGTCAAATGAAATGGAACACCACCAATGCATTTTATCAACTGCATGTTGAGGAACCACACCCAACACATTTTATCAAAGGAATGACAGACATGCTGGGCTGTTAATTACCTACAGGCTTCTCTTCTAAATTTATATCCCTCATGGGACAAAGGCTCAACAAGGAATATGCTGGCTATAGCGAGAGTATTGGGGAGGAAGGTGGATTAGCCAGTGACTCAGAGATCCATGGACCGCCATTTTTTCATCTCTAAATGTGATCCCTCAGCCATGCCAGAAAACAACACGCCTACATGGAGTGGTATCTTACTGGCAAAGTTACATTCCTACAATCAAAACAACCCGATATCAGCCCTAAACTTGGGTTATTTATGTTGCTTTGTTGCCAAAAAAAAAAAAAAAAAAAAAAAAGATCAGGGAAAGAAAGAAGTCATGAAAATCCAGGTTAGGCTCATGGCAGCCACACACAGCTTGCTTTATTTTGCCTTCGGTGCTTGAACACTTGACCTTGGTTTCAGAGCATCCTGCGAGAAGGATGCATAATGTCTCCCATCCATTTATCCTGTCTCTGTCTCCCTATCTCTCTCTCCTGAATGCCCAAAGTTAAGCAGAATTTAAACATCGAAATCAAATGGCAACAGTATTTTGAGGAAATCTATTTCTCATTCATAATGATAGCGGACGGAATATTTCTCATGGCGTGAAAAACATCACAACCTGTGCCAAGAGGGGCTGGCTGTCAATTTGGGAAAGAGAGTGGCGGAGCAGCAGACGAAAGAAGGGTGCTCATGCATGTGGAAGAGCATGTGCACGGAGGGACCAGGGACAAAGTAACATAAAAAAATACTCTTGTCCATTGGAGATCTATGCTTCGTGTTCATTTAAAGAATTCAGCCTGACCAAAGACGTGTAGCCTCGGGCAGTTCTGTTCTGCACACATCCCTTTATCCATCACGCTTACTCACCACTGACTCACGCTCATGACTGTAGCCAGTTGCGGAGAACGCAACATGGAAACTTCTTTGGGAACCTGCTAGCGGCCATCAGAAGGAAGTGTGAAATATACACACAGCACACTTCACTTTTCCTTCTTTAGAGGGGGAGGGAGAGACCCCACCTGCTCTCGAGAAGTGCCTCAATTTAAGGTTATGAAGACGTGTTCTCGCTTTTCTCCCTTCAAACACATCTAGGAAGGTACCCGTCGATCTCTCCTCTGTCTGCGCGTCTCCTGGTAAAGAGAAGGGCTCTGTGTGCTCAGCTCTGTCTGAGACAGTTGGCTGATCAGGTCGGGTTAGCATCCTTCTGTTGTAGATAGTGCTGCGGTCAGTGGGAGGTGGGGGGTGCTTTCTGGGATGGCAGCAGGAAGGGAGAGCCAGCAACAACAATGGAACTCTATGTCAACACCGTCTTGTGCTGATGTGAATGAAATATAAATATTGCCCAATGAGCCATTTTAAAAAATGCTTCAGAATATTATGCTCTTGCATTACGGGCAAGCCTCATGGGGGGACAGACCTGCTTCATCCCCTCAAATGTTAATAGCAGCCCAGAAGCCGGAAAACCAACTTCAGAAACTCTTAATGTTTAGATCCATTTAGTGGTTGGAAAAAAACAACTTTTTTTTTTTTTTAATGTTTAAGAACCACCCCAGCAAGTGGAAACAACGATTCCTTGTAAACAAACCTTTAACATGAAGACAGTTCTCAGTGGCAGAAAACCTAACTTCATAAAGTCAGATTTCTGAGGTTTTTTTTTTCAGCCTCTAGGAGACTACAAGAGTGACCACATTCTTTCAGTTGATGCATCATAGGAACACACACAGACGAGTGATCTTCCATACCCTAGGTCAGTGGAGGGTGTGTCTGCCGAAAAGTCCGTGCTAGCGTGGGTGCATGTGAAGTGTGGAGAAAATCAATTATGACAAAAAGCCAACAGGCTTCCTGCTCTGCTAGCTACTCCATAAGGGACATGAATGGCAGTTTCAGATGTGACATAAGCAATTTGAAGCCGCTCCCAGATGCATTTCTGCGCAGCTTCCATAGTGGTTCTCATTCACAGTGTCGGTTGAGAAGGGCAGCGTCTGACTTGTCATTGAAAATCCTCGGCTCTTTCCATAGCATAATAGTCAGCTAACCAGGACAGTGTCGTGAGGGCAGGGCAGAGAGCCCGCTTAGGAAATCACATCCCTAACCTCAGTGTCAGCCCCGTTTCTCTCTGTAGAACAGAAACAATGCAGATTTAGATATTGGATGGTGCCAGGCTCCTCACCAAAAATCTCATTGGAAATCTACAATTAGACATTAATATGATCGTGTTTTGCTAAAGAACTATCCTTCCAGAGCACACATTCTTAGAATACCTTTAGTGTATTTTACCAGGAATTTTTTGCCCTGGGGCACCTGAGTGGCCTCATAAGTTAAGCATCTGACTCTTGATTTCAGCTCAGGTCATGATCTCTTGGTGCATGAGTTTGAGCCCATGTTGGGCTTTGTGCTGACAGCTCTGAGCCTGGAGCTGTTTCAGATTCTGTGTCTCCCAATCTCTCTGCCCCTTCCCTGCTTGCACTCTCTCTCTCTATTAAAAATACATTTAAAAAGTAAATAAATAAGCTTTAAAAATTAAAAAAAAAAAAAAAGAATTGAGAGGCTCTCTCTCTTTGCTGAGTGGAGCAGAGATTCTAAGGCCCAGGAGACTGGTGAGAAGGAAATTGGAGTCATCCAGATAAACAGTGAGGGAGGCTCAGACTGAGGTATTGTGAGAGGTGAGAAGCGATCGCTTCCTGGAAATACATGGATAGACTGACCGTGGAGCATAATAAATGATGAGTCAAGGGGCCCCTGGGTGGCTCAGTCAGTTAAGCATCCAACTGTTTCTTTTTTTTTAATTTTTTTTATGTTTTATTTATTTTTGAAAGAGAGAGAGAGAGAGAGAGAGAGCGTGAGCAGGGATGGACAGAGAGAGAGGGAGACACAGAATCTGAAGCCAGGCTCCAGGCTCTGAGCTGTCAGCACAGAGCCCGACGTGGGGCTCGAACCCACGAACTGTGAGATCATGACCTGAGTCAAAGTTGTCGCTTAACCAACTGAGCCACCCAGGCACCCCTCAACTCTTGATTTCAACTCAGGTCATGAACTTGTGGTTTGTGAGATTGAGACCCACATTGGGATTTTCTGTCCCCATCTCTCTGCCCCTCCCCCCTCAAAATAAATTAATAAACATTAAAAAAAAAAGAAAGAAGGAAAAGGGAATGAAAAACAACTCCAACACATCTGCCCCACGCAAGCACATGTACAGAGTTGCCATGTCCTGAGATACTCGAAGAATAAGGCAGGGCCTGGCACACATGATGGGCCAATAAATGTGAAATCAATAAATCCTAGTTTTAAAGATAAAAAGCCTGAAGTTCATTCACTTACTCGAAGTCCTACCATGACTAGTAGCTGAATCAGGACAAAAAAACTATGTCTGTCTGACCCAAAGGCCCACGGTTTCTCTCTAGGACCTTCCGTGATGTTCCCAAAGAACTGAACCAGAACCGTGAAGGAGAGACAAACAGGCTCTTTTTTCCTTTCTGAGCACATGATTCCTTTTGCCCAACCTGATGGCAGCTCTGTCCAAGGGTCACAGGCCAGGGACCTGTTGGCCTAATGAGGCCCACTGCCGTGTTTTGCTTGGCGCTCACAAGCTCTGTAAAAACAATTCATGTTTGAATGCCTTTAGGCTGGGCGTGTCCTTTCCAGCCCAGCCACACACACGCCACTCCCTCTTAAAGCAGAGCCCTTCAGATCTTACCTGCCTGGCCCCTTGAAGATTGTTTGATTTTTCAACCAGTGATGCAAACCAAACCGACAAATGCGAATTTAGCTCTGGGACAAGGTAAGTGTGCTAGAAAGAAGACCATGCAGTCAGAGCGATGTCCGTTCATTCCCAGCCCTATCAGTTACCATCTGTGTGAGCCTAAGCAAGCTCTACCTCTCTTCTTTGTCCGTAAAGTAAGGAGAATAGCAAATACTTTGAACTACTTTTGTGAGACCTGGGTCAGAGAAGACACGTGATACACACAAGCATGCTAAGTGCTAAACATGTGACCGTGGTCATTTTAATTCTTCTAATTTTTTTTTTTTAATTTTTGAGAGAAAGAAAGAGAATGAAAGGGAGAGGGGCAGAGAGAGAGGGAGATCCAGAATCCCAAGCAGGCTCCACCCTGTGAGGGCAAAGCCCAGCACAGGGCTCAATCTCAGGAACCACGAGATCATGACCTGAACTGAAATCAAGACTTAGCTGCGTAACGGACTGAGCCACCCAGGCACCCCAACATGTGGCCATTTTATAGAGCAGGAATTTGCACCTTTTTTTTTGTCTGTAAAGGGCCAGATAGGTTAATATTTTAGACCCTGCAGGCCTTGCAGGCTGTGTCCTGACTACGAACTCTGTGGTGGTAGAACCGGAGCAGTCCAGGAGCAGACATAAATGCATACCCATGGTAATGAAGTTGCAATAGAATTGTATTTACAAATGGAGGTGGGAGGCTGGAATTGGCCTTTGGGCTGCAGTCTGGCAACCTGCCGCTCACTCTGACTCTATTGCGCCCTAACTCCCATCCCTGCCATTTTGCTGTATCCCTGCCCCCCGATGCCTACCTACCAAAATAAAAAGTCTTTGGTTACGGCGCAAGGACCAGGTCACAGTCTTTTCGTCTAAGCTGTAAGGTGACATCACAGCGACACCCCTTGCTGCCCTGTCAGATATGACAAAGAAGGAAGATCCTCTCCCACTGAACAGAAGGGAAGGCCAGTAGGAATGATTTTCCCAGGGAATGAGGTAACCCCTGCCAGGTCTGGCTTTCCTCGCTCAGACGCCTGGCCAGTGTAGACTGGACAAGTCATCCTCCCTGGACTTCAGTAATCCCAGGGAGGCAACTGCTTCTCCTCGGCAGGTCCAAGGACCCCAAGAGATGGGTCGAGGTCCCCAGAGTGAAGTCTGCCCCATGGCTCTGTCCCAACATTGGAGGGAACAGGAAGGCTGCTCCGCCCTTGGCATTGGAGGGCCCCCAGAGCAGCAGTGAGGCCACATTTCCCATCCTTTGGCCTAATCGGGGTTTTGATTTGCAGGCCTTGAGGGAGAGGCTGCCGTGTTGTTCCCACTGGGTTATTTTTAGGAGCTGACATGGGAGGGGAAGACAGAGGTCACAGTACGTGCTGCTGGGCAGTGGTGAGCAGGCCTCTGTGTAAGCCCTGCAGCAAACTTAGCTCATTTCCTCTTACAAATCTCAGAGCCCCAGCACCAGAAACTCTGCAGAGGGGCACATACAGGGGCAGCTGCTGCCCCTATTGCCTTCCAGAAATGATTTTGGGGGTGCCTGCGTGGCTCAGTCGGTTGAGCTGCCGACTTTGGCTCAGATCATGATTTCATGGTCTGTGAGATCGAGCCCCATGTCAGGCTCTGCACTGACAGCATGGAACCTGCTTCGGATTCTTTTTTTTCTTTTACTTAAAAAAAAAAACTTTTTTTACTGTTTATTTTTGAAGAAGAGAGAGACGGAGCATGAGCAGGGGAGAGGCAGAGAGAGAGGGAGACAGAATCCCAAGCAGGCTCCAGGCTCTGAGCTGTCAGCACAGAGCCCAACGTGGG
Organism: Suricata suricatta; assembly: GCF_006229205.1. Taxonomy (NCBI): domain Eukaryota; kingdom Metazoa; phylum Chordata; class Mammalia; order Carnivora; family Herpestidae; genus Suricata; species Suricata suricatta. The sequence continues at coordinate 48,458,940 of NC_043716.1, read as the reverse complement.
CTCAAATACATGAGCTGTGAGATCATGACCTGAGCCGAATTCAGATCCTTAACTGACTGAGCTGCCCACGCACCCTGATTGTCTTGAAACTCTTAATACGTTTTGAACAGACGGGTCCACACTTTCATTTTGCACTGAGCCCAGCAAACTGTGTAGCTGGTTTGCTCTTCTTCTTTTAAAATAGTGTTTTTCAACCCTTCTTTCTTTCAGTCTTTGCCCTCCCAACGAGGACATTTGTGTCCCTAATCAGGCCCCACCCCAACCCCGGCCACCAAGTTGAAATACAGTTACACTGTACGTTTGTTTATATACTTCCTGCATATCTGTGTTCTGTACGTTAAAAGAGAAAGCTTTTTTGACTCCCCCTGCCATGACCAAGTTTTTACCCACTTGGAGGTGATATTGGCCCCGTTAAAAACACATGTTGTAGGAGCACCTGGGTCACTCAGTCCGTTAAGCGTCCAACTTTGGCTCAGGTCATGATCTTGCAGTTCATGGGGGTTCGAGCCCCACATCAGGCTCTGTGCTGACTGCTCAGACCTGGAGCCTGTTTCAGATTGTGTGTCTCCCTCTCCCTCTGCCCCTCCCCCGCTCTTGTTCTGTCTCTCTCTGTCTCAAAAATAAACATAGAAGAAAATGCCTGTTGTAGACTTAGAGAATCACACCTGAACTCCAAACATCTACCCAGGAGCACGCATGAAAGTAATAACAATAAGGTGGGTGTGTGCTATTGAGTCAGGAAGGGTTCTAAATGCTTTGTGTGCATTACTTCATGTCATCTCCAAAACTATTCTCTTCTAATACTCATTCTACAGATGAAAAAACTGAGGCACAGAAAGGTTCAGTTACTTGCCCCAGGCCAGTCACACAGGCAGTCGATGGCATATTCCATTTGAATATGGCTCTGCAGACTCCTGGACCTGGGAGCTAGAGGTGCAGATGTGATTGTGAAGCGCGTGCACTTACTCTTCCCTGTATTGGTGAGGTGGGCTTTTGCAGCAAGTTGTTGGGAGACAGAAGCCTTGTTAGTAAAGGTAATGTGACGGCTAATAGATACAGGCCAGCAACGCTTCAACTGGGGAAGCAAAAGCTCTCTGTGGGCTGATGCACAGTTTTCACGGTGGCTCCTAATATTGGAAATGTGCTTGGTGTCCCTAGAGAAGGTATTTGTGGATTTCCAAACAAATATTTCCATATTCTCTTCTAACATGAATCAGCTAAGTCCTCTTTTCTTTTATTCTGAAAACTACCACGGGACTTAAATAGAAAGAATCACCAACTTGGGGGGTCCCAACTACTTGTGTGAATCTGCTCAAGTCACTCCTTAGGATCTCAGGGTTCCCCATAAACGAGGTAAAACCAAGTGATCCCCAATGTTCGTTTAATCTGGAATACTATTATCCCTTCTGGAAAACATAAGCAGAAGCGACGCAAGTATTTTAAACACAGCTATGCTGAAAAAATGTTAGCAAATGTTTTCTGGGAGACGTGTAACCACAAACGGCCACACGGGTGACACAAGGACCACAGTAAATAAAGGAAGTAGATAGAGGGTGAGGGCAGCATCGTGGAGACGCAGGTAGGCATGTCCTGACCGAGGTGGGGTACAAACAGTTCACACCTGCTGGGGACTGCCAGATAGGACTGTGGGCCCGCTGCCACCAGATATTCCGATTTTGTTGAAAGAAACTGAAAAGCTAAATTCTGATGCATACTTGGAGAAGCTATAAATGTGAACAACTGTGGTGGGCAGACCCTACAGCCTTCTCCATGATGCCTGTCACCTGGTGTTCATGGCCTTGGATAATCCCCATCCCCTGGCTCTGGGCAGAAGCTGTGATTTGCTTCTAGCCAATAGAATATGATGAAGACGAAGGTATTTTTCAGATGTAATTAAGGTCCCAGATCACTTGTTTTTATACCTATGGAAAAGCAGATGATAGTTGGTGGGTCTGACTTAATCAGGTGAATGTCCTTGGAAGAGGAATGGATCTCCCCTGAGGTGAGAGACGCTCCTTGCAAGCTTAATGAAGGCAGCAGCCATGGTGGAGAAGCCCACAGACAAAGGAATTCTGCCTCTAAAACCTGAGAACTGCCACCAGCCTCTGGCCAGCAAAATGCTAGGGCGATAACTGTAAACTAATGTAACCGACCAACAGCCCAAGTAAGTCTGAAAATGGCTTCTTCTCCACCAAAGCCTCTAGATGAGAACACAGCCCAGCCAACTCTTTGGATGCAGCCTGATGAGACCCTAAGCAGAGGACTCTGCCAGCCGTGTCTTGACTCCTAACTCATAGAAACAGTGAGATCATACATTTGTGTTGCTTCCAGCTTGGAAGTGTATGACAATTCACTAAACAGTAGAAAATGGATACAATGTCTTGTTCACCTTTTTAAAAGTACTTTGCAGGCCAAACAAACCTGAAGGGAGACAGGTGGCTTAGGGACAGCCATGATATGGCCTATGGTTGTGGAGTATTCGTAAAATGGTAAGATGCTACGTATCACTTTACGTATTAGTCATTAAGACATAAAAGGCACAGCATCTGGAGAAAGATAAATGTCTCAGTTCAACACTTTGTGATTATCGTGGGGTCCTGGTTGCAGAAGGATGGACCTCCTGCCGAAGTGGGTACCAGAACTTAATGACAATGCGTGTAAAGTCAGGAGCTGTCATTTTCCTGTCTACTCTGCATGCTTTTTCGAAGAAAGACTGTTCTGTCTCCATTCTCTGTTTCTTCCGAGTAGCTGCATTCTAAAATCTTATCAATGATTCCTATTTTTCTGAAAAATAGATGAAGTGTTAGCTGTGAGCCTAAATGATAAAACAACGGGGCCTATTCTTTTAAGCACCATGATTTCTACATGTCCTTTCAATGTTTTTCTCAATAATCCAATGTTAGAAATTTCCCAGCTCAAAGAGACAGCTGCAGTGGGACAGTAGCTCTGAGGTCTGGGCAAGTGATAGGTCCTCTGGGGGAGTATGCCATATTTCCTACACTTCTATGTGGCCAACGTTGACCAAGGCACTGAGGCCCCGGGAACAGGGACCAAGCTTCTAGAATGTGATCTGGAGTTAGCCATGCAAACTTTCTAGGCCCCAGTAATCTCCTCTAATTGCCTCTTGTTTGATTTAAAAACAGTAAAACAGAAACAAACAACAAAAAAAAACCCAAATTGGTTTCTACTCAGACCTCCCAAAATATCTTCTCAACACACCAGAAGTCATACTCTTAAACTAGAATTCTGATCGATAAATGCCCAATGGCTTCCTATCCTACTCAGATCAAAGTCCCAACTCTTACCACAGCCTATGTGAGCTAGCCCCCTATCTATTTTCCTTTCTCTCCCAAGGAGTTAGTCATGAGAGCTCCTTCATTGTTTAAAATGTCATGTTTCCACAACACTGGCCCCAGAATAAATATCAGTCCTGGTCATCAGTCACTATGCACTGGTCTGAGGGTATCAATAATTAAAATATGTGAATGCCTTTATGCCAGTTGGTATATTAGCTGCTGCCTTGAATCCCCCTTTCTACCCTCTATTCCCCAGACCCCTTGACTTCACCAGGATCCTACAGTAAGCTGTTCCCTTCTGGCAGAGCAGAGTGCCCCCAGTTTTCTGCTCAGGAACGATGGCCAGTGTCCAGTCCACTTGATGGGTACCTGAGTTGTACTAGTTGCTAAATATTTGGATTGGGATATGACCCATGATGGCAAGTACGCTATTGAAACAAGATGGCAGATAAGAGGACACCTGGTCACATACCAAAGGAAAGACGGATCTGAAAAGTATAAAAAGAAAGGAATCAAAAAGCTTCCTGAAGCCAGGGGCAACTATCTTTCAATGAGGTTGAATAAAACTTGCCCCGTCATTCAGCTTGGGGAACAATAAATGGGAACTCTGGAAAATAAATACAAAACACACACTTGCTCTTTGCACTACCAATACCACATGAAGAGCAGAATAATTATGTATTCGAATATCATTGCTGGGAAAAACTCAGTGTGACCCAAAGTTCAATACTCAAACACATTGGTTCCAGGCGAGATTGCCTTTCATGGTGGTATACCCTTTCTCCTCTCCTGCCTTGCTTCCAAAGGAAATTAGATACTGCTCCTATTTACCGGAATGGGATCTAATAAGGGGCGTCTTCTTGATTATAGAGCTAGAAGGATCAGCACTTTCTCTCTTGCTCATAAGAAACCACATAAAATGAAACAACAGAAACCTGTAAGTATGTCCCTAGCTAATCGCCCTGGCCCAGGGGCATACACATGGGTGGAGGCCAATTTCTAGAGAAAAGAGAGTGACCAGCATGAAACAAGATGATGTTGGTCTTGTCTTTATCCTCTTCATGTGGTCTCTTCCAGGTCTGGGTGGTTCCTCATGGGCTCAAGTCCCTGCAACTAGGCTTTGTCAACTCAGCTAGAAGCTCCCACCATTTGTTAGGGGGTGTCTAGAGGGATTTAAAAAACAATTCTGACATTCTCAGACCCAGAATCTGTTGGCCCAGCTACCAAATCTAGGCTCCTATGTTGCGGTACAATCCCCAAGTTTCTATCTGAGTCAACCTTTATCAGTCAAACGCATATCCACTCTGCTGGAGGGATGAGCTGGCTCTCTTTGAAAGTTCTTTCATCTCTCAAATCACAAAACTCCTCACTCTTTTCCTATTTCAAGTCATGTTGCTGAACTTTGCCTTGGGTTCATACCAAGCAGATCACTCTTGTGTGCCCTTTGATTGGAGGCCCCATTCCAATCCCTGAATCATAGAACTGGGGCTCTACTGATAACCTGGAATTGTCAATCACTTTAAATGGGATCAAGGTCTTACTGTCAATCACTTTAAATGGGATCAAGGTCTTAACATAAGGTCACATTTTTAGGACAAAACCTGCTGTATGCCTAGACTGTCCACCTTTCCTGCTTTGTCATCCAGAGTAGACTTCCTAATGTGACTTGCTGGATCATAATTCAGTTTCTTCCTCCTTTGAAGCCTGACCCTGGGTTTCCCAGCTGCCATTGCCAGAATCAGTCTACCCAGCAATCCCTTAGCACTGGCTCATTCTGACATTTCTTTGTTGATGAGTCCCATCATGGTCCTAACGCCCCCTCCCAAACCTGCCCCTCACCTCCCAACTCCCAACATGTATTATCCCCCAACACATTTTTTCTACCTAAGGGTACTCTGTCTACTTGGGCTGACCAAAACACTCTGAGAATTTTTACCAATTGGGAGATCCCAAAATTTGTTTGTGATTTTATTACTCACACGCTCATACCTGAAAACCGGAATGAGAGAGATGTCCTCCCTACCAAGTGTAACTGTGTAGCCCAAGCAAAAGTGTCAACCCCCTAGAGGCTCCGATCTGTGTTTTTATTTGCTTCATCTTGTTACAATAAAATGTGACTTTTGAACATTTTGCTTTCAAATATATTTATTTAAGAGGATTTTGCTCCATTATGTAAAATAAAACAAAAAGCATCAGTTAGGGGGGAAAATGTAACATAAATCCATCATTTGGTAAGCTTTTCCAATTATATCTATTTGAATCTGACTTTCTGCCCAGATGCTAGTGGAAAGTTTTTTTTCCATTTAAAAGCAAATATCTTTCATTGAAAATAGCGCAAACCAAAAGCATGCTCTTTTTTTTTTCTTTTGGTCTAGCCATATTTGCTGTCTTTATCTTGTAATGACCTTTCCCCAACATATTTTTCTGTTTCTCTTTAGTGCCCAGTTTCTAAAAATAAAGTGGCTAGTGTGTCTTTGGATGTAGGGATAATATTTTGATTTCACTGGTACATACAATCAGGAAACATACTTCTGTTTATACTCTTAAAAGCAGTTGAGAGTTGTAGATGAAGCCACGTTCTGTCAGCACATTTTTTTTTCAAAAACCTGGAAAATGTAACAAAATCCAAAGCAGCTGGAGGAAGTAGAGTATACTCTCCATTTGCACTCAGCAGGGGAAGAACTAACAGGAGGTAACAGGAGAGTTCCCACATGAAAAAGTTACCAAGAATTTAACCTGTAATGAAAACTCTGATAATCTCCAGGAATGAAAGATGCTTGAATGATGGGTTTGGGGTTTCTCAGGAGTTCAAAGGATCTGGCTTTCCCTATAAATGCTACGCAGGAATAGAAGACGTCCATGTGGTCATTATTATGTCTGATAGCCAACAAAAGTTCAGACTTCATCTTTAAGCCATTAAACGGTGACTGTGTGTGCATTTTAAGACCATGGCTTAGCCTTCCCATGCCCTTCTCTGAAGAACATAGAAAGCAGCATCTCATTAATTCATCACCATCTGCTCCAAGATAGGGATGCTGATGGGTAATTATCAGTTTAATGTTGGCTTCCTAGAAGATTCAGTGTGTGAAGATCCTGTAGACCACAGCACCTCTGATTTTGAAATGTACGCGAGAGACCTCTGAATCTTGTTAAATACAGATTCAGAGTCTGTAGTTCTTGGTGGGGTGGGATTGGGCCTGAGATTCTGTGTCTCTATCAAGCTCTCAAATGGTCCTGATGTGGCCAGTCCATGGACTACCACTGAAAGAGCAAGAGTGCAGAGAATTTTTGCCTTCGCAATTCTATCCCGTCTGTGGTTGACAGTCTCTAAAAAGACTCCCAATCATCTCCCCTCCTGGTGCTCAGACCCCCGTGCAATTCCTTCCCATTAAGTGTAAGCTAGACCTACTGACTCGGTTCTCACAATGGACCATGGAAAAAGTGTCTCTTTTGAGGTCAGGTGGGAAAACAGAAGTAGCGTTAGTCTAGCGCTCGCTCGCTCTCTCTCTCTCCCCCATTCTTTTTCTATCAGAATCCTCATGCTGGGAGAGACTAGCAGCCATGAAGGTTGATCGCTGCCCTTGGAGAGGCCACATAACAAGGAACTGATGTCTCTGGCCAAGAGCCAGGAGGCGAGTTTGGAAGTAGATTACCTCCAGGTCAAGCCTTGAGATACCACAGCCCTTGCAAACACTGTTTGCATGAGAAACTTGGAGCCAGAGGCGCCAAACTAGGGCCATGCCCAGATTTCTGACACACAGAAACTGGGAGAGAACAAGTATTTTTTGTTTTAAGCATCTAAATATTAGGATAATTTGTTATGCAGCAATAGAAAAATAATACAGCATCTTTCATGAAACACACATTTGTAGAAGTTGTCTTTAAAAATGTAACCTTAGTGAATATCTCATTAGCCATATACTACAATGCAAATATTTCATTTGCTTGCTTTCCTGCCATCATCCTATTCATGAAGGTAACCAAGGGCTGGACTGGGGCTGGACTCATCCCTCCTGGTCACTTTGCAACTGGGGTTGAGATTTATAGGATCTCTTTGCTTTGTCCTTCAAAGTGTCTAGGTCTCATGGACCCAGGGCACTGAGTTTTATCATGTAAACTTCAGATCTCTGAAATAGCTTAAAGGTGGAATCCACTGTGTCTGGCTTTTTGAGATACGGCCCTCTAGTCTGGAAGCTTTGATTTCTGCTTATCTTCTAGAGCTTTCTAAGGCAGCCGCAAAGCAGTACCACTTTAACAAAGATAGCGCATGTTTACCCAATAGGCAGAGCAGAAGAGTGAAAAGTAAGCTGGTGCCTCCTGGGTTTGTTTTGATTTCTGCCCTTGGACACGTAAGTTCCACCTGTTTGTCTTAACTTGGCCTTGAACTGACCCAGTTCCCAGTGATGATGCAGAATCAGTGAACCCAAATCCCCTTGATCTTAATTTCAGGCTGGCATTTGCACTTGCTTTTTTCCATAATTCACCTTACTCTAATGCACTTAGAATCTTGTCAAGGAAGGAGAGCTTGAGGAAGAACCAAGAAGAGGGGTTTGGAAACGGAAAGCAAAAGTGTGATGTTTTCATGGCCTGCTTGGACTTAACGTGGATTTCACACTGTATTCACTTACCTCTTTTCTATGCCTGATATATGGCAAGAGTTCTTTGAACCATCACCTCATCCAGACTATGCAATCACTGGCCTCCTGTCTCTTGATTTCCTGAGGTACAGAGTCACCCTTCCACATCCAAAAACACAGACAGAGCCACAGCGCAGCAAGATTAAACTCGCTGTTGACAGCTTGAGAGCCCAGCTCCCACGTGACTTTCCAACGCTGTCCTCTGTTACTTAATTCCTTGAACCGTTCAATTTTGCAATGCTCTTCTGTGTCCTCGCTCACGTTGTTTACCTCTCACGGACTCTATCTCTTCTTTCTTCCCACATAAAAAAAAATTCACCCCCAAACTGTCTAGATGTAGATCAGATGCGGCCCCCTCCTGGGTTATTGCAATTCACACCATGTCCCTTGTCTGGAGACGGTGCTGTCAGTTTGCACAGGGCACCTGCTTGTAATCTTCCCTTGGCCCTTTCTTCTGCAGTTGTAGGCAACCATGATTTCCCTGTTGCATCATTATGTGCTTCACATATTCATGGGTTACTATTATTATTCAAATATTCATCTATTCCTGCCACAAAGAAATTGTTATTTACCCGATTAAAGGGGCCCTGCATTTATATTTTTCATTGATTTAGCAAACATTTAATTTCTCCATTCTACATATTCATTTCCTGGTTGCTAAGTAAATATGTGTGAGTCTCTAACAAATAGAACTTACTTTCCCAAGCATCCTGAGCCTAATGACAACCTTCTAGGAAGCACAAAAAAACACATATACTAAATTAATGCCAGAACAAGACCAAGAAGTGGCTGGGGACCCCTGAGTGGCTCAGTGGGTTAAGTGACTCTCGGTTTTGGCTCAGGTCACGATCTCGCGTTTTTCTGAGTTCAAGCACCGTGTCAGGCTCTGCGCTGACAGTGCAGAGCCTGCTTGGGATTCTCTCTTTCCCTCTCTCTCTGTCCTTCCCCTGCTCACATTCGGTTTCCCTCTCTCAAAACAAATAAATGAATTTTAAAAAGGGGGTGTGAAACATGTAAATTCACAAAAGCTTAACCACACTCAACTTGTCAACTAGCCTGTTCCTATCTGCATGGCTGATTAACTTATCTCAACAGACTGTTTATATTTGTCAGTGTGGGCACACCTCTTCCTTCTGTTTCAACCCACCTCTCACACAGAGGAACAGAGCAAAGTTGATGGAGCACAAAACGCCTCCCTTTCTGAGTATACTGCTTTAGAACTTAGACTCACAGATTGTTAAACCTGTGTCTTCCTACCATCTGATTTTATGGAACATTTTAACAGTTATGATACTCATGAATATGCAAATATGCAAAGGAGGGCATGACCCTCCTCCCCAGCCCAGCACTCCCACTCTCTCCGTGCTACTCCAGGGCCCTCCAAACTCCAAGAAACACCATTTGAATCCTTAACAAGCCTGTATGTCAGAGTATATTGGTGAAACCCAAAAAACTGACACTCCAGAAAGCTCTGGGGGGGAATGACTCTCTGGCATCCGAGATATGGGATGATGACATCTATGAACATGAGTCTCTGAAAAGCCAAAGAAAAACACTTGAAAGACAATCAGAACTAAAGGACGCCCACCATGGAAATGAATTATTAATGGCCCCCTTCACTTTATATCTCCACGGTCCTGCTCACACAACTTCTACACACACACACACACACACACACACACACACACACACACACACTGATTTAGGCCATGTGTAGCCTTGATCGAAGATCAAGTTTAGCTGATGAAGAAAAATCTGTAGTCCTAAATTTTGATTTGGTACCAAGGAAAGAGGATACTGTGTCATTTGACAGTAAAGATTTTGTCCAACTCAGTTACATCCGCACACAACCAATTCAGTGCCTGCTGCACAACACTGCCAGTCCTGGAGAAGAAAAGGGTCATCTATTCCAGGAAAAGGGGGGAATGGCATGGAAATCTGGGACACTGTGGCCTGAATGGAGAAGCCCTTATGTTCTTGCTTGCTAGTTTTAGAGGGGAAAAAAAGTGAGGTCCAAAACGCTAACCGTGCTTTAAAATCCACATCAAAAGAAATTTCTGAGATCACTCTGCCCCATTTGCATGCTTAATGTTTGACGCAGACCTAATCTAATATTTTCAGTAAACTATGTGACTTAACCCATCATCTGTGTGACAGAATGCTCATCACCAAAGACGCCTCACTAATTTGAGAGATTCAAAGTGGGTTAGAACATGTGCACACAGGTACTGCACCATCTAAATAAACCACTAGTGAAATCCCAGTAAAAGATTGTCACTGCGAGTGTGACGTGGACACCGATACTGTCCTGAATGCCATCATTTCAATTATTCTCAAATGTATCAATTTGAGGGTTAGTTCCTGTGGGCCCCTGAAACTGTCTTACTTAATATCTTTCCTTTTCTCTTTTGCTAAGAGAGGGGGCAAAGAAGGGGAATCTGTCTCCTCCACCCAAAGATCTCAGAACATAAAACAATGGAATTGTCCCTAACCACCTATTAGACTCCGGCTTGCCCCCCAGAGACTAAATTCCACCACCTCCTGCCACCAACAAGCAGTCAGGCATTTGGGGGCCCTGTTGGGGAAGCATGCGCGTGTGTCTGTGAGTGAGTGTGTGTGCATGTGAATGAATACATGTGCGTGTGAATGAACATGTGTGCACATTGGAGGGGAGGTGTTTGTGAGTGTGAGCCTGTGTTTGCATTAAAGGAAATCTTCTTAAGAAGGAAATGGAAAATCACAGGCATAGATGGAGCTAAAAATAAAAATGTAACATGGAAAGATTTTTTTTTTTACAAACATAAACATTTTACTACATGTTACTTTGTTCCAAAGAGTTTGTGCCTGAAGTTTCTTCAGTTGTTTTAATGAATAGTGTTTGTCCACAGGACTATGTGAGTCTGTACCATGGTACAAAGGGAAATGTCCATCTTTCCTATCCTGACCACCGCCTCCTGTGGCATCAGATGATAATGTTAGTGTTTTGGGAATATAAACCATCTCATGTCTATTCATAGTGAAAAGTCTGTCCACAAACATTCCCACCTGAACGTTTCCACTAACCCCCTACTAGTCCTCGGTGTGGTAGGTATCACTATGCTAATCTTAGAAGAGTGGTAACTAAGGTAAAAAGAGATTTGTCTAGGGGCACCTGGGTGGCTCAGTTGGTTAAGCATCTGACTTTTGATTTCAGCTCAGGTCATGATTTCACAGTTGCGAGATCAAGCCTGACGTGTTGGACTCTGAGCTGGTGCTGAGCATGGAGACTGGTTAAGGTTCTCTCTCCCTCTTCCTCTGCCCCTCTCCTGCTCATGCACATGCTCTCTCTCTCTCTCAAAAATAAAATAAAATAAACATTTGAAAAAAGAGATTTTCTAATAAGATACAATAATTTTGTTTGCAACTATTTAAGGGAAGGGGCTGTGGGTCCCAATCTTGGCTTCACCACTTGCCAGCTATGTGATCCAGGGTAAGATGGTTAACTTGCCTATGTCTCGGGGTCCTCTTCTCAAAAGTGGAGGTGGCAGTGTGAGCACCTCCTCTACAATATTATTGTGGGTACAAAATGAGATAATGCATATGAAATGGCTAGAACAGACCCTGGCACAGAGTAAATCCTCAGCAAACATTTACTAGCATTGCTGTCATTGTTGTTGCTGCAATTATCACTGATTTGGGATTAGCACAGGGACTTTTTATTCCTGCGCCTGTATCTTTTCCATTAGCAATAGGATATGCCCTGTCTTGATTAACACTACAGGCTGCAAATGTAGTTGTCCTCAGAATAAGAAAAGTTAGGTAACAGGTATTCAAAACACATGCACTGAGGGTCTCTCCAGGTGTTCTGTAAGTGTTGGATAAGGGAAAGTGGAGAATAAAGGCACAGATTTTACCCTCTCTGAGCTACCGCTCCTAGAACCTGCTCAGAAGTTTATTTCTTAGTTCTATTCAAAGAGAACAATGGTGAGCATGTCGGGACTTTATAATATTATTCTTCAATGTTAACATCAAGTATGTGGCATATGGACATTCAGAGATACTCCACATCCTCTTTCTTGGTAACTCTCTGAAGTACTTAAAGAAAATACGAGGTGAGAACAAGACCTTGAAGTCAGTAACTATTTCTTGGAATCATCAGTCTTCTGAAGCTCTTTTCTCCACCTTCAAAGGAAATCATTCACCACCCAAAACTTTTTGATGGGAAAATGTGGTGCCCCACAACACAGAAGTACTTCTTCCGGAGGCTTCCTGATGATTGCTCTATACATGGGGGGACAACGAGGGGAGGAAAATGACCCCACACTCCCTTTGGATCAAGATGAAATGATCCAGCAATAGGAGCCAGAGGGAAGCATCTAGGGGAAATGGTAATACACCAGTCTTCATTGTTTTGGAACAAAGCTTTGCTTGCAAACAATCTATTGTTGAGTGCCACGGTCCTGTTTCATATCAAGGTTTCAAAACCCATTACAAGCTGCATAGGTATTGGAGGCTCAACCAGATGTGATGAAGTTTCCATTGTTTTACTTAGTGCATGGAAAATATTACTAATGGTTGGTGTCAGGGGAGGCTTAACTGACCCCAATTGGCCAAACTCATCTGGGCACATTTCTTTAAGTCAGACCCTTTAAATACTCTCTCTTGTTATTTCATAACCCCCCTCCACCATTTTATGAGATATTTGGCTATATATAGCTCATTTGAGTCAAAAGAGAAATTCCATGACTGCATGAGCAGGTGGGCTGGGGCCTTCAGGGAGAGGTGGGATGTCATTCCTTGTGACAGAATCTTTACAACCAAATCTTGATGATCTTTGATGTCAGACAAAACTGAGCACAATGGCGGCATCTGAGTGGCTCAATTGATTAAGTGTCCAACTTTGGCTCAGGTCATGATCTCACTGTTCATGGGTTCAAGCCCTGTATTGGGCTCTGTGCTGACAGCTCAGAGCCTGGAGCTGGCTTTAGATTCTGTGTCTCCCTCTCTCTCTCTGCCCCTCCCACACATACTCTCTCTCTCTCTGTCTCTCTCTGTCTGTCTATCTCTCTCCCTCAAAAATCAATAAACATTTAAAAAAAAACTGAGCATGGGGTACCTGGGTGGTTTCATCAGTGAAGCATTGGACTTCAGCTCAGGTCATGATCTCACAGTTCATGAGTTTGAGCCCCATGTTGGGCTCTCTGCTGACAGCTCAGAGCCTGGAGGCTGATTTGGATTCTGTGTCTCCCTCTCATTCTGTCCCTTCCCTGCTTGCACTCTATCTCTCTCTGTCTCTCAAAAATGAATAAAAATGTTGAAAAAACATTTGAAATGAAAAACCTGAGCACAGCAAAGAAACTAAAGTCCTCCAAATTCCATTCAGTCTCTTTCCCTGCCATTTTCCTCCAAGAATTACAGAGGTTAAAAACAATTTATACATTAAGCAAAATCTCATCTCCTTCTAATTCTTCCTATTACCCTCTCCAATGCACAAGCTGAGACACAACAAAACAGTTTGAGATAAGAATCTAAGGACTCTTAGAACTCTCATACCCATATTAACCTAGAATTCATCTTCGATTTCTGTTTCTAATATATGATTTGTGCTTTACGTTTTCTGAGATGTATGAACAATCACAAATCATAGAAACATTTGACACCCATTTCCATAATACACCACACTTTCTGAAACAATGAAGTTCTTGCTACTGTAACAGACCTGTGCTTTGCTTCTAGCTTAGAAAGCTTCCAAATGGATCATAGTTTTCTTCATGTTCTGCCTGTAAAAGTCTCATTCATTTAGAAGTGTCCTTCATTCTCTTTAGCAAACTTGACATTTGTCTCCATAAATGAGCTCATCAAGATCCAGAATTCAATCCTCATTCAGGGGAATTGGGAGGGGGGATCTAATGCTTTTCTAAACCTCATATGACTTTATCTACCAACCTTGTGTCTTTATCTGAACCTCTTTTGTCAGCAGATCTTTTAAGACTAACCTTCCTTGCAAGAAGGTTTCTGGCACTTACAATTTAGCTTTGAAATTTGTAAGGTTATAAAAGGTCAAGACAATAAAATGTGGCTGTGATTTCAAAAGTGAACATTGTTCTAGTGAGTGCCATATATCTCATTTCTTTCTAAAATATGTTGCCCATTAGCCAAGATTTTAATAAAGTGGCACTGAATCTCAAAAACATCTTACAGCTAATAAGTAAAGGTCGGATGCCCATTACTTCTTAAGGAAACAGCCAAACTCAGACAAACCTGGTTTAAAACTATGGGATAAGGGTCTTGTTGATGAAAACCAAAGTCCTTGTAAGTTGTATAGCTCTGTGACAAATTAAAGCTCAACAGAGCCTTTTTCACTTGTACCAGAAAAGTACCCATGTTTGCTAGGGTAGTTGACATATTTTCATTGGCATCTTAGTTGTTCTGGTTGATAGTGTGGGTGCCTACAAATGATCTCTTGCTGACAAACTGGGAAGTCCATTGAAGGTTTGCCTCAATATTATGAAAATTGACAGAACTGACGGAGGAGAAGAAAATCAGGGTATCTGCCCAAAGAGAACCAGCATCAAAGGCGGAGAACATCTAATGTCATCACAAGTGGTTGGTCTGAATTCCACTGCGTCCTCCGGTCTCGTTTGTAAATGATCCTGAAAAACTGAGGTCTCGGAGCCGGCTTAAACACTTAGTGCCTGGAATGAATTTAAAACTTAAGGGAACACATGAATGTTGAGTGAAGGAAAGCCTTTGTTTCGAAGTACCATGAGCAATTCCCAGGGCATGCTGCTGTCAGAACTCGCTGCAGAAATATAATGGAATTTCTAATTCGCTTTAATTAGAAAAAAGTAAACACTGCCCTCAACATGTCATCATGTTTATATAGGAGCCCAACCAGCTGATTTTCTGCTGGCATAGCCCTGGAACTACCCAATTAAATCTCAGGGCACAATTTCTTTTTATGAATGAAATACCATTAGTATGAAGCCAGAGAATTTCTTTTTCATCTGCTTCTTTGGCTGGGACTCCATGGGGACAAGTGACCAAACACAGCACCTTCCAATTTTAAATTTACCAATGATAATTTCCAAGACTAGATTATTCAGAGTCTCTCTTCTTGAGGCATTGACATCATTATTTTTTAAACGTTTCACTTTGCAAACTAAGGGGGTAAACATACTGGATTCCTAACATACAATGCAAGCAATGAAATAATTCATTTTTACAAAGAAACAAGAAGTTGACTTCTTAACAGGCTTCAGAGAATCTTCTAGCATGAAACCCTAGTTAAGGTTTATCCTAAGGAATTTGAATATTGATAGAATTTTTCCAGAGCTGGAGAGATTATCTTCATGTTAGAGATTGTACAAAAGATGCTTCACTGATGTACATTGTTGGAGATATGGACTGTTTACAACAGCGCTGAGTCAGTTACCTTACAGTTTTGAAGATCTATGAAACATGAATCACTGTTAAACAAATGAGGAAATATTTGTTTGAGAAGCTGAGAGACAAATAATCCTACACAATTGTTTTCTTTTCAAGAAAAAGGGATGGCAAATATTGCTACTACTCTAGAGCAGGTGACAGTGTGATTAAATATAGTAAAAAGTGAGGTTTTTGCTATTAAATGGAAAAGAAGCCATAGTCTCACAAACAGCTGCAAATGTTATGCTAAAGTAACAGGAGACAAATCTAATTCTGAATGCTGGGGAACTTTTCTCCATCTGACCAGCTCCATATCAGTTTATCAGTTTCGATTGCAAGGTAAACACAGCTGCACACACACACACACACATACACACACACACACTAATGTGGGGGGAGAAGCTCTTTCAATTCCCAAGTTTAGCCATTCAGGTTTGTTAAATGCATGTTAATAAGATCCACCTGAGTGATTCTTGAGACACACTCTCAGCAAAACTTCTGGAATGGAAGCCGCATCTCAAACGGAAAATGTAAGGACAGTGGCCCCTTCTGGGTGTCCTTTGCCCACTTAATTTTAGGACTTCAATAGTAATCTTCTACCGTGTTAAAAAAATTTTAACACAAAGAATATATTTTCTCTACATATAAAGTTGTTGCGACACAAAAGTCCATAAATGGGCAGGTACTTCCATAATATTTATATAGTTTCTTTCAAGTTTTCCATGAGTGCAGAGATCAGGGCCAGTGGAAGCTGCATCAACCAACATAAAAGAGCATGAAAAAGAAAATGAAACTGAATGTCTCTCATAGGGAAGTGTATATAACATTCTTGATGGGTTTCACAATATCCTCAAGTATATGTGTATAATTGAATTGTGTCCATCTTTCATCTAAAAATGCAAGAGAGGGCTGCCTGGGTGGCTAAGTCAGTTGAGTGTCCTACTTTGGGTCAGGTCATGATGTCATAGTTCGTGAGTTCGAGCCCAGCATTGGGCTCACTGGTATCAGTGCAGAGCCTGCTTCAGATCCTCTGTCCCCCTCTCTATGACCCTCTCCTGCTTGCACTCTCTCTTTCAAAAATAAATCAACATTTTAAAAAATGTCTTTAAAAATGCAAGAGAGATTTTAATTAAAAGATTCAGGAGTCATGTGTACCTTGAATAAGTGAGGAAAATAAGACAAGGATGTAGCTTCTATGGAGGCCAACCTGTATTGTAACAGTGACCTCCCACTGTGGGCACACGCACACACACACACACACACACACACACACACACACACACACCTACTTTTTAACCCATATTATTTAAATTTTATCTTGCCTCCTAAATTAATCCTTCCGTCACATCTCTAAAAAAAAAAAACAGAAATCTTTACTGGTTTTCTTGCAGAGTTGAGTTTAATCAAAGCAAAATATGCTTTCCATCTTGGATGGTCAAGCGCACCATCGCTTAATTTATCAAGACTGTCAGATCCCAAAAGTTCAGGTTATAAACTTTTTTTAAGAGTCCATCACACCAGACGTCTTCCAACATCTTGTACGTGAGGGGAAGTTCCTAAGGAATTTTCTACCAAAGCTACAATATTTGAGTCATTACTGTGCACAGTGTACTGGGATATAGTGTGTATTCTGTATTGATGAACAATCAGGCATCATCACTGCATTCAGAATTTAAACTCTATAGGGGTCGACAAAAAATTAACCAAGGAATTGATATGAGAATGATCACAGGGCGGGGGGGGGGGGGGATACACAATCCTGTAAATATAGGATGAACCAACATGTAAACACAGAATTATACTCTATTTCCAACCTTTGAGCCAAATAATCAGGACAAATTGCCAGCAAAGTGAGAATATACTGAGTACCAGATATTTCCAGAACCAGAAGTGTGCTAGAGAGACTCAGGACATGGCCGGTGCTCCTTAGTCGACACCATTACTGCAGGCCAGCCAACCCACTCAGATGATACCTCTGTATATGAAGAATCAGTTTGCATAAATCTTGATACAAGCTCCTTGTGGTTGTCCAGTGGCTACCTTCAACTTACCACAAATGTATCTAACACTATCATCTTCCCCCTAAAGCTTCCCCAACATCCGTTCGAGTTTCTAAGCCAGATACTTGGTAGACTCAACTTCTCTGTCTCTTCTACACGCAATCACCAACTTTTCTTGTTTATTTTTCAAAATAAGTCATATTTATTGAGTCCAAACTATCTTCTTCTCTCCATTAAAAAAATTCTTTTAATATTTATTCACTTTTGAGAGACATAGAAAAAGTGAGAGAGAAAGAGAGAGAGAGAGAGAGAGAGAGAGAGAGAGAGAGAGCCACGCAGGGTAGGGGCAGAGAGAGAGGGAGACACAGAATCTGAAGCAGGCTCCAGGCTCCAAGCTGCTAGCACAGAGCCTGACATGGGGCTCCAACTAATGAACTGTGAGATCATGACCTGAGCCAAAGTCAGAGGCTTAACAAACTGAGCCACCCAGGTGCCCCTCTCATCTTGCCTCCTAACTTATCATCAATTACCAATCTTATTCCACCCCAGACCATGGAGTAACCATGCCTCCCATGCCTCCTAGGTTGTCCAGGACAGCCCAAATTTATAATATGTAGTCCCAGTATAATTAGAAATGGTATCCTTCTTGATTCTCCAGAGTTTCCTGGTTTGAATAATAAATTACATGATTACTATACATATAAGCAGAATTTCCTTTCAAAACTGCAAAATCTAATTATGCCACTTCTTGCCTAAAACCCTATGATGGTTTCTGCCAGCCCTTGGAGTAAAGTCTGAACACTTTGAGCTGCTTTTAAAAACCCTGCATAAGGGAGTTCCATGGATAGTTTTTTGAGGAGCCTCCACAATGTTTTCCAGAGCGGCTGCACCAATTTACATTGCCACCAACAGTGTGGGAGGGTGCCTGTCTCTCCACACCCCCGCCAGCATCTATAGTCTCTTGATTTGTTCATTTTAGCCACTCTGACTGGCATGAGGTGGTATCTCAGTGTGGTTTTGATTTGTGTTTCCCTGATGTTGAGTGACGCTGAGCATTGTTGCATGTGCCTGTAGGCCATCTGGATGTCTTCTTTGCAGAAGTGTCTGTTTATGTCTTCTTCCCATTTCTTCACTGGGTTATTTGTTTTTTGGGTGTGGAGTTTGGTGAGTTCTTGTAGATTTTGGATACTAGCCCTTTATCTGATATGTCATTTGAAACTATCAAAAAACTATCCATAGAACTCCCTTATGACCCAGCAATAGCACTGCTAGGGATTTACCCAAGAGATACAGAAGTGCTCATGCATAGGAGCACATGTACCCCGATGTTCATA